>NC_139930.1:17604998-17939191 GCF_963514095.1 Eutrigla gurnardus
CCTGCCTACCTTTACAGCAGCTTACAATGATTGGCTCTGATGGCCCTCTCTTACTTCTAATTGCCCCTCTCTATACCCCCCCCAACAAAGGCAGGAACAGCCCCTTCCCAAGCCCACTCATTTATTCACACATTCTTTCTTCTATCATTAGCATAAAAACAAGGACATAAGACTCACCTGGTCTCTCCTTGCCCGTCCCTTTGCTCTCTGCCAGTTTGTGTATCAAACTCTCCACCGAGGTGTTCTCAATGTTCCTCACAAATTCATTGTGAACCTGCGAAATAAAACATTAAAAAATCAGATTTAATGCAGAATTTAAGAAACTGAACGTACACATTTAAAAAGGTGATCCTATTCAGAAATGATTTCTGAGGATATTACTTGAAATCCTTAGCATTGAACATTAAAATACATTTAAAAATGTCATATTGTGGCCGCAGCAGGACTGTAAAAACCCCGACCAATCACAAGCGAGGAAGATGGTTGGACGTCCTGCCTGTCTGTCAATGCTTACTTCCTGATTGTGAGCCGGCTTTAAACTGAGGTCTGAACGAAGGGGGCGGGGCTTATTCGGTCGGCGATGCGTTCAAAGTCAAAGTGTGTTTTTTTCAACCTTTTATTGTTCAATGTATTCATCATTTACATTAATGGAAATGTTATTGTTTTAGAACAGAAAACGTGATGATTGACAGAGCTCTTAAAACAACTGAGATTTAACTACGTATCCCAGCAGCAGTAGCAGCACTTTGAGTCTGCCTTGTGTATGAAAGGTGAAATCCTTGGAGGTGAAGGAGACTATTTGTTTTTAAATCCAAAATTAAAAGCTTTTTTTACACGGGCCTTCCCTGCATTTCTATCGTCTTACCTCCGTTATGTCTGTAATTGTAAAGTGTCATCTTCATAATTTTATTGACATTTTCAGATTTCAAGACACAAAAAAACCCCAACAAAACAGAAAAAAACCACCTCCTGGGACCGTTTTTGGACGCATAAAGGCGGGGTTCTGAATCTGGACTGAGATTATATATATAAAGTAATTTCAGTAATGTAATGTTTTTATTTATGTTGATTATTTATTTGTTTTCTGTTTTGTTGTCTTGCTGCCGTCTTAGTTGTGTGGAGTGTTTGATGGGAAACGAATGGCGCCCGTCCTCGGGTTGATATGTTTAACAGATCTGGTTTGTGATTGGCCGACGGGAGCGTTGTGTACTTTAGTGGTTCTCTTGTGTCGGCTGCATCCTTGTTGTTGGCACCGTGATCCGGCAGCGATGCTGCCCCTCCGGGCCGGCGGGAAGGGGTGAGTGTTTGCTTGTTTGCTTTGGATGTGCATGTGTGCTTGTGTGTTTACCGAGGGGGAAAGTGAAACGCGATGTATAGGCGTGGGGGGGGGGGGGGGTGGGGGGGGTGGAGGAGGGTGGAGGCCGTCTCACCCAACCATTTAGATGTGCGTGATGCTGTAAGAGTGCAGAGTGGCTCCACTATCAAACAAACACACACGCAAACACACAATATGTGTCTGCTGCAAACCCCCCCTCCCCCCACGGGCCCCTGTGGCGAGGTGGAGTGCATTAGCCCTCTGTGGCCTGGCAGGAGAGGATGTTAGGGGGGTGGAGGGGGAGGAGGTGGGGAGGAGGAGGAGGAGGAGGAGGAGGAGGAGGAGGTTGCCGTGGTGAGGAAGTACGCTCAGTGCAGCACACGCGATCTGTCAGGTGCTGCTGCCATGACGGAGGGCAGTAATGTCATCAACCTGCGTGCCACACTCGCCTCACACACACACACACACACACACACACACGGAAATACACACACACACACACACACACACACACACATACATACACACAAATACACACACACCGCATCCCATGGAGAGTTTCAGCCACATGTTCGAAACATGCATCATCTGCCTTTAAGGGATCCCCCACACACACATACACACACACACATACACACACACACATACACACACACATACACACACACACTTACAAAAACAAACACAGCACGCGAACCCAGTGAATACACCTGCCCCCCCCCCCCCGGTGAGTGTAGAGCCGCATGCACTTCTTCCTACTTAAGAGTTTAAACACACCATGAACTGCTCACTTTCTCCCCCTCATCCTCTCTAACCTTCTTACCCCCCTGCATGCCCGCTGATCTGACACCAGCTGAGCCTCGTCTGAATATACCCCCCCCCCCCCCCGTTTGGGGTTTCATGCGTCGTCCCTGCGATCACCTGTCTCTGGTGCTTTAACACCCGGTACTTCTCCCCTCACACAACAGTCAAAGTCACTGCTAAGCCCACGGTTGACCCGGCAGGCCAGCGTGTCTCCTCCGATAAAGACACACAGGTGAGTCCTCCGTCGTTGGCTGTTCACCTGCCAGAAAGGCACTTCCCTGGCTGACACACACACACACACTCACACACACACTCACACACACTCCAGATGTGCAGGCCTCTTCCACCATCCATAGAAGTTGCTATGCAGCTACAGGGAGATCCTCCCTCACCGGCTTCCCACCAACGTGCCAGTGATGATGAACTAAGTCAATGTTTGATGCCCATGAGTCATATCTACAGTTTAAACCACATATTTGATGTTATATTAATATCACGAAAAACATCTACAAAATCACCAAAAAATCTATTTCAAGAAGCAGAGATATCATACTTTTTATTCCACACATTTTGCTTCCTTTATCATAACCCGGCGCCTTCATTACCCACAATTCAACTCCACCTCCGACAGTTTGCCTGTCAGCTTGAATGCCTGTGTGTTCAGTGACTAAGCACAATGTTGTAGAGATAAGACAACCCCACCCTCCCTCCTTCGCCTCCCTCCCTCCCCCCCCCGCCTCACCCGTATGAGACAATAAGGTCCCTCACAACCTGGTCTGATGAGGATTTATCAAATCCCTACTTTGCTGGTCCGGAAGGACAGAAACTGTCATTTTGGCTCTGCAACAGGCGGCGGCTGAATAACCTGCAGTAGCCTGTCGCTCCGCATTCTTTCCACCTTTCCGGAGTGAGTTGTTGTGGGTGGAGCTTTGCCGCCCTCTATGGGCGGCGAGAGGAAGTGCACGTAGCAGCTTCAGATGAATGAGAGCATCATGAGGTAAGGTAAGTATGATTGCCGAATAAATAAATAAAACATGGTTCGGGTTAAAACGCTGATTAATAGAGTTGCGAATGATGTTTGAAAGCCTCCACACACACACACACACACACACACACACACACACACACACACACACACACACACACACACACACACACACACACACACACACACACACACACACACACACACACACACACACACACACACACACACACACACACACACACACACACACACACACACACACACACACACACTCCATTTCCCAGAAACAAACAGCCGCCCACAGCTCTGGGACGCCAGCTTATTTGGCAAGTGTTTGGACTTGCGGAGGTGTTTTAGATCGGGCCGAGAGGGAGTTTTGATCAGCTTTTAATTGCCCGGCATAAAAGGCTGAATGGACTACTTCCTGGTTCTCAGTTAAACGATTAGCAAGATCAAAGACGACACTAATTGATGTGACACACAGTGAACCCAATGAGCGCGGGAGCCTCAGGTTAACAAGACACCTACTCCACCCACAGGAATGCCTGGGAGCATGTGTGTGTGTGTGTGTGTGTGTGTGTACACACACTCACCTCTCCTATTTGGACGTGCGTTTCGTCGACCGACTGCGAGTACGACTGAATGATCTCCTTCATGTGCAGAATGTGGTTTTCCTCGATGTCTTGGAATTTCTGGGAAACACACACGAGGAGGAGAGGAGGTCGTTAGTTACGACACGTGATGATCTGGATGCAAACAAATCTGCAACGTTAAACAAGGCGTACAAAACAACAAAATAAAGGACGCTTCACTTCCTCATTCTGCAGCAGACACTTCCTGTGTGTGTGTTTGGGTGGTCGGACACGTATACAGTTCCTCAAACATGTCACTTATTCCCTTCTTGAGATATTCATTCTGGCTTTGAACAGCCGTGTGGTGGAGATCACTTTAAAAGCCAGCCATTACTTCCCATTTAAAGTCTTCTGGGGGGGGGGGGGGGGGTTAACCGAGGAGAATGAGCATGAATAATCATAAGTGAAGATCTACACACACACACACATGCACGGCAACGGCTAGTATACGTACACACACTCAAGACAAAGAGAACACACACATGTGGGAGCTCCGGTGATGTCAGAGAGCACATGTGTTCAGTGTTTATAAGTCGCCCCCCCCCACATGTGTGCTGCGTTTGAGATGAGCCGTAAGACTCGCTAACTGAAACCATTTCTGGTGGCAGAGCTGCTGTGTGTGTGTGTGTGTGTGTGTGTGTGTGTGTGTGTGTGTGTGTGTGTGTGTGTGTGTGTGTGTGTGTGTGTGTGTGTGTGTGTGTGTGTGTGTGTACGGAGGGCCCAAATCCCGTTGATCTGATTTTAATTTGGAGTTTATCTAATCAGCCCCCTCAGATGGATCCAATCAGGACTTTTTCCACAAACGATTCTGCTACAGAGGACACACACACACACACACACACACACACACACACACACACACACACACACACACACACACACAACACACACACACTACAGAGGACACACACACACACACACACACACACACACACACACACACACACACACACACACTGTTTTTTGTTACCTGTGCGGTTTCTGCCATCTTCTGCTCAAACTCCGACTTGGCGGCGGCGTATTTCTCCACGTACGACTTGTAGGTCTCCGTGGCTTTTTTGGCTTTCACGCCGGCCTGCGGAGCGTAAACAAGACGAAGATGAACGCCTTCCATCAGTGAATGTGTGTCTGTACTCTTTGTTTTCCCCACATCGACTGACAAATCAGCGAGAAAGCTCCGACTGAACATGTTTGGTGGTGTGAAGGTTTCTGTGTAGAGTGGAGACTTCATCATCATCATGATGATCACCACCATACCATGATTGGGTGTGTGTGTGTGTGTGTGTGTGTGTGTGACCTCCCACCTTGTCCACGTCTCTCTGGGTGGCCCCCTCTTTGCGTAAGCGCTCCTGCTCCACGGTTTTGGCGTTGTAGATCTCCTTGGACTTCTGCAGGGCCTGCGAGGTGGTCTGGATGTTCTGCACGGCCTCCAGCGTGGACGCCACCTCTTCTTTTGTCTGCCGAAACATTAAATATGTGTCACTGTCAGAGTCAGTCGCCTTGTTCATCATGACTTAATGATGCAATAACAGACACAAGCTCCGTGTAGACAGGGATCCTTGATGGCTCTATTAAAAACCCGACAGCAGTCCCTCGGTGTCAGAAACCCAGAAACGTTGCACAACACAGCAGGAAGCAGTTAATATAGCAAAATACTTGGACGATGAAATAAAAGAGAAATAGAATCAAGAGCTCGAACCCTCTTTGTTCCTCACTTTTGACACATTTATGGGACAACATCATCAAAATAAATGATGTACACATTTCTCCACAGCTTTTACTTTGTTTTGTTCCAAGCTCTCTGTTTCAACGTTGGGTAATGTGGCTTCCTGCATGAGATATGAGCCGATGGTGTTTTAAGGATAGAGTCAACTTTGGAACTATTTCCATACAGTTAACTTCTTCCCCTCGAAGACAATGACTGGAAAAAAAATAGGTATTTAAGCTGTTCAATTTCCCTTTAAAGAAGGTAGGAAGGTAGGATTTCATATCATGGTTATCACGGCCAAAATAATTACGATTCACGATATCAAATGTGCTCATTTTTGATTGTTGGATGCATTGTATCAGAGTGGACATCCTTTCTCGTGAAAAAACAATCAAATAATCCTAAATATATGATCAAATATGATCCCCTGCATAATTATATGTATTTTTTTAATCCTACATTTTTGCCTAGATAGATTTTTTTTTTAGTTACTTGTGACAATATTTCCGATTAAATTCACTATGATCAACTTATTGTGAGTGCTTTTATTATGGCGATCCGTCCGATCCCTCATTGAAGGGTATAAAAAAAAAGTATAAAAAATAGTCAAATACCAAAACCTTGAATGAACCATGAATCCCTTCCATTTGTTCACTGGTTCTGGTTTAAATCTATATTTTCTAATTTTCCTGAGTATTTTATTTTGGAAAAGTGTTACCACAGCCGCTTGTGTTAACACAACGTTTAAACGTTTGGTTCTCCTTACCTTTTTGTGTGCTTTGGCCTGCTCTTCCACGTACTTCTGAACCTCTTTTATAAGTTCCTGGAGTTTCCGCACCAGCTCCATGTGACAGCTGGCCAGCTTCTCCGTCGAGGTCTTGAACACATCCCACACCGGAGCAAAAGTCCTGGGAGGAGAAAAGACATCGGAGGGGTTAAATCCATCCATCCATCCATCCTGGTGGTTTAGAAAAACCAGAAAGCTGTTCACACTCACCCGAGCTGAGAGAAGTTGCCAGCCGACTTGGCGAGTTTGGTCATAGACCTGGCATAGGCCTCTTCAATAGTGCTCCTAGGAGAGAGATTAAATCAATAAATCATCAGCATCATTATATGTCTACATTCAAAAACACATTTACAGTCGGGGTGGTAAAAAAGTTTGTTCCAGACATGTGGTGCGTTAAAGCAGTTAGAGCAGACCTGGTCCCGGGCCTGGTCCCGGACCTGGTCTGAGAGGTCTGGATGGTTCGTAGCTAAGCAGAAGATCAGAAGTGTATTCTGGCCCTAAACCAACCAGCAGGAGTATTCTGAAATCGATTCTTTGACAGACAGGAAGCCGGTGTTAAAACTCTGAGAACCGCAGTAATATGATGTACTTTTTTGGTTTAGTGAGGAAAAGAACTTTAAAAAGAAAAGAAAAAAATTGAATCATCGACACCCGAAGACTCCGACCCCCTTAATTCACAGTACGATAAAGTCTCGGCAACTTTAGCTCATGTCACGAAAAGGAGTCCAAAGAAACACCCACTAAGAACCTGGCAACACACATGCTGGACCGCGGTGCGCTGTGTGTGGGCCAATAAGTGAGGTTTGGCTGGTGATTTGTTCATAAACCACATGTGGAAGCTGACGGAGTATGAAGAGCTTGGGTTTGAATCCCCCTTTGTTTTATTCCTTCATGCAGCAGCGAAGTGACGGAAGGAAAGAGAGACCTGCAGCAGAGTTACAGAGGAAGGCTGAATTATACATGTCTCATATAGTCTCTCTACCTCTCTCTCTCTCTCTCTCTACCTCTCTCTCCCTCTCTCTCTCTACTTCAGGTTAGCGTGTTGTAAATACAGTCAAAGTGCCTTTCAACAACATTTAAAATGTAAAAACATCTTTGTGTTTGTTTACAATTCTAGACCACGACTTCCAAAAGTAGAAGTGTCTGTGTGTGTGTGTGTGTGTGTGTGTGTGTGTGTGTGTCTGTGTGTGTGTGTGTGTGTGTGTGTGTGTGTGTGTGTGTGTGTGTGTGTGTGTGTGTGTGTGTGTGTGTGTGTGCGTGCGTGTGTGTGTGTGTGTGTGTGTGTGTGTGTGTGTGTGCGTGTGTGTGTGTGTGTGTGTGTGTGTGTGTGTGTGTGTGTGAGTGCACTGCAGAGGCACACAAAGCTTTTGACCTCACGTTCAGAAGTGCACTTAACAAAGTGAACTTTGGGCAACAGAAACAGCACCTGTTTGATTCTAGAGCGTCTGTGTTCATGAATATAATATATATCGATGGTGAAGGTTCATTTATGAGCTTGCAGTTTAACCAAGATATTCTTAAAGAAATAAAGCAAAAAAAGGCTATAAAGATGCAGATAAGCAAGACTGTAGTCACAAAAGAGTTAGAAAAAAGTCTGCTTCTTGAGTGACACCATCCTCCCACAATGCAATGCAGGAAAGAGATCGAGTTGCTGCTCACGGCTGGAGAAAGTCGTGACTAGTGCCGAGACATGTTTAATTAGAAATCATTTTTTAAATCACTTGCTCATTTTTCCATCTTTAGGTGCAGATAACTGCAACAAATGTGTATAATAAATGTGTTTTTAAGAGAAGGGGCCTGGTTGATAACGGCGTAGAAAAGACACTGGGAAAATATTAGTGCAAAGAGCTTTTTTCTCCACCAGAGGGAGCCACAGTGCCGCTTTTCAGAAGAAAATAAAAACGTGCAGTGTGAATTATTATTATGCAATATATAAGCAATTTGGGTTAAACAAACTCCACTTGTCTCCTTCATGAATGCTGTATTGATTAGTTTGTATTATATAATACAGAATGCAAAGAGGGTTAATATGTAAGAGAAGTGAAATATGTATGTAAGATGATTTATAATGACAACATGAGTCGGAGCGGTTTGAACAGTGATCGTAACCTTTACAAGTAGGAGGGGCTATCATATGCATTAGTCAGCATTATTCCTTATTAATAAGACTTCACAAACATTGTTTGATTCTGCTTCTCAAACGTGAGGATGAGCTGCTGCTGTTTGTCACAAATTAATATTTAACTGCACAGAAAACACTATGAATAAAATATCATTATGACTCCAAACCTACAAAAGGAAGGCATCGACTGAAATAAGCTCTGATAGAAACGTCTCTATCACCTGACACCTGCATCCTGTTTGCACTCGATTAAGAAAATGACTATTTGTATAGTTTTGCTATCAGCCAATGACGGCAAGGCTTCTCTATTTAATGTGACTTGTGATTGGCCCACAGCCACAGCAGCCACAGTCCTTACAGTTGATGGAGTTGGCAGCCAAAAGTACACAGCTACACTATAAACATGCTGCGTACAATATCAACAACCCATATGGTGCACATCTGTATGAATCAGGATCATTTATAGTGGATTTGAGTTGCGTTGCCAAGTACTTGCATGTTATTGACTACAGGTGTGTGTGTGTGTGTGTGTGTGTGTGTGTGTGTGTTACCTTTCTCTGATGAAGTCTGTGAGCTCCTTGGAGGAAATTTGGCCATGCTTCATGTTGTGGTAGAGCACGTCGAAGCCATTATTTTTGTCACCCTGCATTTCAGACACACAAACAACAAAACAGATGAGTCACGGGAACAAACAACAACAACGACGACACCACCACCGACACGTCAGAGCCGACACGTTACCGCGGCGACTCTCTCTACGAGCAGCGTAGCTCTCATCGTCTGCATGGCGTCCAGCTGCGTCTGCAGCCGCCGCTGGTCCACCATGCTCATCTTCGCCATGCTGGAGAGGAACGGAACGCTTAAAGAGACCGGTCTGAGGCTCGGCTGTAGGCTGATAAGAGACGGAGAGTCTGTGTTGCCGTAACCATGACGACGCCCAGGTAACGGGGGTCATGTTGCACTGATGCTTTGAAAAATGCAGGTACCTCTGCAACATTTATACGTTCAAAATATTCATTACTAAAGAATAAATGATCCGACACTTATAGTACAGATTTACTGACACCCTTCTATGACTAACTATATTAAAACTGGAATAATAAAAAAAATATAATTAAATTACTTATCAACAGCATGGTAAACAGCTATCACAGAAAAATAAACAAGACAATGAATAAAAATTTAATTGCTTTACGGCAACCAAATCAATCTCAAGAAAGTCAATATGAGTTTATTGCATATATATAATATTATTCTGTGTTTATGCCGACCAATAACTAACGACAAATTGGAGAACGGGAAACTGGGTGTGAGTTGATAATATAAACAGTGTCACTGTTTAACACTTTTAAACTTTATGATTCAATATGTGATCACAAAAACAAAACTTAAGGGTTCAAATCAAGATTTATATTATGTATCTATAAATATCCATAAAAGTATCTGCTTCAAATATTTAATCAAGCTGTATCCTGGACATAACTGATACAACTAGAATCAGATCAGAGATGTGATTTATTATCACAGTGGACCGACTTCAGGCGGCGTTTTACTAGAATGACTTTGACGTTGAAGATAAGAGCTTCATAAGTTTGGATAATTATGTATTTATTGTCGTGACCTTTCACCTCAGTGGCCTTTTTAGAAACACACCTTCACCTCAAAACACCTGCTCGTCACTTTGAGAAGTCTTCACTTCCTCGTCGCCCGAATCAAGACTGGAACGAGGACGTACCTTCATTTTTCATTTTTTAAAAATGCAACTTGGCAAAAACAGACATCCTGCTAACCAGCATCCCGAGGCCTGAAGCACTCGCTGGAGGAAACGGATACTTCTACTAAAAACATGATATCACCATCCTCATTCTTGTCTGACACGGATCCACTCTGTTTCACCTCAAACCCCCCGGTTCCTGGAGCGATCCGGCGTCAGCAGTTTTACAACACATCAGTTGCTGCTTTAACAAAAATGCCTGTTTTTATTCCCACATTGACAAAAAAAAAAGATGAAAGGTCAGGAAGTTTGCGTCGAAGCCGTTTTTTATTTACCGAGCAAATAGCTGTTAAAAGGAAAGCATCCCTCTCTGGCCTACATTCTACTGCTTCCTGCTGGAACAAGATCAATATAACAAAAGTTCATCCTGCCTGCAGCAAACAGCAGCCTTTTTAGAAATAAGACACTCGCTGACCGATTGGGCAATGGAGTGTCTACAAAACAGGGAAGTGACGGAAAAGTGAGACTCCTGCAGAAACAGGAAGAGTCCATTCTGTGCAAAGACTGTGCAGCTCGTATGGAATGTGATATCAGTGGATACAAAAGAGAGAAAAAATGACAACAAACACAGGAAACAGCACAGGGCGTTTTGTTCAGGCAGGTTACAATACTGGGATTGATTCTGCAAATAAAAAAAGGCACAATAGCTGTGGAATAATAAAGACAACGCCTTGAAGTAACCTGAAATATCTCACGTAAATTAATTAACTACCAGTCTGTAATTCCCCGACTAAACTAGTACTGTTTCTGTTCAGTAATGATACCATATATTACTTGCTTTTACTGGGATTTATACATATAAAGAAATAATAATTAAAAAATGAGAAAATAAATAAAAATAAAAACAAGAATATTAAAATAAGAGAAATCTACGACTGCGTTTTAGGGCAACTGTGGAAAAAAAAAAAACAGAGCCGAGAGAGGTGGGCAATATTCAGAGAAAAAAAAGTTGTGAATTTGCGAGTTTATAAAGTCGCAGATTTTCTACTTTACTACGATGCTAACAATCGGTATTTATGCACGCTAACTTCCACATGAATGTACACATGATGCTGATGGTTGGTGGTTTTTATTGATCGGGCAGGTTGGGCTAAGATGCTAGTGGTAGCTTTCACTTGTTGTCATAGCAACGACAAACATCCAGTCAAGCAACTTGTTTACTTCCTATATGCGACTTCTTTTCTCTGAATATTGCCCACCTCTCTTGGCTCCGTTTGTTATATTTTTTTCTATCGTGACCCTAATACTCCGTCGTAAGATTTCTATTCCTTTGATATTCTTGTTTTTATTTTATTTTATGTTTCACGTAAAGCACTTTAAATAACCTTGTTGTTGAAAGCTGCTATACAAATAAACTTTCCTCGTCTGACTGATTTCCTCCGACCCTCATTGATGAAAGCCTTCACGTTCATGTTTAATATTCCAGCCACACATTGTGAAATTCAGTAAGTACTCATTATGCTTGGATTTGGATGGAGGGGTTTGTTTTCTTTTTCTTTTTTCTTTTTAAACTCCAGAATCCCAACGTGGACTTAGATCTCGGCTTTGTATGCTTAAAAAAAAAGAAAAACGTAGGCAACTAGACGGCTTACGTCATGGTTGAATGTGCACTAAAGTGTGCTTTTGCTGGGAAGAGTTGCTGCACTTCGATTGTAAAAGCAGCAACCTGCACACTCGTTTTAAAACACAGCTATGTATTATATGTGTATTATATGTGTATTATATGTAAACTATAACTGCGACAGAAACAGAACTATTCTGACTGAAAGCCGAATTCTTCAGCAAATAAACATTCTTAGCATTAGTTAAATATCTTTGACTCTTGGTTCTTCCACATTTTTCTTGAAGACAATTAAAAAAAAAAAGGGACAGTTCACCCCGAAAATAAAAACTACATATTTTCCCCCTCTTTTCCGTGGAGATGCATTTTCTCGTGGTGCTCAAAGCGCCAAAATATAAATAAAAAAAACAAAAAAAAACAAGCTCTTTCCAGGAATCATGACCCGGTTAGAGAGATAATCCACAGACCTCGCTGTGAGCAGTTCATGTAAGTTCAAGGAGAAAAAAAAGCAGGTTTTTTTCCGCTTTGAGCAGCAGAAAGTTCCATATAGTCCCATAGTCCCATTATTATTCAAGCACTTTTCAAGCACTTCAGGGTGCATTTCCATGCTTTTCCAGCACCTTCCAGCTGTGGTTAACTCCATATTTGTATCAATCCAATGGTCAGTATTCAGTCTACTTATTATGTCACTCGTTCATCACATTAAATGAGATGTTATTGTCCAATAAACAACCAACATGATGTTTGGAGACAGCTTTTTACAGAAGGACCACAAATGAAAGGAAAACTAATTCCACTAACAGATCCACAGAAATATAATCACCAACTATTTTCATCATCTGTTCATCATCAAAAGTCCTTTTTCATAAAGAAATGTCAGAAAATGCCGTTTTCAGTCCCTCAGATATGGAGATCTTCTTTTCTCTGTTCTATCATAGATGTCATCACATAGAACACACATTTCAAGACCTTTAGTCTAATTCAAGTGTTTTCAAGGATTTCCAGCACCCCTGCTAACCCTGGATATGAACACATCGCCCGGCTGTCTCATCAGCAGACAGACTCTTATTTAGTGGGTTATTTTAATGGAAACAGCATGCCAACGGGGGAAAGCGGCTGTTAATTAAACGGCTCGGTTCGAGTCTGTGAACCATGAAGCCACGGATAGAAAAAAAAACAAAAAAACACACCACAGAGAGGAAAACGTGCTGGATTGTGTTTTCACACACAACAATAACTGTCATTACAGAGTATAATAAACACAAAGAAGGAAAACGGTTCCACGGCTGATGTTTAATCTGACATAAGCACCTTAAAAAGGGACAGATAAACACGAACCACAGAGTTTATCATGTCACATCTGCAGGCCAGAAAACGACAGGAATCCACTCTTCTGTCTGCTTCCAGTATGAAACACGCTTCGACATCCTGTGTGCCGGGGAGTGTTTGTAACGCAACGCCGTGACACAGGAGGGAGGGGGGGGGGGGGGAGAGAGAGAGAGAGAGAGAGACCAGACACGTGTGTCCTACAAAAGCAGGATTTAGGATTTAGGGGGTGAGCAAAGGGAAAACATCAGGTCGCCATGGTAACGCTATGTTGCACACACCTTAGCCGGCTCTGGAGCAGGTTATGTTCAAGATACCGACCAATCAAAGTGTGGATCGTTAAATACTACTAATACTAATACTAATACTAATAAATAAACTACTACTACTAATAATAATAATAATAATAAAAAACACAGTTTAACTGCCAAGGAACGTGATGATGTATATTTGAGTTATTTAGCTATATTAGAAATATTCTGATTAATAAACGATATCGAGGATGTAGCTTTATTTTTTGGTTCATCAGCTTTCTTAGAAACATTAAGATGAATAAATGTGAAACTGTGACATTTCCCCTCTCTTATATTGCCAATAATCCTGACGATTGAGGAGCTGGACCTGTCATTGTCAGTCCACTCATGAATCATTTCAGCTCTAGTTATTAAAAGCAAACAACACTGATTGCCAAGTAACCTGTATTTATTTTATATGTATGTAAGAAATGACGCTGAATAAGATTCAGCTTCTGCATAAAATGAAATATTACACATACTTAACAGAAGAACTACACATATTATGCACCCTGCAAAGTGGAACTACTTATAATAACTCATAAGGAGAGCGAAGAAGAAATAACATTTAAAATGTGCCGGTATTACATAGTATTAATACGCACATTCATCACATAACGGTGCAAAATGCATCACAGGTAGCCTAAGTGTGCTCTGGGAATTTCCACTAGCAAGTCAGTAAACAGGAAACAAGAAGCAGGAGTGTCTGCAGCTGACGTGACTCCTGTGTGTTCAGGTAAAAAAAAAAAAATCAGTGGAAAGAAGTACGACTGCACACGTTGCCCTGAGGGACTCCTCTCTCTCTCCAGACACGCTGTGAGACGGTGGCCTGGTGTAGCCTGCAGACCCCAGAGCGGGGGGGGAGACAGCCCGATGACATCATCAGTGTCTGCCCTCGGTCATGTGACCGCAGAGTGTCTTGGAGGGCGGTGTGCTGGCTGTCACATGACCCATTTAACCTCCATTAAAAACCAGTGTACATGGAATTTCATGACACACAAAAGCAAGCAAAAGTCCAATCTGTCTCAAGCAAATACAAAAAGTCAACGTTGGGGGGGGGGGGGGTATTTCATGAGAAATACTCAGTATTCACTTCGTGCTCTCTTGTGTAAGCTGAAAGGAAATGTGTCACGTCCAACTCTTCTTCTTCTATTATTATTTCTGTGTGGTGTTATTACAACACTTAACGATACTGTGAGAACGAATTACACCCACACACCCACACACACACACAAATACACACACACACACACAATACACACACAGCAGGGAGAGAGAGAGGGCCGGCCTGGGGCTATTGGCTGTATCAACACTGTTTACTTATCACACTGCCATCTTATTATGCCACGATATGCTTGGAGGCGTTCAGACGGGCTCCACATTAAAAACATAAGCTCGTCATCACAATCGGACTTTGTTTTAGTCTTCTTCAGCAACTAAGAGACGATTGCAGTTATACGTCAGCTTGATAATGAAACTGTGACGCAAAAGCAGAAACTCTTCATTCATTAAAAGGGCAACATATTTTTCGTTTTATTTATATAATTTGTGTTATAAGTGAATAAATCCACCCCTCCACCCTCCTGGGATACAAACTACAGCTGTCATGTTCTTCACCTCAAACATGTAATCCAGCAAATTGTTGTTTTTTTTCCCCCGGACCTGTGATTCCCACCACAGATCCAGCATGAAGTCAAAACCATCATCTCTACATTCAGACCTCCAATCTGGATTCAGCTTCAGACATCTGAACCCTCCTCTCACTTACAGCTGGAAGAGGCCGGGGTTTTAAATGTTCCAGGACATGCCGGCACAGTCATGCATCGAAGCTTTCTTCAACGGGGGGTCACAGAGAACCACCTTACTCATGCATTTCCCACACAGAAAGGAAAAAAAAAAAGGGGAAATAGACATTTGAGTCTTTCACCAGCGAGTCTGGCTTTTGCTAATTTGCTAAAATACGTGTTTCTTCATCCGAGCGGAGATGTCGTCTACAACTTTCCAAGATTACACGCGAGGAAATGAAGCGACAGGAATGAAATGTCTCTCTGCAAAGACTACGGGAGTGGAGACAGGTGTCTACTCCCAAAAAAAGTGAAGCCTTGTGTGTGTCTGCTTGTGGTGATGATTTGCAGTCAAGTCAAATCGAAATGGATGCATCCTCTAATGCCAAGTGTGTGTGTGTGTGTGTGCGTGTGTGGTCCTGCATGTTAAACACACAGCTGATCTTTGCCATCACTGGATTCTCTTGTGTGGCGCTGCAGGGCACAAAGGGCAGATTGAAGAATCAAGAGTGTCACGGTTCGCCTCTTTTACCCCCATTTAGTTAATGATGAAGTCTCCGTTAAGAGGAAAGAAAAGAGAAAAAAACGTGCTTTTTAAAAATCCCTTGGCTTAATGTTTTATGAACTTTGCAGAGCCCGAGGGAAGACAGGGATGCGATATGAATGGTGGCTATTCGACAGCATTTTATTGTGAAAGCCTACAAAATAAAACGCCGTTATCGACTCCTCGTTCAACACAGCAGCACTAAAGCATCACACACATATATGTAATATACATTTAACCTCTTTTATCTTTTTCTTACCTTGTGCTTTATTGTATCTCACTCTGTTAAACATCTTTTTACTTCATTCTTTTAAAATTAGCAACAAGCCACTTTGTTATGTTAATCTTTATTTTCAGAATAATCTCATACTGATGAAAGGGTATACACGGAGTTTAGGGATTATAACATCATAGTCTTTTGTGTAGTTCTAATACAGTACTAGCCCCCAATGAAGCTACAGTTGTTTTCACTTTCTCCAACTAGCCCGTATGTGTGCGGTGTTTTTGCAAAGAGAAGCAATAACAGACATACAGACAGACAGACAGACAGGTTGGGGGAGGCGGGATGAAAAAGGCAATGATCAGAAACGAACACTAATGCTATCACATAGCCCCAGGTAGCCACGTCAAATCGGAAGGGAAAACAACCACTCGGAAGTAAATAGACAACACTTGTACACAACGTACTCGTCATAAACACACAACAAGCTACCAAGTGTGTAGAAATATGAGCTAAACGTCCGCTAGAGTACACAAAAAGCTGTTGTTTTTTGTAAAACCGTTCCCTAAACTTACTAAACATCTGGCCTCTCACTGAAACTTTGTTACGGAAGAAAAATGACGTGAACGGGAGGGGGGGGGGGGGGTTGAGTGACAGGCCGAGGCGTCCAATGGCATTCGCGGAACTGACTATGAACATTCCAAGCGAGCACGGGAGAGCCAATCAGCGCGCAGCGAGGTGTACCATGTCGGGTTTCATGTTAGATGGGTCAACAGAGGCCCCAAAATCCCGGGGTGGCAAAAAATAATAATCGATCCGAGGAAATGAACGATGAGCCGGCGAAGGGGTGGAGGAGGGACCGGTAAGTCTGGCGGTTCCCGATACCCCCCCCGCACCCCGGCTCGAGCCTCCGAACAATGCCGACTACGTGAATACGTGATTCCTAGCTGACATGAACGTGATAGGGAGGGAACACAGCAAAGCGAATAATAAGGAATAGCACCGGTGTAAACATGAATATAAAAAGAAGCGCCACCTACCCAGAAATTCTCTAGGAAGTAGGGCGTTATCATCTTGTTTTTAATTCCTCTTCCGCCGCGACTCTTGGATTTGTTGCGATACAACTTTTTAAAGCGTAAATAAATCCACTGTCCTTCTTCCCCCCCCGTTTGTGTTGTATCTGGCTTTCTCTCCGTTTTCCTCCTCTCTGTCTCTCCCCTTTCTTCTCCCTCCCCTCCGAAACTCCACCTCCACTCGGCTGCGGCTCTCCCCACGGTTTCTTCCCGTACAAATGTGTGTCGACTCCGCGGGCGGAGGAAACAGCGCTACCAATGGCGGTTAATAACCGGCGAGTTAAAAATGCTGCGTTCACGGGGATCAGCTAAACGTCTAAACTCACGTAGGCCGGACATGTTGCAGCGACAGATTAGGACATTACTATTATTAGCTGATTTGCCATTCTATGTCACAATTTTTATTTTATTTTATTTATTAATATTTTAATGTTTTTTTTTTTTTTTTTACCTTAATGTGTTTGTTGTATTTTTGTTGTTGTTTTGAATATGTATTTTTTTATTTTCTGTTTAAAAAAATATCTGTGATGTATTGATAGGGTCTCGAAATACAAATAAGTTGTCTGATTTACTGACTGCTATGATAATAACAATAATAACAATAATGCAGATTTTATTTGTAGTGCACTTTTCATTCAGTGAATGTTAAGAGTGGTTACATTAAAAAATAAAATAAATAAAAAATATTAATGAATTATATAATTATTTATAATGTACATACTATGTACTTTATGTTGTTTTTATTCATTTATGTATGTACCTTAATGTATTGTCAATAGAGCTTTGCTGCTTTAAGTATATGTTGATAATGTTTTTTTGTGAAATGCAAATTCTATATCCCTGTGAGAAGCTGTATTGTACTTGTTCTAAATAAAGTTTTGGGAAAGAAAAAAAAAGATTTGCGGAGGATACATTCTGAATACGTAGAGAAATTAATGTTTGTATTGATTGAAAACAGAAAAAACACTAAAATAAACAAATGTCATGCCAAATAAATATATATATATATACACAATAGGCAGAATTAATAAAAATGCTAAATTAAATAATATAATAATATATTCCAACCCAGCTCTGAACAAAAGTTGGGAAAACCTTTCCTTCCTGATCATCACAAAAACAGGTTTAAAATGAAAATGGTCGAGTGTGAGCTGTTGCAGTGATATAAATAGGAAGGCACTTTGCAGTGACATATCATGTTACCTTGATGACATCATAATGTGATATTTCCAATGTGGGCTTCTAGGGCTGCTGCCTTAGCAGACGGGTTTGTAATGATCAAATAATCAATTTACTCAGCTTCAATAAGCAAAGCTAAAAGAACAGATAAATAGATCCTCTGCTTTCACGAATCGTCTTCAATCCTCATTGTTTCTGTGTAAATTTAACACGGGATGAAAACATTTTTTTTTCTCCTGATACCAGGAATACCGAGTTTCTACCTCCTCTATATTTCACTGTATGTTAATGTTGTGCAGCTGCAGCTCTGAGAAGAAATACACAAATAATGTAAACGATTTATTGGAACAATGTACAGAATCAAGCAATGGTAACCAGTCACATCCACTATATCATCTTACAAATATTACAAAATTACTACAGTACAATATAGATTCTTTGCATGATCCAAAATATTTGGTGGCCCCAAAAGTATTACTTTTTAATTTTTTTTTTAAATTCAGCAGCTTATTAAAAAAAAATGAAATCTATCAAAATGATGTTGCTTTTTTATTAGCAAAAATGATGAAGGCAGATCGTCTAATCAAGTTTGAAGGCTAAATGAGAAATACGGGAGTTATTTGACTAGACATTCCTTAACATTGGCGGGTGCTTTATAAAATACAATTTTTTTTCTCCGTAAAGCTTCATAGAAAGTCAAAACTTAAAAGATTTGCAAATCATCTTTGTGAGTCGTCAGCCCACCTCTTTGCTTTTAAAGTCTCTTTAGATACAGTTACTGTATATCTATTGCAAAAACAGACAAAACCTCAAAGTATTTGCTCTCAAGGCATAGTGTACACATTACGCTAAATATTAACAATCACTTCTGACGAAAAAGTACATGAAGTATATGTGCAAGTCACCATTTCCCCCCCCCCCCCCCCCCCCCCCCCTTGCAATAATCACATTCGACAGCTAGCAGTGTTGCACACATATAACATTAATGTCACCCACTTTGAATATGAAGGGACGAGAGTTTTGCTATTCGTTAAGATGTGGTAGAGGAGATGCATTAAAATAAAAAAACACGTGTTTTTGAGGGGAAATGAAAACAGGTAACACTGAACACGGACGACCTGAGGTTAACACATAGAAAACACGTATTCAAGTAGTGAAACACAACTACGATGTATAGCAGCAGTAAAGTCAAACACAGCACAGTAGTGGGGGGGAGGGGGGGTATAGACATACACTCTTTCCATGAATGAATAACAGACACACACACACACACCCCATCAAGCCATGACGACTCCCGTTTTTTTCATGCCAAACAGCTGGAATGTGACAAAATCACTTGAAAACACAAAACGATGTGGCACACACAGTTTCCTGCCTCTGTATTCCATGATGCATTATTCATATCCCGTATTCTCACCTCGTGAAATGTTCAAATCTAAAGAGATCAGTTCTATATTGTTATATTGTGTGTATAAGACAAAAGAACTTTCCACAATCTAATGACCCCATTGCATTGAGATACTTTGCATTAGGGAAATACTTGTACTTAATACAATCTGTTAAAACGTTAGTTTTCCGAAGGATTTTTTTTGGCTACATCATTAAATTTAAAGCACTTGCCATTTAAATTGTTTTAAGTGCACGTCACAAAAAAGGGGTTAAAATACTGCAGTTATTACTCTGGCCAGCAGAGGAAAAATGACTGGCAGGGCATTTAAAAAAACATTTTAAAAAATCTTCCCATCATGGAATACATTCAGGCCGTCTGTAACTTAAACACTTACACGCTTTATAAAATATATAACAACCAGAGACGAGAACAAATTGTAGTTTCACAGTATTTAAAAAACTAATATACATCCAGCTATGGGGTCAACGTTTAGGGGGAGAACACTCCAGCAAAGATTCTTATGTGATGTTGTTAAAAAAAGAAAAAGTCCCAGTGTTGCGATACATAAATTAACCTTCAACCCCCCCTCCCACTAAAACGCTGGGCTGTGAGGGGGCCACCAACATGCAAGAAGATGAGAGTACCCCACAAAAACACAACCACCCCCCCAAAAACAATACAATCATCCCCAAGATCATGCTTTGAGCACAGGAAGCCAAACAACCAAGAACGATCAGTTACATTGAGAAAGAAACATTTAGCATTCACTCGATGGGACTGCATGTTCCGACACCCAAAGTCATGAAAAATAACACAACAACAGGTTTTATCTCATTGCGGTGTCTCCTATGCGTAAAAGTACGCATCTAAAGCTTCCTGCTGTGCTTCATATGAATGTCCACGTCACGTCACAGCCAAGATTTTACACCTTTTTCCCCCGGTGTGAAGAAAAAAAACCCCAAATCATGCTACGTTACGGCTGATTTTGCCGTAAATCTCCCGAGTAGAGGGAACAGAAAAAGTCCTGTAAATAGATCAAATGGCGAGATCGAAGAAAGGAAACCTCACCAAACGGGCGATGACACTGAATGTTCCACAGCTTTTCACAATGATACAAGCATGCTACCTATTCCCAGAAAAGCTGCTCTGAAACACAAACACACCTTGTGCTCTCCAGTGACATAATCAACAGCTGTGTCCCTGATGAAAGAACAGAAACACGGAAAAAAATACCTATATAGGTGATAACTTATTGGTGGTGATATGCAGCATTATACAATTATATTTTCCAGAGTCCAATATGACACTTCACCTACTCCTTAGCTTTAAGCTTATTTATATAAAGACCTCTTTATCCACCTTTAACTCCCCTTTTATTTTGACAGTCTACTCTACTGGTACGAGTCTGGTACCCCACACACACACACACATGCACACACACACACACACACACACATGCGCACACACACACACACGCTTGACCATTTTCTGCACCACTCATGTGCATCTAACCAGAATTAAAGAGCAAATGCTTTACAGAGTTTTGCAAAGTCTTCTGCTTACATTTCTTTTCAGTAGTTTTGAAAAATGCGATTTTTTTTTTGGAGGGGGGGGGAATGGAGAGAAAAAAAAAAGGGTGATGGATTTCATTATTTTTTCCGATTGAGACGCGATAACATGAATTTTCCTCCCACGATAAGGTTGTCCTGGCAGTCCCTGTCCCCCTTTGCCTGTGCAATGGGGGCACCGAGCACTGCAGCTACCACCTCCCTCCCACCCCGCCCTTCAGGATCGGGGAGGGGGTCCGCACCCCTTCCCCTCCCCCCTCAGCAGGCAGACCCTTCCCCCCGGTAAAGGGTAACATGTTCCCTGGGTAAAAGAGGTTCCCTATATTGTTTCCCGTAGTGAATGACCTGCGCAGAGAGAGAGAGAAAAAAGAGAGGCTTCGTTAGAACGCAAATTTATATTTAGCACTGATTTTTTTGGTTTTCAAATGACACGGGAGGGGGGGGGGGGGGGTAAACTGACCCCAGTGATGAGGCGCACCGCTGTGGAAACAGTTACACCCCGTAAAAGGTTGCCAGCCGTTCCTTCAGCGGCATGGGGAATTGATCTGAGAAGCGCCTCCAGTTGTCCTCGCCCACCTGGTTCTTAAAGCCGTGAAGGATCTGAAAATCAAACATGGCGAGGTTGTAACGAGAGAGAGAGAGAGACGCCGCCTCGTCAAAAATAGATTCATCATCATCATTAGGTCAAGTGTAGACACTGCAGTCCCTTCATTTGGCCTCTGGGGGGCAGACGAGGTGACTGAGGGGATATTTGACTCAAATTCAATAGATTGAATCCATTTTAAATGAGTTTTTTTGAATGTGTTTTGTTACCTTGTAGAACATGTCTCGGAGGTCTTCCTTTGGATTCACCCAGGAGGCCACTGCGTCGCAGAAGAATATAAAGTCCTGTTCCAGAGAAGACAGGTGAGGACACGTTTTCAACACACACACAGGGATGGTGGTTACCTGCTGGAGCTCACCTGCACTACACCTCCGGGGTTCACACTGATCATAGTGCAGATTCCTCTGAACGCAGAGTCCTTCTCCTCATTGTCTCTTATATTTCGTAGAGAGGTGCACCTGACAACAGGGACGAGCCGATTTAACATCACAGTACAATAAAAAATAACACAAATTACTTTTGAATGACTACAAATACCTAAAATATAAAGCTTACTTCCAATCATTAATTAAGTTTTCCTATTATCAATACGTCCTCAGTTAAAACACATTATTCTGTTTGTATACATTATGACCTGAGAGATAATCAACAACAAATCAGGCATGCATCAAAATAAAAGAAATCAAAACATTGTTTACTTTGAGCTATTATAACGTTTGTCTATGAGTTGTGTGTTCAGATCCTCATCTATAGCACCTTGAATAACATTACTTTTTCTTTTTTTTAAGAAAAGATTGACTAGAGAAGGTTTGGGGTCATGTTTTTTTTTTTTTTTTTTTTTGGGACAGGCACATGCAGCTGGGCGACGACTATACGAGAAAGGGATTTAAGACCGCATCCTTTCTCTGTTGTTGAACCAGCAGGCATGTGACAAATCTGATCCCATGCATCTTTTAGGTTAGCCACAGTTAACAATGACAAAAAAAAAAAATTAACAATACTAGAAATTAAATGTATAATACATGAAGGTGCTACTGAGGCAAAATAAAAAAAAAATCACAAGTAGGACCTAAAAGAGGACAGGGTTAGTCACATGGCTGGCAATGATTACAAACTGATAAGGAAAAGAACAAAAAACTGACTTCTTTAGAGAAGGAAAGTGAGGAAAGAGGAAAAGAGGGGGAGCAACAGGAGACAGACGAGAAGATAGGAAGAAAGCACAGAGGAGATGAATTAAATAAAAGATTGAATAATACACACCAGGGTCTTATAAACTGCTGTAGCATGGGTGCCACCTCTTGAGGACAAACGTAACCAAGACGACCAATTGTTATTGCTAAGGTAACGCAATCACGGTTACACACCACCAAACGCCAACCAAGACATGAGCAATGAGGAGGGGGAGGAGAAAAATAAAGAAAAAACAAACAACTCAGAGACAGAAATCAACAGAATCTGTGTATGATAATAAACAGAAGATTTCACTAGTGTTGATTATTGCTTGCCCCTTCAGTCGCAGGGGGGAGGGGGGGGGGGGGGAGGAATGTAAAATATGACACTCTCAAAAAAACATACAACACGTTTAAGGGAGAACACATTGACAACTTTGACAGGACATTCATAGAAAAAAGGCAAACAATGGCATCTGCTTTCACAAATCATATGGATCGAGATTCAAATCTAGAAGGTGTTTGAAATTAGCTTGATTTAAAAATATAGGTCTCAATGTAAAGTGCATGTGTGGCCTAAACAAGAGATTTCTCCCTTAAACTCACAAATGTTAATTTTCCATAACAAACAAGATTTTTTTTTTTTGTTCTTTTGAAAGAAAAAAAAAAAAAAAAAAAAAAGAAATGACAAGATTACTCCAAGCCAACTACATGGAGGGAGACTAGTATCCAGCACAGCAGGTTCTTATGAGGCAGAGAGGAGGGAGGACCTAAGTTTAAGAGACACAAAACTATGCAACATTCTCATTAACAAACAGGCATTTATGAACAGTCCAATGACACATGCAGAAAGCAGATGGTATGCTCATTAGAATAAAGTTCAGTGCAGGATAAGCTGATGGAAAACGGCCACATCCACCTTGAGGACGGCGGTGTTACGTGGCTGTTTGAATCTCGTCCCAGTCATAAACCGCTCCTCTGGGAAATCTCACATTAAAATTCACATCCAAAGTGTTTTTTTTGTTTTGTTGTTGCATAATTTGGTCCATTTTGTTCACCGTTGTGTTTTCAATTAACTCATTGAAAACATGCAACAAAAAGGGTGAAATCAAGCTAATTCTCATGTATCCTGCATCAAACGTTGGCCATTCTTAAACAACATTTAACATCTATTGGCAGAGAATGCATCCACATTTAAAGAACAGTAAATCAAAGCAACAAATAAACTGACGGCAAACAAACAGGAACACATCTACAGACTCCTTAGGGTTTAATTTAGCGCAGGTTACACGTCGCCCTTGAATGCGTCTTTGACTCATCAAATTATAGTTTCCAATTGTTAAAACAAGAGCACAGTGTAACCCGTTTTTCTTCTTTTCAAAATGCTCCCTGGCTTCAGTTAGTCAGATTAGGTGTTCTCTCAATCATCTACGAGTAGTTATTGTTTAAGTGTTCAGGAAAACGTCTCATGGTAACAGTAACTATGTGAGGCTGCCTGTGCTTTGCGTTTTTTGTTCAGTATTCTACTTCACCTGACGTTAATTCCAGTTCATTCCGAGGCCGGGCACTTACATGGTTTCGCCTGATTCACGTGTCAAGAATTTCATTTTAACAGGGCTTGTCCAAGGTTTCTGTTTTTCTTTTTGAATTCTCCAATTACAGGCTGTACACTGCCAGGTTTGCAAATCATTAGCCGAAATGTTTTGCATTCTTTTAGTGAAACCGGCCGAACCTGTAAAGGCCCATGGCTCGGGAAGGGTTTTTCTTTTTTTAAGTTAGAGAGATTAAAACTAAGTACTACGTGTGGTGAAGCCTGGCTGAATGTGAGCACCTCCCTGTGTGTGGTGACCTGGCTGGCCGGCTCAGCGCTGCCACCTAGTGGTACCTGTGTTCTCCAGTAGAGTCTTTGGGGTATTGGGCCTGTTAATGATCTCCACCAGCTGGTGCAGCACCATGGCAATGTACGGCTGCATTTCTGAGCCTGAGGGTGCAGGAACGGTGAGGGTGCAGGAACGGTGAGGAAAAACGGTGGGAAAGGAAACACGTTGACTCTTCACCGTGGCATTTTAATAACGTGAATATGACGTGGAATCGAGGCACTCACCCATTTGTATAGATATCTCTCCGATTGCCCATGTTGCATTGTTGCACACTGATATTAATTCTGGGTTTAAGTTGGTACCCAGTATGGGCATGAAATCAGCTGGAAGAAGGAAAGCGAGTCAGCTGAGGAACAGATCCAACAACGTGTTTTTCAGGGTTTGAGAGTGAACGGAACATACCGATGCAGGGTTTGACGTGTTGGAAACAAGCCTTGGTTAAATCTCCCAGCAGGGCGAAAGAACTCTGACGCACTTCTGGCATTTTATCCTGGAAACAGTCACAGCAACGTAAAGGCGTGAACAATGCGAGCGACGCTATCAGCCGATCAGATAAGCGGCGTTATTCACTTTCGTCACCTGCATGCACTGGTACATGAGGGTGAGGATGTTGCTACGGGCAACCAGCTCCTCAATGGTGCCTCCCAAACCTTCGGCCAGTCCGCTAAGGAGATCCAGAGCCACGATCATGAAGTCTTTGTCGGGGGCCTCGTACTGGTCTGGCTGAGACTGATAAAGCTGGGAGAGAATGCTGAATTATTATTATTAATACAAATAACTAATAAATACACAAATTATAATAACTTATAAATGCTGAATTATTAAGTCGGCTCTCTTTCCTGAAACTATAGGTCCATCTTCTCTTATTGATGTGTGACTGTTTGCATTCATGTATTTTATTTGGCCACTAGGGGGCAGTGCAACAAGCACTATCTTCCACCGGGTGCAAAGCTTCATGTTGACATGTTGATATTCAAATACCAAGTCAACATTTGAATACGTAATTTGTCTTTTTTGCATGTTTATTCATACTCGGACGGTATTTCTGCTTCACTAATAATGTCAGACAGAAAATAGAAGTAATCATTTACATATTTTTGAATCTGCTTCGATACATATTTGTTGGTTTTTAGCTTTTGAAAACCATTTGCTCTTAATAACACCATACAGGATTCCCCCAGGTGCAGCCACGTCTTTATACTGTCTGGTTTAATTCATGATGAACACACCTATGATTAATAAGGAGATTATCTGTTCCCGACACACTCACCATGGCCTGAGCGAGCGTCTTCTGCACCAGGTTGACGCAGCGCTGGTAGACGGGCTCGCAGTACGGCAGGAAGCCACTCTGCAGGGCGGTGGCCACGGACGACAGGCACTGAGGGAAGACAGACAGGCAGACAGACGGTCGGTGGCCTGTTCACTGACTCATTATGTAACCGAATGACATCAGAGACTCACTTCTAATAAAGGGAAGAGGTCTTTGTCTTCGTCTTTCAGCTGGTTCCACTTCTGGATCAGCGGAGGCATCAACATCTGGATGTATTCCTAACAAACAGCACAGATTAAACAAACACTTTTCAGCAACTAATGAGTGGGTGTGCTCGTTACAGACGCTTAATTGCGCTGACTCATTCCTCTCTCAAACACTCAAACAAATCCTGTTTTAGTGTCTGGGTGTGACGTCTAGAACCGGTACAAAGGGGAAATAAGGAAGGATGAGTACATAGCGCGAGCTAAATTTATATTCATATGAAAATATGAGGCGAAACGGAGAAAAACTTCATACCGGCTTATTGAGGTGATGCCCCACGGAGTCTGCGAGCGTCCCGATGGCGTCGTAGAGAATCAGCAGATTTTTGTGCTGGTACTTGCTGAAAGCGAACACCAGCGTGTCCAGGATGAAGGCCAGGTAGGGAACCAGCTCCGTGCAAGCCTCTTCCTCCAACGTGGCGAAGGCACTACAAAGATTAAACATTAAACAATTTATCACCATTACCACTCAGCAGCTTAAAAATCCCCAGATGAGGTTGTCAAACTCAGTAACGAGCAAAACATCTTTTATTTGTTTGTTAGCTTGTAACAGCGTTAATGGTTTGTATACCAGCGTCTGGTATACATCCAAAAACTGCACAGTCATTGTTTGCTTTCCACGATGCTGATGCAAATTCTCGCTCTCTGCCAGACTGACAAGTCGGCTCGTCGCTGGAGGTTTCAGGTTTCTTTGCCGGTGTGTCCTGTTGTTGTTTCCCTTGTCTAATTTGCAAACGCCAACACGACTTTGTGACATAAGAAATCTAGTTTTAAGGGAAGAGCAGACATCTGCCCCTTTAGGAATGGGAAACCTCTCTCGTCACAAACTCTGCAACGATATAAGTCAGTATAGTCAAGGTCAGACGTTTTAGGGGATTTAAATATAAGAAAAGGACCTTTAAGGAATCTGGATGCATGTCGACACCGCTCCAAAAGGAGGTGCAGGGTTCCCAATGTGCTGTAAAGAGTGACACTTCTATCTCACCTGCAAGCCGCCTCCTGCACACGCTTGTTGCTATCCAGAATGCGTTTGAGCAGCTCCGTCATTAAAGGCTTCAGATAAGTGTCCGGGGGCTGGCTGACTACCCAGTGGGCATAGCGGCTCAGCGTCCAGCAGGTGATGGAGCGCACCAGGGCCTTCTTGTCAGACAAACACAGGACGAGATGGGGAATGAGCTCGGGCAGGTATGGGATCATGCCCTGCATACAGCCTGGGGACAGGGATCGAGAAACAAAACGTGGGTTTTTCTGATTTCCACATTCTGAGGGGGGGAGATATATCTCTTTACCTCCGCTCTTACCTTCAGCTATAGCCCCCAGCACAAGGATGCCAGACTCTTTGACTACCCACTCTGGATGGAAGAGCAGCTCTTTGAGTAGGGGCAGGAGGTGCTGCAGCAGATCGTCCCTGAACACGTTGGCCAACACGTCCAACGCCGCGGCCGAACACTTACCTAACGTGGTGCAAAGCAGGGAGACACGCAGACAAACATGGACATGACACAAAGAGAGAAGAGGAGCCATCAACACGTGTTGAGAGATGACGGGAGATGACGATGGAGGGAGATCTACACGGCTCCCGCTGGACTCACGCAGGTTCCAATCGGAGATGGCGTCGTCGTCGTCGTCCAGCTCGTCGTCGTCGTCGTCGTCCTCGATGCCGTCGCCCTCGTGCTGCTGAGCCACCGTGCGGGAGCGATGGAAGCGCGGCCGGATGTCTTGCTCGTTGTCCGGGATGGCCTCGTCTTCCTCGATGTCCCCCTGGTGGCGAAAAATGCGTAATGACAGAAAGTCATGTATGTTGCTGCTTACATTTTTATCTCAAAAAAGGAAAAAAATCTGCAAAACTTAGTGTTTAAAATGTTAAAACGCTCACATGTGTTTACACTGAGCACTTAATTGAACGGTATGTCACGGGGCAATTCATCCCCATACCTACAGGTCCAACTCTTAGAGGCTATATAAACTGACCTTGAGCAGGATGATGTCAATCTCAGAGTACTTCATCCCGTTGACAAGCACCGGAATGAGCCTGGAGCCGAGCCAAAGGAGGGGAAAGAATGATGAGAACAAAGGGCAAGGACGGGTCGGAGACCACGGGCAATCATTCACATATGATTCCTGCTGCGGGCGCAGTTTTACTGCGACGTGTGTTGTGACAGATGTTACAAGTGGGGTCAACAGTCAGGGTTCTTAATCAGCCGGTACAGCACAAGGTCTACACTAACTTACTGTCAAGGATGAAATCAAACGGCTTTCAATATCACCACTGGAGTGTCAGTGTGTGTGTGTGTGTGTGTGTGTGTGTGTGTGTGGTCCTACTGGGAGAGGTGTCCACACAGCACTTCCTTGCAGACGGGCTGCTCGGCCAGAGTGAGCCAGAACTCGCAGGCTTCCAAGGAGACGTTTTCATCGAGGTCCTGAGTCCTCAGTAGCATGTACTAAGAAATCAAGTCATTATAAAACACATTCAAAAAAAGAGCCAATAAAACTCCAATCTGCTGCCTAACACACAACCACGTCTGTGTCTCCGGGTGTCATCTGCAGAGTATGGTTAAACAACAATAGTGGCAATATTCTATTTTTGTTATCATCAACAGATCCCATGAAAAAAACAAAAGCAACCCTTGTCTCTAAAATGCTCTTTCTAGACTTTCCTACCATTCTTTAAAAAGGCTGAATCATTGAATAAAACTGCATTGTAGGTTTTTTTTAAATTAAATTTCACTCAAACAGAAGCAGGAGATCATTTGTTGGGGACTATTTTCAGCTGTGGATTTGGCATGCGAGCACATATTTATGTTAGTGCTGATGGATATATAAGCAACTTATATTCTGTCTTTATCATAAGGGACATGAGTGCAAAAGTGTGTCTAATTGAGATATTAACTTTGAATAGTTGTCTTTTAAATAGTTTCTGGACAAAAGCACTTGTTAGTCGGTATGAATTAATTGTTTTTTTGTGTTTAACGAACTCACCTCTACGATGTTATGCATGTGTGGCAGGAGACGGTCCAGGCGAACCTCCAGCAGCATGACGAGAGCTCTGCACACGTTCTTCCTCACCTCCGATTCCTCGTCCGTCGCCAGCGCAAACAGGTTCTACAGACGGAGGCGTCACATTTAAACTACTGCAAACAAGTAATACTGCTCATTATCAACGTGTAGCGTCTGAAATACAAAGTGCATTTAGGAACGAATATGGGCGAGGTAAAGTCAATACTGTACGTACACGTTACATGTGCGTGATCTTGAGCCAATATCTCATTAAGTGTAATTTGCTTTATGTTTTGAAGCAAATAAACACAGATCTTAGTTTCCATATGGACTGCAGACAACTCATCAACGTCGCTGTTCTCCCGTTTTGTATTTTAGCTTCTGCAGATGTTATCACTGCTTGGCATTTTGAGGATATACATGATTAAAAGTGCCAGTATTTTGTTACATTATTATATACAAATGTGGGCAACTAATATTATTTAAAGTTAATGTTCTGTATCTCTTCTTCCAAGCACATTCAGCAATGAAATAAATACATTAAGAATTGCAAAATCACTTTAAAAAGGAGAGGAAAAATATATAAAATGAAAAGGAAAACCCAAATCACGACTTGAACCTTTTTCACATGAGCTTTTAAAGGAAACGTGATTTTTTTAAAAAAGGGATTTAAAACAAATCTTGATATGGTGATGTGTGTTTTTGAGACACATAAAGATGCGTTGGAGTCAGACTCGCCTCGATGAAAGGGTCGATGTGCAGCATCAGAGCCTGAGTCCTGCTGATGATGAACTGATTCACGCAGGCGATGGCATGAGACCTGCCAAACAAGAAGCACCGCTTAAGAAGCACACACACACTGTCTTCCCCTCTCCACTCTGATTCCACTGATTCCACCTCCAAATATGAATAAGAGGCCTTTTTTATTCTTCTTCCGTCTGTTGCTTTATGAGACGGACACTTCAACAGCACAATTATACAGGCTTGTCTTATAAAAAATAAAAAACACTGTACGTGTGTGAAGAAATGCATTTGCGTCATAAATCATACTCACTGGGAGATGATTCATTTATGAGTTAAGATACTGATAGAAACGCTCTAAAACCGAGAAGTGGAGAATTAAAGGAAGGCCTATTTTTCAAAATGTAGTATTCAATTAATTGCAATACATTTTGGGAGTGTAATTCTTATAATTAGAAAGCAGCAGTAGAAGAACATGAACATCAAAATGCAAAAAAAATGCCATTCTGATACCTGAACTCGCTGATTTAGCGATACAGAGCACCGGTGATATGATGTAGGCACTTTATCGCCAATAAAGATGGAAACATTCTAAGAAGAAAGCTCCGTACCTTATCTTTGGACTGTTGTGCTTAAAAAACTGCAAGAACTTGGGGATCATGATGTTCAGAGGTCGATCCAGTATGTCGCTGTCCAGGATCTCAGCAGAGTCCTCGCAGATCTTCTGCAGGGCTCCAAACGCTCCCTGGGGGGGGGGTCAAACGAAAAGGTAAATATGGCATGTCCACGGTTGAGTCACCTGACCTCGAGGCTCTTTAAACAACTATTCAAACAAGTGTCTGTGGAGCTGGAACGGATTTAGATTTCCCGTTTAACGACTTTGTTTCTTTGACGTGACATTTCTGGCATACCTTCTCAACGTATGGTTCATACATGTTCACGGGCTACGGGTTCTGTGCTGAACAAATGGAACATCATAATGAATGAAACATAAGGATGTGTCATACAGTGGATCTTATTCCTGGTTTTTTTTGTGCTCAGAAATATGTCCAACCTCCTCCTTCATCCATGAGCTTCAATAGGATTCATCCCCTTCTGCTCTAATAACCTTCAAACACACACACACACACACACACACACACACACACACACACACACACACACACACACACACACACACACACACACACACACACACACACACACACACACACACACACACACACACACACACTGGTTAGTATGCATGTTCACAAGACGCTGCAGACTTCAGATTTTCTCCCACAAAAAAAAAAATGAAAAGGCGAATACAAGAAACAGCACGGCACCGACACCGACGGTGTCTGAGATGGGTTTCTATGGAAACCGTTCCCATGTCAGCATTCCTTTCAGATGACAGATACAGAACGGTCTGAAATAATAAAAAAATGATGTGGAGGGAGCCAAAAGGGATGAAATAAGACGAGGAGGGGGGGTGTGTGTGTGAGGAGGAGACGACGGTGTCAAGGTCGCAAACAGAAGCAGACGAATGGAACCAAGGTGAACGCAGTGAATTCCCTGATTGGTATACAGATGAGGCGCTTTTTTTTTTTTTTTTTTCACCTTGCAGGCTCGTGTAAAATGAATAAGACTGCTTCTTTTGGGGACACATAAATACTATGCAGTGTACCAGATGTAGAGATGTTTCATTGTTGTTGAAATGAAGCCACTAATTGATTTAATTTGCAAAAACTCCAGAAATATTCCAGCTTTTCTCTAATTTTATGTCCCTGCATACTGAATATCTCGGACTGTAAATATATCTGAAGTCACTCTGCTTTCTGGAACATTCCGGACAGCATGTCAGCTTAATTAACATTTCTAGTCGGAGTAATAAAATATATGTTTTGTTCTGTAAAATGAATGAATGGATCATGCAGCATCAGATATCTGGAATCACTATAACACTGAGATGCAGCTCCATATACATTATAACATGGATCCATATTAACTCATCACGTGATAAAAAAGGTATGGAAACGGACACGAGGCTGCTCCCGCCGACATCGCAACGCAACGAGGGTGTTGGCGTTTCAACAGAGAAGGGCAAAGAAGTGGGCGTGGCCATCAGAGGAAACGTATTCCTCCCTTCGAGTCGTGGGGTTGGAAGGTCATTAAAACAGGGAATGCACGAGTCACGCAGATGACGGTGGAAAAGCGAAGGCGTGCGTTAAAAGTAGACTAAAAACGTCCACCACTTATCCTCCTGCTCGTGAAATGTGAATAGTGTCACGAGGGTGACCGAAGCGTCTTCATGTGATCGTTGAGTATCATCTTCATCCTCACAACACCGGCGCCGCGACCGTCCAACCGCCATCAATCACAACAGTGAAACTGCTCTCAGGCAAACCTATATAAAGCCACCCATCGACATCACACTCGCCGTCCAACACACCTGCTCCTGTCCTTTTAGAGAGCAGAGGGGGGGGGGGGGGGATCTCCCTACAAACAAGACAGGAACAGGGGGTATTACAAATAACCCCAACATAAACCTGAGGTTTAGTTTGGTGTCATAATAAGCTTTCAGTACATTTAAAAAAATAGACTTCTGAACTCCTTTTTCAGCCTTTAGCATACTAGCATGTGACGGGAGACGACCAGTCATATCACAGGTAACCGTCCTGCTCCCTAAGCACACCTGTGGGCCTGGACATACAGCGATTCAGGACTATAATATATTACTCTGATAGTTCTGCATTGTGGATAGCAGAGGGAGAAACCATTAGCGGTATTTTCTGAAATGCTTTGCTGATATTGTTTCATGCTTCTGAGCTCCAAATCACAGTATGTCATCTTTACAGGCCCACATAGAAAACAGGATGTTTGTTTTCTCATAGAATTGCAGCCATAAAACCACTCGGATTACAATACGCTGATAGGTTATAATGCCAAATAACACCATAAATATACTCCCCAGCTTTGACATTACACTTGACTCTCAGTTATACGGCGTATCCAACACCTTCTCCTTCCTCCCCACATCGATTCCATCGTATTTATATAACGGCGAATCATTACCGAAGTAATCTCAGGGCACCTTTCCATATGGAGCCGGTCTGGACTGCAGACCGGCTCGGTGTGAGTGATGAGGATCATCTCACGTTTTAATATACTGTATATGTACAACACGGAGGACTCGTTCTGATCAAACATGTTCCACGCCGTTTCTGGATCCTTAGATTACAAAAGTGCACACGCTGTTCTGAAACTGTACACCGGCGGCCACAGAACAGATTCCCAAAATAGATATTAAGGTGCAGATGGGGGTTATGGTGTGGATTATTGAGGGGTTTCTATAGCAACTTTTAAAAATCTGGTTATGTGCTGTAGAATAGACAGTGCTCATCCCGGTTTGTTGCACATCTGCAGGCAAACTGAATAAAAGATGTTCAAGGAAACAAACCACAAACTATTAGTTTCCCATGGCAACCGGCATAACGTGCAAGTTCTACATTTATTCATGTATTTTATCCAAAGCGGTGTACAGATGAGGCGCAATACAAGCCACAGAAGATCAAGGAGAAGCCTTTTTAAATAAGTGTCAAATGCCACAAGGTTTCAAGTGCAGGGTGGTGAAATAAAGCATTCCTAATAAAGAAAAAATGCCCTTAAGTCATATGATAGTAGCTCCATATTAAAAAAAAACCCATCTGGTGTGCCAGCATCTGATATTTATTGCCCCTTTAAATGTAAAACCTCACCTCTAGTAATACTTTAGGTCAATTTATAAGCATCATTATTGTAATTAACGACACTTGGAGCATTAAGCACATCCATTATCGCAGTATATATCCACAACGACGGCTCTACCAGCCTGTAAATGTACTCTGGATAGAAAACACATGAACAAGATCAATGGCGGAGGAAACATGTATTTGCTCAGGATATCAGATGTGAACGTGGCGAACGGCAAACTTGAAAACGAGCGGTGCAAAACGACTCCGCGCCGTCCATCAACAGGATTAGAAAAGCATTTTATTCATACATGCAGCAACTTAACCATCTTCAACATCAGCCACTAAGAAGCTTTCCAGCCTCCAAGCTGCTTTTCAAAAAAAAAAATCATAGTGTGGTCTTATGAGGAGTTGCTACATTGGTCTCGGTTCAGTGTTAAGCCACACACACAACACACACACACACACACACACATACACACACACACACACACACTTCAAGATCCTCTGCAGTAAATAGCTGACCTAAATCTCGGCTTCTGAATGAGCTTTATAAGAAGAGAGAGCAGCCATGGTGCTACAAGGAGGGCCATTTCAGCCGTCACGCCTCTTCCGTACATTTCAGAACCCGTGCAGACAAATATATGTATCTCGTGAGAGTAATCCTGCCGGGACGCATTTCCTGCCCCTCAACGCGACTGCATTTACACGGCAGTTTAACACGGCGAATAATTTATGCGTTCCCCCGGTGTAACGGATCCACCTTCCCTATAGAGGGTGATGTCACGGGCACGTGCAGCCGACGGCATATTCATGACCCGGGGATGTTTATGTGAGCCTGTGGGTGCAGCACCATTACCCCAGATCAGATGAGCCAACATCCACTACAAGCTGCTGTGTTGTAGATTAAGCGGTTTGCTGCGATGGATGCAAATATGAATATAAAGCACTTCTACTGGTTGCAATCGAGAACTAATAAAGATATTACAAAATGCAAAGATTTGGGTAATAATGGGCTACTAAAGCGCAGAATAAAAACAGAAAAAATACTGCATTGTGCCGACGTTATAAAAGCCGGTCACAAAAACGGGGTCATACGGGTTTTCTGGTCAAAAGGATAGAAAGAATAAATGCTTCCATGTTGTGGTAATCTGCAGTTGTGGCTGCTGCTCCAGCTGTGAAGCTGTGCCTTCTCATCTGGCCAGCAGGACGCTATCCAGATGCCGCTTTATAGCTGACCCAGCTCCATTCCCTCGCCGCAATGAATAGATAAACAAATAAACAGACAGGCAGCACCGTGTGCCCAGACAGGCCTACTTATAACACAAGTGTGCCATGACACACAGTCCAGAATGTGCACACACACACACACACACAAGTAATCTCTCGTTCTCCCTCACACACAGCTATGACCAAAAAATGTACGAAAAAATATAGAATATAACAATTGCATTACCATCATATCCAAATAAAGCCATGCATAGACGCTGCTGTGTTTGGGTCTAATGCTCGCAGATTAAGGTGGTTGGAGGGGTCATCATAGTACTTCCAACAGGTTTATTCTAGTATGTGGACGAATCCCACAAATGGAAAACGTGTCCTTGTTTAATGCTAACTGAGTTGTCAGAAGAAGTATTGTATTCAGATTTCAAATATTATCCGATTTCTCTCATTTATGTTGATGTTTTCCCTCATTTTAATTGTTGCCGGTCACAATCATCGGTACAGGGAATTGGCTAAAAGATACTATCGTATAAAACAGTCCCTGTAAATCAGAGCTCACCTACATCTCCCGTGTTCGTCCTCACCTCACATGTGTTGTAGTCCTCAGAATCCAACAGCAGGCAGAGTTTAGGGAGAAGCCCCGGCCAGTTTTGCAGCTCTCCCTTGGAGGCGATGGTGGTGATGAGGATCCCTGTCACGGGAGGGATTCACTATTAGTGACACGAGTGTAAAAAAAACTATGAAGAACAAGAATGTACAAATAATTGTGTACATTATGTATTTGTACACAATTATTACATTATGTACACTTGTATTTGTTATTTAATGGATGAGTTTCTTTTCTCAAAGGGAAGTATGAATGTTATGGATGTGAATTAATGTTTTTTTTTTGTTATTGTCTAAAATACAAATAATAATACAACTAAAACACCAGAAACTGCCCTGAAACACGCCGATATGTTAATATTAATTAATAACATCTATGATCCATCATAATGAAACTCCATCACACGTTAAACGTTAATCAACTGTCCTTTTACTTGCTTTGACCTCGTCTACTGCAGCCAACAGACTTTTTCCTCAATAATCGATGCACTCAGTTTTGGATTCGATGTGTTGTGTCAGCAAATAAATAAATCTACACCATCACAGAACTACGGGAAAGATAAAAAATATTCGGGTGGATACGTTTTTGTAGATAAGAAGAAAGAAGAAGAAGAAAAAAAAAAGGCGAGCGGTCACATCCAGTGGACCCCGAGGACGAGACTCACCCACAGTGGCCCGGATGAGGGGAGAGGAGTCTCCGATGTTTTGGAGGCACTCGCTCTTGATGAAATCAGACACGCCATTAGGGAAGTTCTGATAGTGGGCTTTCACGTTGTTCTTCAGGATCAGTCCACTCAGGGATCGCGTTGGTTCATCTTAAAGGGGGGGGCGGGGGAAGACACATAAATTAATTTAAGCTACAAGATCTCTATCGTCTGCAGATTCTTTTTCATTTCACCCTGCACGAACGCAGGAAATATTATCTATTCATTTCGAGATATTTGTCAAATCAGAACTAGGCACGACAGTGCGACAGCTTCCTAACATTTCGGGTCATCCTCTGTGCAGACAGTCAGGCCAAGAGTTGAGTGGGGCCAGGAATTAGGTTTAAAATTAGAGTGACCCATATTCAGAGTGCCACATCATCCGTGGCAGAGATGCCATCGGGTCAGACGAGTCACGGCCAAACAGACCTGCCCGCTCGACATGTTACGTAAAAAAAAAAAAAAAGTGTCTGAGACATTCGGGGACAAATCAAACACACACACACACACACAGCGAGCTTACCTTCCGACTTTAGCTTCGTCAGAACAAATATCAAGTAGTTGTTAAAGTCTGGATACTGGTTGAGCTGCTCGAGTCTCTGGGAGGAGTGGTTGAGGAAGAAGACGTATGGCATGTTATGATCTGTTTAGTGGTAATAACTGGGGGGGGGGGGGGGGGAGATATGTAGAAAGGGCAAAAGTTCATGTGGTGTAATGCAACACTATGATGCTGTGTGTGTGTGTGTCATAAATATGTCCTGTGATGGGGCTGAATACTGTACGTACCAAGACAGATGGCGTATTTAGGACTATAACGCAGCTAGTCTACGAGATGATGATGCAGCGCGTACGAAGCGTTACATAAGCACGTCGTTTAGGATCAGCATGCCGCCAGACAAAAGACATCAGGGGCAGCGGATGTATTGTTCTCCGATATGAAAGTGCATATTTATAATGCACTTTACACAGCTACAATTACTAAAACCACACATCTTCCAGGCAGCTTTCATGCCTGTTTATTGTTTATCTGTAAGATTTTATGTCTACATCTAATACTTAATTAGTTTGCTTGGGTGGGGCATCATATTACGTTTATTTTTTCTGTTTAAAAATCCCTCACTGTTCTCTGTGGCGTGAAATGTGACACCTCAAATAAATAATAAATACAAATAATAATAATAAATGTAGCCGCATTCAGGTTTTTATTCATTTTTTCCCTCCCCTATTTGTGTTGAACGCTAAACATTCATTTTTGGGAGGATTTATTTCAGATTCAGATTGTAGTCGTAATCTCAGATTAGGTTTTGAATAGATTTATACCCCAATTTATGTATTTTTCCCCCTCACTGTCCTGTGACTAGAGAATCAGACATTTTCAAAACAGTCATTTTAACGTTTTTTTGTGTGTGCACATTAGTGTAACACCCTGACATTTATTTTAAAATATGATTTACTAGCATCATTAGTAATAATAATAAAAAAAAAACACCATTACAGAATTATTATTGCATTATTTACATGTAATAATTATAATGCTGCAAGAAGAACATCAGGAGATTATATACATCAGTGCATGAATTGGCTAATTAATTATTATGTTTTGTATTATTGTTTATTTATGTGAGGGTGTATTATGGCGATTAACTGCTCTGACAAGCCTAATAACACGCGACGTTTACATATAATTATATTATATATATTAAGATGTCGTAACACGTCAATCTGTCGTGTCATAAATGCGTTTTTAAGAGACAAAAAAAAAAAACACTGAGCGGTTACCACCTGCGTACCGTACCTGCTTATAACGGTAACCACCACCCAGGCTAGCGCTAGCATCCGCTACCTAGCCTGTGGAGCTCCACCTAAAGCGGGTTATGATCCGCTGTTTTTCTTAATAAGAAAGGATACTTGCTGGACGGATCTCTGCGTGGACGTATCTGGCGACTGGGACTCTTTCAGCAGCTGTAAAATCTGTTGAAGTCCTTGCTCGTCTGGCTTCCACTCGCACTCCATCTTGCTGCTGCTGCTGCTGCTGCGGATGAAGAAGACACAACATTAGCGAACAACCCGAGGATTTTTTTTTGTCTTCCAACGAACCGACGCGCACCTCCATTAACGCGTTAACGTCACGTCGCCACCTCGACACAACTCGTTTTTTAAACACAGAGCCGTTGCGTTTTACCTGTCTCGACCCGGCTGACGTGCTCTAGTGAGGCTGACTTTCGGTTGAAATGTGACCGTCTGTCTGGGGTTTTTTCAGACATGGGCCTGTAACAGCAGTCACATCCGTTTTCGCAACAAGCTGAGGAGAAGAAGAAGAAGGCTGCGGGCCATACGGGCTCGCGCGACGCATATATCTGGCTGCTTCGCTCCTCATCAGCTGACACATTGGCTTGCGTGGTCCTAGTGCCAGATGTGTTCTCACGACACACAAAATTAGCATGTACTGTTACACCTCCACATGTTTTTTTTTTTTTCTCCCCCACACACTAACAGAAATGGCTGTAAGAAAAAAAAGAAAGGGTTAAAGTACAGGAACAGGTTTTGAAGCACATCATTAAAATATGACATATTTCAGATTGCATTTGAAGGCAGCGCAATCCTGATCTCGCCGTAATGTTCAAGACAGTTGTAAACGTAAAACCGCGCCATCTAACGGCGGCTGTTGTTATTGTTATGCAACGAAAAACACTGTACATGAATAACACACTAATTGAATTACATTTGATTGATTTTCAAAACAACAACACTGAGCACAACATACGCTGTTTAACAACAGAGGGAGTAACATCATGTCAAACTGACCGAATTCTGTAGACATAACAATGTCCTTCCAAAGTTCTTGGCCATTACTTTGATGTTATGACTGGAAAAATGAAAATAATAAAAACACATCGTATCGTATTATAAATTCTAATAAAATAAAAAGGTAATTTATAGAAATAATATTGTGCTCTGTTGCGTGACTTTTTTGTTGTAATATGTATTAAAATATATCTCCAAGTGGAAATGGAGCAGAGGTGTTGACCGTTTCCCTCCACTAGATGGCAGTACAGCACAGAATCTGCCGCGAAACGTCAAGAAGAAGAAGTTAGCGATGCATTCAGTACGCTGCTGCCTCTCAGCGTACATAGCAGCATACAGTGGAGCAGCTTCTCTCTAAAAAAAATAATAATATATTTTATTTCATACGACCGTTTGGATACGGTTAGTCAGCTCTGCCGCCAGTAACGGTTATTTCTGTTTTCCCGAAAGACCATATAAGGAAGTCCGGGACGATCCGAGGACGGACGGGACTTTTAACAAACCCATTTTTGGTTTCTGCCTCCACTTTGCCTGTTAGCTTATCCGCCGAGAAAGTGATTTTCTACGGCTCGAGGGGAAACATGAGCTTCCTTTTGTGAGTACTATTTGTGTCAAGAATGTCTATTGTTGCCTTGCTTTGTAGTCTTTTTAAAATATCAGTAAAGTTAACGTTACACAGCTCTCTCGCTAGCCAGCGTTAGCATAATACCGGCTACGACTACTTGCTGGACTCCGAATATCTGCTGTGATTGTTTGCTTTCTCTGTATGTTTCTTTTTAATAGCACATTGACACCGGCAGCGATAGTATGAGTATATGTAACTGCAATATCTTCTGCTTAAATACTTTTAAGTTACGTTTTTGTCCAACACAGAGCAAAAAGAAATTATAGATATATATATTGAGAAGGGTTATTTTTTTAGTCTGGCCTGGATATTTGCTGGTGTGGGCACTTTGTTGCCATCGGGCGAATATAATGCCTGAGCCAACATTTGATTAAAAAAGAAGATTGTGTGGGTGGTGTGTACTTAAAGAGCCTGGTTGTGGATGAAATCAGAAGGTGGAGGAGGTAACATTAAGTATGACGTAGTGATTTAGCTGATTCCTGATGATTTGATGCTACGTTGATTTCAGACCTGACTATTTTGGGTTAAACCACTCCTCTGTAACAGAGGGATCTATTAAATTGCCCTATTAAATTGATTTCCCAGTTCCCATAACATTACCTAGGAAGTTGATTGTTTTTATATAGATTTTTTTTTTTTTTAATAAAAGGAATCGAGCACTTTTAAGCGTGTGATCTATCATGTTGTGATGACTCAAATTCTTGTTTAATGGGGCAGTGAGAGGGGGGGTTGAATACAGTCCATCCAAATGGCCTCATTAAACACAGAGACACGTACTGTTCTGCCCCCCTCACCCCCCCCCCCCCCCCCCACTCTCATTCAACACACCAAGTTAACAAGAGCTCAACTCTTTTGTTGTTTTTGTTTTGTTTTTAAAGAAGTTCCTGACTCTCTGTTTACAAAAGTAGAGGCACAGTTTCAGTTTGTCATCATATCTGATTCCAGTCTTCTTATTTACCAAACCACTTACTTCCGTCTTTTTCCCCAACTGTGACTCACAGCCTAAACCGTTCATCCAAGACGTTCAAGCCCAAGAAGAACATCCCGGAGGGTTCTCATCAGTACGAGCTGTTGAAACATGCAGAGGCCACGCTAGGAAGTGGAAACCTGCGCATGGCAGTCATGTTGCCCGAGGGTGAAGACTTGAACGAGTGGGTCGCAGTCAACAGTAAGCATCTGATTTACCTACCCCACCTCCCTTCCTTTAAAATTCAGATATAATGACACACCTTTTTTTCCTATATCTGTCACCTTCCTCCTAGTTATCATATTTCCATGCTTCCCGAAGTTCATGACTCAATCAGTCGACATCGAATGAGTTGAGAGTTAACTATCAGTGTGTAAGATCTTGGCATTCCCTCTAAAAAACACCATGTGCATTCATGCCGGGGGAAAAAACACTGTGAATGTTAAATAGATTTTATTGTCTGTGCTGTGAGAGCCTTTTTTTACTTTCCTCTAAATTGACACGGTCAGTAGCAGCTAGTTTTCCCTCATGTCTTTAGGGTTTGTTTTTTTTAAAGATGTGTCTCGGCATGTTGCAAGTTAAATTGGGCTTTAATCTAAAGTCCCCTTTACAAGAGTATAACCTAAACGCATTAGGATTTGAATTTTGATGCGATATATATTTTTTTGCAGATCATAAAGTATGGGAATGAATGCAGCAATAGCTTTGTTTTTAATCTTTTTAATTTGACTGCTATGCTGTCATTTGAGTCTTTTAAAGTTAATTCCAGTCAGAATGGATCGATTGGATTTGATGTATTTTGGAGCTATGAACATGTGACATCTAAAGCACGGTATCTGTATATATCCACCGTTTTTACACAGAGTTAACAGACAATCCTGTGTATCTGCAAGTTCACACATTTTCCAGCTCAGTCAAGTGTCTACATCATTGCAGTACGTTGATTGTAGTTTAATAAAAATGTTGGCGGAAATGGATGCTTGGTAGCTAATGCTTTATGAGAAGTGGATTAAAATAGCTGTGAGTGATCACTTTGCCCACCGTCAAGTTTTAAAGAAGTAGTTCACTTCGTGCTTTTAGGATTTGTTGGCTTTTTGCTTGTAATGGACAGTGACAGTAGAGGGAGAGAGGGGGGTTATATGCCACGCAGTGATGATCCTAGTACAGAATATCAACCTCTAGTTGTGTTCACTTTATTTTGACATTTTATGAAACATCTTAAGTTCTGCTCAGTGACATGCACAGACAACAAGATGATTCATAAGAAAGATGAGCTCCTAAAGAGTCCTGAAGCTGCCTAGAGGGGATTTCTGCACTTCGATTTCTTTGTCTCGAAGTCATTGGGTTTATTCTTCTTTTTGTTAGAGGCTTGAAATGAGCTCTGCGGTTAACACAAGCTTAAGAGATTTGAACATTTAGCTCCATGATGTAAAATCCATCAGTAAATACCCCTCTGTGAATTTGGAAGCTTTTTACGTGTCTCTAAAAAAGAAACAAAAGGCGGTTGCTTACAAGTGGCTACTAAAAAAAAGTCATCACACCCTCCAGTCTGCATTTACAGCATACCAGCTCGCATGCCACCGCCAGTGTGGTTCGTTTATAGGCTAACGTAAGCTTTTTACTTCTGCCAATTGTATTTACGATTCATGAATCATAAAATCTGTGTTCATTTGTGAAGATGCTGGACAAAACATTGGCTTTTTTTTTTATCGAGGGAACCGGTGCGATGCTAACCTTTTATGTCTGGTCCTGAGCAAACATTACGTTCAACTTATTTAACTTGGTTATTAGAAAGCTTTGACCCAGCTATAAATACAAAACTATCTTGATAGGCGACTGAGCAAACCTAATCAAACATAAAAGGAAACGGGTGTCAGCTGTTCAGTATGTATTTCTAACTGTCGCGTTAGCAAACGGAGCACCGACACCAACGCTGCCAACACTTTAAATGGATGTCTCCAACTGATGGAGAGCTGGAAGTTGGCGGTATGCCTCTGGGAAAGGGCGATAACACAATTTGTTCCAGATAACTGAAGTGAGCACTGGTTTACAGTTTGGACCAGGAGGGTTAACAGACTGTCGGGAAACTCGATGCCAGCTGGTCTCATGTACACTGTTTGCTTCTCTCTTTTTTTTGCAGCTGTGGATTTCTTCAACCAGATCAACATGCTGTATGGCACCATCACAGACTTTTGCACGGAGGAAAGTTGTCCAGTCATGTCTGCTGGTCCTAAGTAAGTTCATTGTCGGCCTGTTTATAGTCTTGTAAAAATAAAAAAACTGTGGAGCATCAACAGGGTGTGGAGTAGAGACAATATAACTCAATCTAATTAAAAATGCATGCAGTGTTTACATCATATATCTACTTTAGTCAGTAGCTAGGCCTCCTGCTGCCAGGATCCGTAGATTCCCAGTCTTTTACAGGCACCAAGCCCAGAAGGTTTAGGTTGACTTCTGCAAGCCTCAAAGCAAAGAATCCCATGTTTGTTGTGGGGAAAATTAAATCTGAATGCCATATTGTTGTACATTATATTACCTTTTCAACATCTAATGTTCGTCGTGTTACGTTTCCTGTAGGTATGAGTACCACTGGGCAGATGGAACCAACATCAAGAAGCCCATCAAATGCTCTGCTCCCAAGTATATTGATTACCTCATGACCTGGGTGCAGGACCAGCTCGATGACGAGACGCTTTTCCCTTCAAAGATCGGTATGCTTCCTGTCCTTTTTATCTCCTTCCTGTCAAAGACGTCTATCTCTGTGTATGTTTGATGTCTTCCTCTCTGGTTTCTGGAAGCGCTCGCCTCCAAATCAGAGCTAGTTTGTGCTCTTATGTTAGAAAGAATAAAGGTTCAGCAAGCCACAAAACCAGTAAACACCTTTCCTGTGAAATTTAACAGATTTTAAATGTAAATTATGTATTTGCAAGTGGACGTATTGTTTCCTCTGTCAGCAGCAAAGTTTGCTTATTTGATAATGATGATGCTCTGCCTACGCTGTAGGAGGAAGCTCTCCATCAGGCTTCTGCACTCATCTGCTGTTATAACATCAGCATGTCCTAACTGCACATGAGTGTTTTGCACTCGTGATTGTTCCCACTTCCCTTAAATCGTGCCGTGGCCTGCCTGTTAAAGACGTTTGCAATCCAGAGAAGAACATGTTGCTACATCTACCTTCATTGCTCCAAGCTTTCGGGGCTTATCGAGATATGTAGCAATATGTAAAATATACATAATATTTGTGTGTTTTGAATCTCCAAAAAGCTCCTACGTCAAGTAATTTGCTCAACCTGACCACGTCTACATATTTGGTTCTGAATTACTTTTTTCTCATCCTCCTTTTTGTTTTTTTTTTCCTCCCCAAGGTGTCCCCTTTAAGCGAAACTTTATGTCCGTGGCGAAGACCATTCTGAAGCGCCTGTTCAGGGTCTACGCTCATATCTACCACCAGCACTTTGACTCTGTGATGCAGCTGCAAGAGGAGGCCCACCTCAACACGTCGTTCAAACACTTCATCTTCTTTGTTCAGGTAAAGAATCCCTGACATTTGAATATATGGACTTGAGTGATACTGTATATTGTATTACAGAGGGAAAATGACAAACAGCTGACGACGTTTGCTCACTTTTTTCGTTCTCAGGAGTTCAACCTCATCGACAGGAAAGAGCTGGTCCCACTTCAGGAGCTAATTGAAAAACTGACCACCAAGGATAGATAAACAGCGATGTAATCCTTCTTTTATTGGTCTTCTAGTTTTTTGCACAGATACCCATCCCCCCCTCGCCCTGGCTGTATGTATGCAGTATATACTATATTTCCATTTGGGGAAATGTTTTTAATAAGGCCAGGAAGAAAGGAAGGGTCTTGATAGGTTAAAGGCACCAGGACTAATGCTATCAGGGATTAATTGAACAAAAACCACAGATTAACATATTTGGAGAAAAATGCTTTTAGCTGGTATAGGAAGATCCCCGGTATTCATTCATAGCTTAGGATAATATAGACATATGTCCATTAGTTTTCTATTATATTGCACAGATTCTCTTTTTTTTTTTCACTTGGATTTATGGGAACATTAAGCATTTTCGTGCTCTTTAGTCTCCCGTTTCTAACCGCGGGGGAAGACTAAGTTGCTGTATGATAATAGGAGGGCTTTGTTGGTGTTATGGCAAGAATTGAAGCCAGCCTTTTTAAGCCAATGTCACCGCAGTAGCGAGTTATTTTATTCATGAATCTACATAGAAGGATCTGGGGTTGAGGTCTGCTTACCTTTTTTTTTTCACAGAGCCCACATCTGTCAATAGAAAATCATCCTAAGTGCCTAGCATGGCTCATATTTGCCCTATATCAACAGTGAGAGCTGTAAGAAGACAAAAAGGCCATATTCCACTGACTCGATTGACAAAACATAAAAGTGTCCCACGCCCGCCTCCCTTTAATTTGACTTCTTACGCTCCTTTTCTATTTGTACTGTAACTTGGTTAAACCCTGTTTTAAAACCTTTACTCCTCCCCGACATATCCTTATTTAGCTAGAAAGTCTCTTTACCAAGTGTTCTGTGCAGGTTATGATAAATGAATGTGTTGAAGGACATAGAAGTGAGGCTAGAATGATGTGGTGTCGTAGCAGGGATTCAAAAATGAACTAAACTTTTAGAGTATTCTAGTGACATGTACCTGTGTACCCCCCCCCCCCCTCAAAACTTGAAGTAGTGAAACTCATTTTAGGAAACATTTCCAGGATCTAAAAACCTTAGAATTGTATATAAATCTCCTCAAATCGAAGTAGAGGCCTGAGTTGAAAGTCACAACCTGTTAAAAAAAAGTCTAAATATTTGGAAATCGGATTATGCTGCTGCATCCCTTGTTATCTCACTAGCCATAAAGCACTTTGAACAATTTTCCAGACCTCCTTTTTTGCCTGAATGTTTATTCTGCATAGACTGTGCTTTTGTGAGAAGCTGTATCATGTGACTGGTCATAGTTTCTTTCCTCCCTCCTATTTCCCCAAAATGAATGTTGGAATTGCTTAACATGAACCTTAAAATTGGCTCCCAAAGGCACAAGTGAGATTTCTTATGGTTTGTTTGTTTATTTATGGTTGTGGTTGTTGCAGATGCACGTATACCCTTCCTAATCTCAAAGTGTAGTTTACTATGCAATTGACACTAAAAGGGTTAACCAGTTGGCTCATTCATACTTTCTTTAATACTTATTTTCCTTTTATAGTGCTTAAAACTTTGGTGTATGATAGACTTCGACTTTTTTTTTCTTTTAAGGTTTGGTTCAAAAACAAAAATAGTGAAATGAACATTTTATATATCTTTATATATAATTTGTAAGAGGTGTAACACTTCAATGCACACATGTAAATACTGAGGGTTAAACCTGTCTTAAAGATAATTTTGTTTCAGCGAGCATGGAGTGGTGGCTTTTGGTTTTCGAGAATGCATCGAGTCTTTTTAGAGGCTGCTTCCCCTCTACTCCCCTATTTGGATATTAAAATCTTATTTGTTTTTAATTGTTGAGTACCCCCCCACTTCCTTAGCCAACTGTGATGAATGTTACTGCTCACCAGGTTTCTGAAAATGTAATAGAACATCTGTCATCCTGAAAGCATCTCATCCTTATGAAATGCCAAACTATAGCCCACAGCCTACAGTTTTTCCTCCTTTTGACTGTAATAATTGATTAAATGTTTGTAAATAGTGGCTCGGTAGGGGGTTTTCAACGTTACAGAATTGATTTATGCTGTTTACGAGGCAAATAAAGGTGGACTTTGAATGAATTGTGTGTTTTACCGTGTGGTGTGAGCTCAGTGCAGCCAATAGTGAGAAGCAAGTACATCTTCTGAAGTTTTTAAGATAAAGGTTTTAGATACAAAACATATATTAAATTTATAAAATATGATGCATGGTTATAGATTGAACCAACCCCAAATGTATGAAGCAGTTAACAATTTTATCCACTTCAACCAACCGCATTTAAAAAGTAAATTAAAAGTGCTGCCTAAATGTTTATGCACCAATATTAATATAACTGACAGGGAGAACTCTGGACGAGTACTTTTACTTTTGAGTACAGTATTTCCATTTTATGCTTCTTATACTTATATTCCACTACATTCCATACAGCAGAGGAAAATATTGTACTTCTTCCCCACATTATTAAATTAAATTTGAAACAAACGGAAATTAAGACACAATGCACTGGTTCATCTTTCCCAGAATGAGGAAATAAATTATTTCCATAAAATGCTTCTTTAGAAAAGAAAAATATATTTGTATCTATTTTTTTTTAACAGCTGTACTATTAACAGCTGTACTAGTTACCTTAAGATTTTACATTAAAAAAAAAACGATGCATCACCAATGTAATAATATAACAATGTGACATTGCCCATACTGCAGAATAAGGACTTTTATTTGTTATACTTTAAAGTCCATGTTGCTGCTTTAAAACTTCTATAGTTGAATTTAGTTTTTAATAAAAAAATGTTTTTAAAATTATTATACAAACAATATGGCTCACAGTATTATAGGCTCAGGTGCGTATGTGTGCGAAATATAAAATAATATAAATAAGAAAAAGAAATAGTATAATAATTATTATTTTTTGTAAATCATATTGTTCAATAATGTTAAATAGTTCCATTGCATTCATTTTTTCCCCAGTTTTATTATCCAACAGCAGCCAGCCTGGTGAATCCGGGGACATCCGGGTACCTCCGAGCAGCTGCTACATCCGGGGCGGAGTTACAGCAGCTGCTGCAAAAAAAAAAACCCGCCACTTCCGTATTTTTGCTGCCGCCAAACTCGAAACAGAAAGGAGCCGTTTTTATTTTCACCGCAACACCTGCAACTCACCAACTTCCAGTAACAGGAAACTTATTTATTTATTAGCTGTAGCTATAAAAGCTGACATGTCTGTTAACCCAAAGAGACCGTGTCCACACTCGATAGACGACTCGATGAACGACTCGATGGAGAAAAGGATACGTCGGATATCAATCGAGGGAAACATCGGTGAGTCGCGTGACATTTGTCACATAAACTAGCTTAAATGCGTAACCTCAAGCTAACGTAGATAGCGGGTTATAGTTAAACTCGCAGACGGTTAAAACTGCGTAATAACGCTTGACAGTCATGCCGGATAGTAATAACACCGTATTGTTACGTTTACCGCCATTTGCCAGGCTACTGCTTCTAACTAAGCTATGCTAACGTAGCTTGTGAGCTAAACATCTGTTAGCTGTCGAACTGTGTATGATTTTGATTTTTCCATTTTTTTGTGTGTTCAGCGGCGGGTAAATCCACCTTTGTGCGCCTTCTGGAGCAGGAGAGCGGGGACTGGGAGGTAGTACCGGAGCCCGTCGCCAGGTGGTGCAATGTCCAAACAAAAGGCAGTGACTTCGAGGTATTTTTTGCACATTATTATTTATTAAATAATGGTTCTAATGGCACAACTATTTAAAATGCATGTAATTATTTATATTATTTAAATTTAATGTATTTATTTATTTTATATTTATTTATTTAAATTAATTTGATATATATATATATATATTATTTGTTATTTCTATATATTTTTTTACAACATAGGAACAGTGAACTAACGAGAGACAGAAATATGAGATCATGGAAAATAATGGAAAATCAGTATGTCAAGGCAAGAGTATCTCATACAAAAAGCAATTATCACACATCAACATACAGTAATTAAGAGAGATGTCACTCACTAAATGGCCTCATTCACTAGCTAAATAAATAAACACATTCACGTTTTCCCTACTTAACAATGTGGACAAAGACGCTGGTTTTTCTGTAGCCAATGTATCTCATAATGGCCTTTTTACTTGGCACCAGCAAGGTCCTTACCCAGTCCACCCGAGGTAGAGACCCAGGGTTTTTAAATGATGGTTGCCACTTCCTTCCAAAAAAAAGTCTGGATTGGGGGGAGGGTCCTCCTCATAAGGCAACATGCACTGCCTAGGAATATGACAGGGAGACAGTCTTTCGTCTGTGTTTAGAGTGCAGCTGCCGTCCGTCCACATATCGGCACTCACTCACACACCCAGAGGAACAGATGGTCTCTCCGCTCCGCGACCACACACTGCAGGCCGAGCCTCACCCTCACATTCATGTTCAAGGGTTCAGCAGACACACCCATGCAATGGTCCACACCCACCACAGATACCGTAGGCCCCTCAATCAGAATAACAGTAATTCACTTTGAGTTATATGAGCCGCTATTTTGAAGGGTATACCATATGTAAGTATCTCAAGATAGTGCATTACTTAAACGGAAATGTATACACAGTATCGGGTAGGCTTGGTCCGGTTTAAACATTTTGCAAACCGGTCTGATACTAAGCTAAAGACAGACCGAATCGATTATACCGATCTTTGCCACTAGGCTTCTCACTTGCCAGAGCAGACCCTCCAGAGTGATACATTTGGGTTTTTTTTACACAGAAGATCCCGCGTGTTTTCAAGACTGTGCCATAAAGGACAAATACTGGTTCAACCGGTTTGCATAAATCAAACCGAACCGGACCGGTGTGACGGGAAATCGGTCCAACCCTCAGTATCGGGTGACAGTGGATGTAATTATGGTGCCTATGCAAATGCTCCGTATTCAGGATGAGTCATTGCTTTTAATGGAAGACAGTAACTGGCTGTTGTTTCCATTGTTGTCAAACCTGTTGACTATTTCCTCTATTTTAATTGTATGGTTTCCTAGAATCTCCATCACAATGTTGCTTTTGTTCAACCAACGGTCCAACGCACAGCCATAATTCAGTTCACCGCCAAGAAAAGCAGCAAAATATAAACATTTGATGAGCTGGAACGAGGGGATTTATGTCACAGCTTTATGCACAGCTACAGTAGTTGGATATGAGATCATGGGACAGATTTGTTGCATTCAACAGATCCACGATGGAATTTAAGAAAAGTCTGCTGCAATCTTTGGTCTTGGATGTTGTAATTTATTATTTTTAAGCTATAAATAAGGAGGTAATTCCACTTTGTGTCCCAGGAGCTGACGACGTCTCAGAGGAGCGGAGAGAATGTATTGCGGATGATGTATGAGAAACCGGAGCGGTGGGCCTACACCTTCCAGAGCTACGCCTGCATCAGCCGGGTCCGTGCCCAGATCAAGTCGGCCAACGGGAAGCTCCGGGAGGCCGAGAACCCCGTGCAGTTCTTCGAGCGCTCCATCTACAGTGACAGGTATACTTATAATGATGAGAAGTATTCCATATATTTGTATTTTGAAAGCCCCATTCAGGTCAATTTGTATGTTTAAGACTATTTCAAGCATATGCATGTTAAAATCCATTTATATAGGTGAATAATTAAAAGATAATTACACTTTTAAACTGTCAATATGAGTAACTTGCTGTTTTTTTTTTGTGTGAAAATGGATTGTTTTTTTCTTATTTGAAGTCATTAATCAGTCATTTTTCATTATTTTGTGATATTTTATGTGTAAATATATTGCTGTTAATCAGAATAAAACCCTCTATGTGTCAATTTACTGTTCAGGCGTAAAGTGAATAATATGCAGCTTGTATTAAACATTTATACGGTTCTTTGTCTTTCTCCAGGTACATCTTTGCAGCCAACCTCTATGAGAGCGAATGCCTGAATGACACAGAATGGTCCATCTACCAGGACTGTCACAGCTGGCTGCACAGCCAGTTTGGCAAACACATCGAGCTGGACGGCATCATCTACCTCCGAGCTGCACCGGAGGTATTCTCATCGTTATGTTCTTCACGGACACGTTCTCACATTGACCACGAGAATGGATATTGCAACTACACGACACAAATATGTCACTAATTCCCTTTTTTTTTTGCAGAGATGTTTGGAGCGTTTGCACCTGAGAGGCAGAGAAGAAGAGCAGGAAATCCCTCTGGAGTATCTGGAGAAACTCCACTTTAAGCACGAGAGCTGGCTGCAGCACAGGACCCTGAAGTGAGACTTTTATGCATCAGAAACTATAAGATAAGATAATCCTTTTATTGGGCCCACAGTGTGGACATTTGCAGGGTTACAGCAGCAAAGAGGATGCAATAAAGCAGTGCAAAATACAAAAAAATGCATTTATGTGAGGACAAAATGTGTTTGTACTACAGAAGAAAGGTTTCTGATTGGCCCTTTAATGCAATAACATAATGGATTTGTTCCTTTGGTTACATTGTGTGTATGAGATTATCCCTTAGTAAGCAACTTAATTAATTTTCAGTAAATTCAGTAACCGTGTCTCCCGTGTTGCTTCCTGAACAACAGCATGGAGTTTGAGTATCTCAGCGACGTGCCGGTCCTGACCATCGACGTAAACGAAGACTTTAAGGGGGATGAAATCAAGTCCGCCAACATGATTGAGAAGGTGAGTGACTTTTTAAGCCTCGTTATAAGATATAAATTATGCTTTGTAAGATTTGTCTCCGTCCAAATAATCCAACGGGGCTTTAAAATTTAATTTTACAGGAGTCCAACATTCTGTTGAGCCCTCTGTGAATCCCACACGGGGGTTATAATATTAAAAATACTTAACTTATGTAGCACCTCTCATAACATTAATGCAGCTCAAACAAACACGGGCAACGTGAGGAAACAATTAAATCCTAAAGAGACCAGATGTAAAAACAAGGGATACATTTAATTTAATGGTTGTTTTTTTTAAGGTGGAATTAATTAAAAGGCTTGAGTATTTCCAATTCATGATACTTTAGACTCAATACTGGACAAAGTACTTGAGATATTTGCAGTGAGAGGGCATTATACAGTCTAAATGCGTATTTTACTGCTGTAACTTAGTAGTAGTACATTTTGCTGACGATACTCTACTGTACTTTTACTCAAGTCAAGTTTCAGTGTAGGAACATATAACAGAGCATTTGTTTATATTGTGATATTGGTGCTTTAACTCAAGTAAAAGAATCTGAATACTTGATGTACTGGTTCGAAGCAAGTACTTCAAGTATTCAGATGGTAACTTGTGTTTCAGTTTGAACCAAACAAAGGAAACTAACTGTCCACTGTTGTGCTTCTTTTCCAGGTGAAAGAGTTCTTGAGCACGTTGTGAAGATCACTCTAGTCTACGGGGGTTTCATTTTATAAATAATTAAAAACTACAACAGTGCAAACATCAAATTGTATCTGACCAGAAGCACTTAAAAGAAAACTTTTAACTTTGTTTTTTTGTTGTTGTTTTTTTACATCTATCGTGTATTTATATATATTTGTGTGTGTTGATCCTAACAAATGTCAATAAACTTTAAAATGCTTGTATTATTTTTGGTTGTCTAATATCTATCATGGTAGCTGCTATAAAAATACAATAAATTAAAGTTGAAACCAGTGATTATACTATTAATATCCAGTAGGGGTCGCCAGTCTCCTTAACAGCAACCTGTCAGCTATTTTTGACTTTAGCTCCCATGGGACGTCATTACCTCAAATAGGCGTCTTCATTTTCACTTATAGAGCCTTATAATAAACTTATAATATATATAGATAGATCAAAATGCATGGCAAAGTTTAACCCCTCAACTTTTTTTAATGTGTAATTTATTTATAGTTTGAAATTAGTGACTAATGAATTAATTGCAAAATCAATAGATTCATTCATAAGAAGTGAGTTTAGAGTGTAATTTTTGTAGATAATAATTATAATAATAATATCCAGATATAAACTCCCAATGATGGGATTTTAAGGAATTACCCTTTAATGTTTTATTTGATCTATCCTGTAAAATTCAGCATTTCGATGCAAAGGGAATCACTTTAATTCATGCGTAAAGCGTTTTGGATGCGTCACCCACAACAACTTTGTCACCTCCCACCTCCTCCTCCTCCTTCTCCTCCCCCCGGGTGGCGTCACGCAGGAGGAGGGATGGCACTTTAAATATGGGAAAAGACACGCCGCGCTCCCCGAGTCTCAACACACGCTTCTCAGCGACACAAAACGAGCTTTTCCTCCTCCAACATGTCACCTGGACGCGTCCGGCGCGATGTGAAGGGTCGCCTGTTCCAACTTTAAACTCCATTTGTAGAGAAGAAGAAGAAGAAAAGTAGCTCCTCGACTCCTGTCTTACTTTTTTTCCCCTTTTTCATCCACTTGAAAAGCGCGACAGCTTCAGAGAGGTGAAGATTTATTTGTTTTTTCTTCCAACGAGCGAATCCAGCGACGCGACTGATCATCTGTAAACGGCGACCATGACTTCCGAGAAGAAGTAAGTTTGACTGGTTTTATTACAGCTGCCTGTCTCACGTCTCGTGGTGGGAAGTGTTTTACCTTGTTAAGGGGACTTCCTGCCCAGGTGTGTGCTGTGAGGAGAGGTGGGACTGATGGGAACACTGTGGTGTTGTTGGAACATTCTGTGCGTAATTCTGTGCGTAAATGTGCTTTTTTTAGCGTCTCCTTCTGGTTTAGTTGGCCCCCAGTTTTTAGGAAAAACAAGTGGACTATTGATTAGGCAACATATCACGTTCTATGTTGTGATTGATGGCAGCTGGACGCCGGTGAAGGACTTTCCCGCACCGGTAGAGTCCTAATCTCTGTTCCAAGAACGCTGTCAGTATCGATTAGAGAGACGCGCGGGCCGAGCGTCTCCAGTGACACTTTATGAATAAAGCTGTGTGTTTGCCGCGGTCACCACGTGGTCCATGAGCCGACAACCTCCCTCCCTTTCCAAAAAAAAAAAGAAAAAAGTCCACATTCAGCGCGAGCCACCAGCGTGAGCGTCCACGTTGCGCAATGACGCAAGAGCCTCGACTAATCAAGGCTCCACGGTTAGTTAATGTGCAACACGGAAACGCAGCCGTGAGTTTCCTCACCTGCAGCCGGTGTCGGTGTAGTTTCTACAGTTCAGATCGACCGTAAACCAGACGGACTGACTTGGTGTTTATTCCTCATTCCTCCGGTGTGTTTCCTCATCGCAGCAGCAGCTGTGATGCAACAGGGAAATGTTCTTTTACTTTGTTCCGTGACTCCTTCCTCTTGTTCCACTGACTGGAATGTTGAACGCACAATTAGATCGTTCTGCGCAATTAGACCTCCGTCTATTTCCTGGTCCGGTCGAGCGTTTCTTAGCAAATTCCTGAGAGCACCTGAGAAGCTACGATTCCAATTAGTGCATGACAGGTACATGGACACCTGAGAAGGGGTGTGTGCGCGTGCGTGTGCACGTGTCCTTTGTCACCTCTGCTTACTGGGTTGCAGACACTTTTGATTTGTAAGCAAAAAAGCTTCCTTTCTTTAATTGTACGTCTATTAAGTTTGGATCTGTTGGCTGGGGCAAGCCTGAAGATCTGAAGCTATCGCATCAAACTCAGCAGGGACTTTCCTCATAAATGCACAATAATTGATGAAAACGAGTGGAAATACATGCATGAGTCAGAGGTCGCTCTCTTCAGTATCATTCATCTCTGGGAGACCCATCAGAAGTGCAAAATGTGGATTATGCAGTGAAACTGCCGTCTCCTTCCGAGGTGGTTTAACAACTATTTTACAGCCACCTCCTTCAAGCTCAAGTTTGTGCCTGGGGGTGGGGGGCCACACCCCTCCTGGTGAACCTGGCCGCTGGGGTCGGCTGCGTCACTCTGTAAAGAGATGGGGATGATCCCTGATCCCTGAGCAGCTGATCCCGGCTCCTCACGCACCGACGGCTTTATCTCGGCCTCCTTCAGGTCAGCGAGGTGGAGGGAGAAGTAGAGATGACCCCCCCTCCCCCCAGCATTTGATTATTATGTTGCTTCTTATTAAACGGAGGAAGTCCTCACAGGAAATGAAAAATAGAGGATCAAGAAGATTTCCTGCTCGTCGACGTGAATAAGGAGACGAGGGATGTTTATCCATATCCAACATATTCATTCAGCCTCCGTCCGGCTTCCTATACCTGATTATAAGTCATTCAGACTTTGTCCATAAATGCTGAAGATTAAATCCCCCTCTAAGTCTTCTTTTTTTTTTTTATTTAGCATAGCCATCCAACCAAAACGGTAATCTTCTCCTGCATCCGGTGTGTCTGTGCACCACCTGTGGTATGTTTCCCACCACGAGGGTCCGCCTCGTCTGAGGGGCCACAAATCTACCTGCAACATGAGCTTCCTTCACTCCACTGTTACATGACCTGCCTACACACACACACACACACACACACACACACACACACACACACACACACACACACACACACACACACACACACACACCTGCTGCAGAAGAGAATGCTTGCAGGAAGCATGTTGCACAAGAACGGATGAACCCGGCTCCACCCGTTTGTTCTTTATAGATTTGCCACATTGTCAGCGACTGTTTATGAGGTTGCATTATGATATCTCTAATAAGCTGCATGATAAAAGTATCTCCGGTATTTTCCGTACGCCCTGACCTGGAGGGAGAGAGGGAGAGGATAAGCAGAAGCAACAATGGGCAACAAAAAAGGCTAATAGCTGTATTAGTTTTGCTTGTAAATCTTGGCACCGAGTCGGCCTCCTCTTCCTCCTCCTCATCATCCCTCGTTAGATCTCGGAGCTGGTGGACAGATAACCGTATTCACAGGGGGGGGGTTCAGATGAGTTTTGCAAACGGAGGAACAAGTTGTATCCTTCCTGTTTACTCTGCCGTTTATGTACACTGCTCCCATCCCCTCATGCATTATTATTATTATTATAATGTTTATGTCCTCTGTTCAGTGGAAACTGTTCATGTGTTTATTGACACATTCTTGATGCACATCCCGAAATCAAATATTTATTTTTCCTCATAAAGCCACTGAGGATGAATTCCTAATTTTGACGCCGACACGCTTCGTCTCAGAGTCACAAAACGATACATTCCTTCTTGAATGAAGCTGCTGCCTTGTTTCTGTTGTGTGGCCGTCTTTTAGTCCAGAAGTGTATTCTGAGATCGGGGGGGGGGGGGGGGGGGGGGGGTTGCCTTTTCAACCTGGATTAGTTGAGTTTTGCCAGACCGGAGGAGCCACATTCCTTTCAACCTTCCAGGAAGATTGAATATAAAGGACGAGTACAGGAAAAGTCAAGGGTATCCTTGGAGGATGTCTGACACAAGACTGTCCTTCATAAAGGACTCGATTATACGACTATGACTGCCGTTCAAATGAATACATCCACTCCCTGGGTGGAACAGAAATGTGTGTATATGTATATTATTATGTGTGCAGCGTTGTTTGTGTATGGGGAGGTGACATTTTGCCCTGTGTGATTCCCATAGCATCATAAATGTTAATTCACTTGAAAGCTTGCCGGGTGAACTGACTTTGAAGTCATGTCATGTTGTTGTTCATCATATTTTAAGGTCATTTAAGGATCGCTGATCTCCATTTTAATCTTTTGTGAGTCCCACAACGGCACCGATTTTAAATCTAGTTTACCTGAGATGTTTATACGTGGGAAGTGAAAATTAAAAAACGACCAAATAGTCGACGAGGAGAGGAGATTTCTTATAATTTTAAATAATGCAAACTATCCAAATTGACTGTCTCACTGCTGATTGGGCTAATATTCAGCAGTAGCTGAATAAGAAGCCATTATCATTGACAAGCTGCTTTTTGACAGTATATTTGTGTTTCAGTGATGTTTTAAATGATTCAGACTGTACATATTATATATTATAGTCATAGTTGTTGTTAATGAATCTGTTTCTGAATAAGTTGTTGTTTGTCTGCCTGCAGAGTGGAGGACGAGGCGGTCTTGGACCGAGGAGCTTCCTTCGTCAAACATGTCTGCGACGAAGAGGAAGTGGAAGGTAAGATCGCTGATGGAAATCTCAGACTGAGTGACGGTTCAGGAAATGGATCTCGTCCACGTTCATCCGCACACATAAACTACGGGAGGACAACTGTAGTTGACCTTTTTGAGTACAGACACATTCCATAAGAGAAATAATTTCCACTTCAGCTTTTGACGTTTCTGAAACAGGAAGATGTTTAAGTTTTTGTTGGCATAATGTCGAGCTGTTTGCAGACGACACCCCGTTGTCGCCTCATGGGAATATTGCAGAAATGTGTTTTTTTTTTAGTGTGCACCTCCCAGGTGGTCTTTGGTTGCTATCAGACCACGATGAAAGATCTCAGTAAAACCTTCTAAGATGCACTGAATGAGAGGGAAATCCAGGAAAGTGTGTGTGTGTTTTTTTTTGTGCCTCTCTAATGACTTCCTGGAGGCGTGAAGTCATCCTGTTCCTGCATGAGCTGCCGTGTAGGAAATGGTTGGCATTTATTTGATTTCACAGTGTGACTGTATCTCTTCCTCATTGTTCGGGTGGGGGGGGGGGGGAAGCAACGAACCACTAATATCACTGAACCATGTAAACCTCAGCACATGCCAAGAAAAACAACAAAAAAACCTTTTCACACCGCGGTGGTTTCCTTGTGATTGTGAGTGTAATGCAATGTAATCTATTGTGTCCAGGCCACCACACCGTGTACATCGGCGTGCACGTTCCCAAGAGCTACCACCGGAGGCGCCGCCACCGACGCAAGTCCGGCCACAAGGAGAAGCGGGAGCGGGCCGAGCACGGCAACGCCGAAGGCTACAAGTCGGACGCCGACGAGTCCGCCGCCAACGTCCTCAAACCTCTCAGTGAGTTGTGATGATGTCACTCTGCAAATCTATACAGGGCGGAGGTCAGGGGGGGGTCAGGGGGGGTCAGGGCCGGAAACGCGTTGAATAATAATCTGAAAACGAATGGGATTGGCTTAAAGTGTGCAAAGCCAACACAAGCGGGGTTTGATCTGTCACCTTGCTGATTAAGGCGCTACTTTGTGGGATTTGTGAGAGAGAGAGAGAGAGGATTCTCGGAAAAAGGAGTGGAACAAAAAAATGTATGTGTTCCACAAGCCAGATGAGATTTGCTACAACGAGCAGACGTGAGAATAACAAGTTAGGATCGTCACGTTATTAATAGTGGTGAAGCACGATCTTACCAGCAGCACCAGATGAATCGGATGCTAAAAAATGCAAATTTTTCGATCACCTTTGGTTCTCAGAAGTCTGAAAAACCCACCAGATGTCTCCTTTTTTATTTATTTATATAGATAGATAGCTAGATAGATAGATAGATAGATAGATAGATAGATAGATAGATAGATAGATAGATAGATAGAAGCTTAGGAAAAGTGGCATTCTACAAGCATTTAATCCCTTCAAGAACAGGAGGAATTATAACCCGGATATGATCTTTTTGGATTAAGTCAGTTTTTAAAACCTGTGTCTCCTGAATGTGGGGAAAGAACACACACACACACACACACACACACACACACACACACACAGCACAATGGCAGAGTGTTTAGTGTCTGCTTTACGGCGAGGGGAGGTAATCATTAAGGTCTCAGAATGGTTTGGAGATGCCTCTGAACTCATCAGGGCATGTGTGGACAATGACGGCAGCACCGCCGCATACCTGAACACCTCTAAAGGTAAACGTCCAGGAGAGGGATCAGTAAGCTGTATTTAAAGATGTAGACCCTTCAGAATAACTAATTTAATTACAACTGTGAGAAACTATATCACTGTCATTTAAAGATAATATAATAGCATATTCACACAAGTACACTTTTTTTTTTTTTTAAAGAGCAACACATCGGTTATTTGAACAAAGGCAAGCAAAAATAATAAAGGCCATGTCCATAAATCATATGATAACCTGATATAGTAATAAATAAATGACACGGACCATCGGCAGTTTAAATAAAGCTTGATTCCAATAAACCATGTTCTTCAGCTGTTCTGAACATGTGCAGACAAGCTTGTGTGGACGTATAGAAGAGGGGAGCGTATAGTCTTGAGCAATACTCCTTTTTTTAAACATTTTTTAAAGAGGAGGTAAATGGCAGGAAGCTGAAACACTCGTGTAAAAAATCATGGCAGAAAATCTGCAAAAGGGAGAAAAAACCTGGATTTCATCCGCGTTGTCTCCCGTTTGGACTCTTTATGCACCTGGTTAATCCTCTCACGCTGTAATCCCCCCCCCCCCCCTCCCCGTTACACCTGATGCTCAGGTGTAAAGCAGCCTGTGTGCTTAGTCATCCTTAGGAGCCATGATATGATAAAAGAGCATTACTCGCGTTAATCTCAGCCTGGATGAGATTAACGGCCCCATATTAGTATTATCATCACATATCTCTTATTTAAGGTGGTTGTGTCCTCACCTGGTGCCCTAAATGTCAGCAGAGGTCAACATCAAAATTCAAAATATTGCTGCTCTTTTAAAGTGAGTGGCCTTTTAATGTCCCCTGTAGCGTTTTAATCTGTGTACGGTTCAAACATTCCTTTAAATGCAAACGTTGTTGATGGTTCATCAAAAAAGAAATCGGCCGGCGAGTCAAAGTGTTTTGTTTGTTTTGGTTTTTTTGGTTCACTATAAATGCTCCCTCTGACGTCCACAGACAGAAGCTCCGCCCCCTCGCGTCGTGTATCTGAAGATCTGAAGTGTAAACAGTCTGACGGTTGAACGAGAGGACAGATCCGACTGTCGGGATAAACATTAGTTTTCTTTCTTTCCTGTTGAGCCACTTCAGCACGACAGCGTTTTAGGGCCGCTGTAGGGAAGGAAAGAGCCGAGGTGTTCCCATGCAAATTTTGCCCGTTGCTATGACAACAAGTGAAAGCTACTGCTAGCATCTTTACCCAACTGCCCGATCAATAAACACCCATAAGTTTGTCCTCATATGAATAAAAGCATCGGCATCATCACCCTAAGGATCTTAACGAGGCGTTGTCACACGTTGGGATTATTAATTACAAACATAAATGTACGTTCATTGAGTTAGTTTTTAATTTATCTATTTTTTACCCAACAGTGGTCCTAATACTCACACATTTTCACATGAGATATTTTATCTATTAGAGGTCAAGTTCATCCTTCTACCTGTGAACTCGTCTGCCTCCACGATGTCATCAGATCAGCATGTTGGTGGAAACGTTGAGGGCGTGTCGGAGATAATAAGAGTTTTATGTGCCTGACAGGCGACAAACGGTTTAAAAAACAAAACAAACAAAAAAACCCCACGCTAGACGCCACTGAGGAGCCGCTGGTCTCGTTTTGCTCCCTCATCGTAATCCTTGTTGACTCTGGTGAAACTCTGAGGGGCCGTCCACTTAAAAGGTTGTGTACAACCACAACACAGGGCTGGTTTTCATTCATAACACCGGCCGAGAGGCTTTAAAGAGGTGTTGTGTGTAAGCCTTTTCTTTTTAAAAGTCAGGGAGGGGGGAGGGAGGGAGGGGAGTCTCTCGATCTTGACCTTTCGTGGAGCGTAGATTTCCTCGAGTTCCCACCTGAACTATTTTAATCACATCGGTCTTACATTTAGCTTTAGTGTGGGATTAAGAGATCACACACACCGTTACGTTGTTGAGAGAAAGCTGCATGAATGGACGGTTTGTTGTGACACGTCTTCACACCTTTTTCTCAGAAGTTTGGGAGCAAATCATTTCGGGGACCCCCTGCAGTTACTCAGCGGACCCCTAGGGGTCGTGGACCCCCTGTTGAAGATTTTAAGGATTCAGGAATTGCTTCTATGATTTTACTTCATGAACAACTATTTTTAATGTTTTATCCATATGTGATCCAACTAATTAATGCACATTTAAGAGTGCTTGATGTATCACCATTTTTAATCGTGCTTCATCAGCCTTATAATGAATAATTATAAAATATTCTATACAGGCAGGATTGATTTGTTGGTTCCTAACATGCCCCCCTTCCCCCCTTGCAGTTTCTCCAGCTGAGAGGATCAGGTTTATCCTGGGAGAGGAGGACGATGGCCCCCCACCTCCTCAGCTCTTCACCGAGCTGGACGAACTCCTGGCCGTGGACGGGCAGGAGATGGAGTGGAAGGAGACGGCCAGGTCATTTTATTACATTTTATTTAATTTGATTTGGTTAATTTGGTTTATTTTATTTTATTTTGTTAATTTTATTTTTTTATTTTATTAATTAGATTTTTAATTTTGTATTTCATTTTTTTATTTCGTTTTTGTTAATTTTATTGTATTTTATTTTAAGCCAGGCATGCCATCCATCAACCCCCACCCTTCCTGTTTTAAATGTATTATTTTTTTTAAAATAAAGAGCCATGGGCGTTGTAGTCAAAAATGTCCCGCTTCACGATCCCGGTACAGTCAGCGGAACACAGTCACTTGTGAATAATGGTGTGTGTGTGTAGGGAAATAGGCTGCACTCGGGTGAACTCCCAGTCTGGCTGCGGTTATCTGCTGCAGATCTCTAGTACCTGTGAGACCAGGAAAAGGGCAGAAACTTGGCCTGGAACAGGACTTAATGTTACTTTGTTGGCTCAGGAAATTGAAGCATCTAAACTCTGTTTTAATGGCGTCTAAAGTGGCTTGCTGCATATTTCTGTGAAGTCTTAGCTGTAATCAAACCACTCTGATAGTCAGTGGAAGGCTCGTCTGACGGAGGCTTAAGGTAGCAAGTCGGGCAAAGGCACATATTTTGGGGTGGGCGTGAAAGGGAAGATTGATGAACTCCTTGGGAGGGTCAACGTCTCCAGACTCCCTTCTTCCTAGTCAGCCGGTCTCAGGCATGTGGACTGAAGCCAGAAAGGGGGACACTCTATCCCCGGAGGAAACCCCATCCTCAGGGCTCCAGGAGAATGGCTCTTTTGTTAGTGGTGACATGTGAGGCATCGTTATTAAAAAAGAATCCTTGTCCTGAAGTCTTTTTTTTTTAACCTTCTGAAGACTAATCCCATCTCACGTTTAGCCGCGTGCGCTACGAAAGGCTAGTCGCCGCTCCGGCGTGCGACAAATTTCTCAGGTCTAGTGATTTATTTTTCATTCCTACGCCGTCTTGCATCCCCTATTCTGTTCTCCTCGTGTGAACTGACTAAATCAAAACACGGTGGTGCGAACCCATTGTGCCTCCTTTTTTGTTGTTGTTCATAAAAAAACAGTACGTGCCGGCAGCTTTATATGTGCTTTCATGAACTTGTATTTCATTTTATTTATTTATATTTATTTTATTTATATATATATTGTATTTTTTTATTTTTATATATTTATTTATATTTTTTTATTTTATTTAAATATTTTATTTTATTTATTTTTTCTTCAGGAAAAACCCGGCAAGGTCGAACACCACAGTGATGTAAATGCTCTTTTTTTTTTTTTAAATAATTATTTTTCTGTCCTCCCAGGTGGATCAAGTTTGAGGAGAAGGTGGAGGAGGGCGGCGAGCGCTGGAGCAAGCCTCACGTGGCCACGCTGTCCTTACACAGCCTGATGGAGCTGAAGACCTGCATCGAGAAGGGCACCATCATGCTGGACCTGGAGGCCACCACGCTGCCCAAGATCGTCGGTAAGTGAGGCCGGACCACAACTACCTCCTTTTTAAAAAAAATAATATTCCTGAAGAAAAGTGAGGGTGAGCATCCCCCCTCCTCCTCTCTCCCAGAGGTGATCACCGACAGCCAGATCGAGGCCGGCCAGCTGAAGGCCGATCTGAAGGAGAAGGTGAAGTACACGCTGCTTCGGAAGCATCGCCACCAGACCAAGAAGTCCAACCTGCGCTCCCTCGCTGACATCGGCAAAAGTGTCTCCAGTGCAAGTAGACTGTTTAGCAACCAGGAGAATGGTAATGTCAAAACCCCCCACTATTATTACCTGTAACCCAAACAAGTTTAATTCTCCTTCTGGTGGGAAATCCTAACACTCATTTCTTTTCCTAATCTTTTTCCTTCTTGTCTCTTTTTTTTCTGGCTTTCCTTCCCTTCCTTGTTTTCCCGCCTCTTTTCTCTCTGGCTTTCCTTCCCTTTCTTGTTTTCCCGCCTCTTTTCTCTCTGGCTTTCCTTCCCTTCCTTGTTTTCCCGCCTCTCTTTTCTCTCTGGCTTTCCTTCCCTTCCTTGTTTTCCCTCCTCTCTTTTCTCCGGGTCAACGCCGTCTCTGACCTCCTGCATCTCGGCCGTTCTAGCTCGTAACCCTCTGGAGCAGCCCGTGCCTTGTTCAAACCCAGAGGAGCCATGGGAGGTCCAGAGGAGCTCCAGCATGGGATACCTCTGTAAGCGAGGTCACGGCACAGTTGGAACCGGTCCCACATAATAAAAAAAAAAACAGCCTTCAGTCCATTATGTTGGCGTTTATTGACGCTGCAAACTTTCAGCCAGTCAGTGAAGAAGACAAAGATAGAGCGGCTCCACTTATCTCTCATGTCGTTAACTAAATATTTATTTGGCGACAGAAGGCTAAGATCTCTCAAACGTCAGCGCTACATGGACCGTAACAAACCGAGCAAGGTTTAACCGCGTCATTCGTTCGCCAACAGTTGCCTCGGCACGTTTCTGCTGATGCGTCCGAAGCAGACGGCGATGAAATGAATGAATGACCATCTGGCGTTCGTCCTAAAGCTTAAGCCGGCTCCTTTTCATGGCTCTCCTCTTTGTCTACGTTTTCCTGGTTGCCTTTTTTTTTCTTTTTCTGGGACTCGTCTTCCTCCTCTGCCCAAAAAATAAAAATGAAATGTCAGCTCTTTTTTTCTCTTTTCCCAGCCCTAACGTTTGTCCCGCCTCCCTGCAGGTAGCCCGACCACGGCCCACAGAAACCTCACCTCCAACAGCCTGAGCGACTTCTCTGACAAACCGGAGAAGGATCAGGTTTGTAGAGATACGTGACCTCATAACAGTGTGAGCTTGTGAGCCTCACATAGCGATAAAGACAAAAGCTCACTGTGTCCCGTCGTTGTCTTGAGTTTATCATCCGCCTCCCGCGTGGAGAAAAAAACCCAGCCGGAACGAAAGTGTAGATTTGTCAAAAAGCTTGACACGACACCAAGGTCTTAGTTAATCATCCTCCTTTAACTGTGTTTTTTTTCTGTCTCTCATCAACCTTCATGCGTGATTCTTTGTGTTAGTGTGAAAGTGGTAAATGCAGATTCATACACTGTTTATTAGGTGGCATAAAGTCAAACTGCTGTCAGCACATAATTCAAGGAGCCGGCGGGCGCCACCTGCATCAGTAAAAACTTGTTAATCATCACATTTATTTGGGGCACATCTGTTTTTTGTTTTTTAAACTTTTCCAGATGTTGCAGAATACAAACAGTACTGCAGCAATAAATAGGTACAAATGTAGAATACGCTTGAAAAAAATTAAATAAATAAAAAATGGAATTGCATACGATGCATCCAAGTAACACAAGTACAATGTCCTATGATATATAGCTTCCTAGTTGAGCTAGTAAAGCTAGTTAATACAGAAAAACAAACCAAACTGACAAAAATATACTTAAACTACTACAACTATAACGGTATTCTCTACGTTTTCCCTAATCGCACATCTATGTTCTCTCTCTTCCAAACAGCTGAAGAACAAGTTCATGAAGAAACTGCCCCGGGACGCCGAGGCATCCAACGTGCTGATCGGGGAGGTGGACTTCCTGGAGACTCCGTTCGTGGCGTTCGTCCGTCTGCAGCAGGCCGTCATGCTCGGGGCCCTGACCGAGGTCCCAGTGCCCACGAGGTAGACCTCGCAAACACCCGCACCCTCAACTGAACAGTTAGCAGCTTCGATTTGCCCCAACATAGTCTCGTCTTCTTCCCCACCTTAGGTTTCTCTTCGTCCTGCTGGGCCCCAAAGGCAAAGCAAAGTCCTATCACGAGATCGGACGAGCCATCGCCACCCTGATGTCAGATGAGGTACTTCCATTCAATTAGATTTTATTTTAAATGTCAGATTTAGGCAGAAATCTCCAGCAGATCAGGATCTTGGGTTTCATCTGCATTTGGTGTTGGTGGTGGTAGTAGTAGCAGTAGTAGTAACAGTAGCAGCAGGAGTATTAGCAGCAGTAGAAGTAGTAGTAGAAAAAGAAGAAGCAGCAGCAGCAGTTGAAGTATTAGTAACAGTAGTAGTACTACTACCAGTAGTAGTAGTAGTAGAAGCAGTAGCAGTAGTAGCAGTAGCAGTAGTAGTAGTAGTAGTAGTAGTAGTAGTAGTAGAACTGGCTACAGCCGTGCTAGCAGAATCGGTGCAGGCTACACAGCGGTGCGTTGAGCTAAATGCTAACGTCTGTGTGCTAATATGCTCAGAAGGATAATGCTAATGTGTCGATTTGTCGCAGGTAACAAATGTTAACCACCTTAGTTCAGTGCCAATGATTTGCTAACTGGCGGGAAAACAGCGTTTTAGATGATGGGAACGCTGTTAGCCTTGCAGGGTAAACGCGTCTTCATGATGGAAAAAAAAAGATTGAGCAATCACCAGAATTGTGGGGGGAACGCGACGATCCGCCCCGATTAGCTTTCCAGACATTTCACTCAAAAGCTCATGTCGGTGGCGCTCAAGGGAAAGTGGGATTACGCCTCCTCCGGTGCTCGTCCTCCTGCCAAATCTCCCGGCTCTCTGGGTATTGCTGTATTAATCATCGCGGCAGCTTTGCCCGCTCAATCCTGTTGGCAGCCAACAGCTTTCTAGCTTAGTCGTTAAGCGCTTGTGTTGAAGTTGTGGGAGACCAATTTGTTTCTCGGGCACATGCGAACGACGCCTCGTATCTCCTGACTTCACCCACAATGCTAACAGACGAGTGTCGACCCTGAGAGCACCTTTGCTCGTAAATTCCCACAGGCCCTCTTCTGTCCTCGCATGTCAACACGCCGGGACAGGAAGGGCTTTTTCCAGGATTTCCTCCAGTTAAACTTTACCCCCCTTGGCTGACACCGGCTTATCAGATGTTTGTTTTTGACTCATCGGCCTTGTAGAGCTCCTACCTGCATGTATCTGTCCCCTCCCCTACAGAGTTTTCTGTAGTTGTTCCTCTCTCTAAGCCCCGTATGAATAATTTAATGACGTGTTATCGCTCTGATCGATCGCCTGATTGACTAATCGTCGGGTTTATGTGTGTATTTGCCGGCAGGTGTTCCACGACATCGCCTACAAAGCCAAGGACAGGCAGGACCTGCTGGCCGGGATCGAAGAGTTCCTGGATGAGGTCATCGTCCTGCCCCCCGGAGAGTGGGACCCCGCCATCAGGATAGAGCCCCCCAAGACCCTGCCCTCCCAGGACAAGAGGTCTGCCCTAAGTCCTTCCCCACATCACCTCCTTCTCTTTATTTATTTATTCTAAAGCTGGATTTTGCTGAATGGCGGCTACAAAAGCTACTGTTTAGCATTTAGCTGAAATGCTAAGATATTGTAATGGCAACATAAATCCTGCTGGTTTAATGTAAGTAAATGGAAAACGGTTGCAGTGATGTGTTGAAGTGTAGCATTGTTTTAAATGGCTGCTTTTCTCACAAATGCTTCCTTGTTTTACATCTATAAATGGCCACATGTGACATGCACTTCAAACTGTATTTGCAGAAATGATTTGACCTTTTTTTAAAAATGTTTTTATTGAACTGAAAGAAGGAAGTCTTGCGTTTATTGAAGTGGACTTTGACGGTTTTGTTCTCCCTAAAGGAAGAACTTGTACGCCGGATTAGAGGCGCCGCAGATGAACGGCGACACTCCCCGGGACGCTGCACACGGAGGGGGGGGAGGTCACGAGGTCGGAGAGGAGCTGCAGTTCACCAGAAAGTAATTAGGATTTCACTCACTCACTCACTCACTCACTCACTCACTCACTCACTCACTCACTCACTCACTCACTCACTCAGATCGGAGATCTTTCTGTTGTCGTCATGACGACATGTGATGCTCATGTTTGGTGAAGTTTCCGACGAGGAAATATTCCACATGGGACTCGATTAAAGTGCTTCACTGTTGCTCAACATTTTCTCATGTTCTCTTTTTCTTTTGGAAACTATGACAAAATATTACCAGTAATAAGTTACCAAGTACTATTTTTTTTCCCCACATGTGGTTTATTGTATAAAGCTGAAGTGATGATGTTGCACCCACAACCTTTAACTCCTCTTCTACTTCTTCTTTTTCTTCTTGATATTCCTTTCCTCCTCCTTCGTCTTCTCCTTCCTCTTCTCCTCCTTCCTCTTCTTTTCCTCCTCCTTCTTCTTCGTCTCCTCCTCCTTCCTTGTCCTTAATCTTATTCTCCTTCTTCTCATCTTTCTTCTTCTTTTCCCCCTTCTTCTCATCTTTCTTCTTCTCCTCCTCCTCATCTTTCTTCTTCTTCTCCTCCTCCTCCTCCTCCTCCTCCAGGTTTTGTGGAGGTCTGGTCCTGGACGTGAAGCGGAAGCTGCCGTTCTTTGCCAGCGACTTCTACGACGCGCTGCACATCCAGTCTCTGTCCACCATCTTGTTCATCTACCTGGGAACGGTGACCAACGCCATCACCTTCGGAGGGCTGCTCGGCGACGCCACCGAGAACATGCAGGTGGGCTTTATTACAGGGAGGGGGCGGGGCTTCACAAACCACTGTTCACAGCTGACCGCAGACAGCTGTGAACAGGTCACGTTCACCTGAACAGCTCAACTTCCCTGTTTTCATGTTCAACCCGCTGCTTTAAAGGCCCCTACACACCGCCCAGACGTCCAACTGCCTTATCCGACCATTCTCCGCCCACTCTGTTGCCTCTCGTCTGACCCGTTCGGCAGAAAAGTTGCGTTGTACACACCGCTTCGACGTGCTTCCGACACCACAGCAGCGTGTACGTTCTGCGCTTGCGCGAGATGCAATAAGCCTCCTTAACAGCGGGTGGCGCTAGTCTCGTGCCAGTACTCCAAAACAGGAAATGACGGAACGGAGTGCAGATAAAAACAATGCACACACAGTCTTGGTTCAGTATTCGTTCGACTCGAGAAGACCTTTGTGGACTAAATACTTGGCATTTCTGGAAAGATGACTCTGGCTAGGGTGACACTCGCGTTGTGTGCTCTCAGGCTCATTATTTTACGAAGACGTCGTCTCAGTAGGGAACGAGTAATACGGAGTTTACCATCGTCACTTCCGCCCCGCCCACACACCGCCATTGGATACTCTGATTCGCTAGCACACCGCCAATCAGAGTATCCAATGGCTCAGACGTCCAACAGCCCACCTCCTCAGACTTCGCATGCTCAGTCTGATCAGACAACGTCCGCGCGGCTCCGAAAGCTTCCGACGCAGCTGTACACACCAAACATATGTGTTCCCGACCTCGTCCGAGCCTCTCCAAATGCTTCAGACGTCCAACGGTTGGGCCGGTGTGTTCCTGCCTTAAAGGTGAACTCTGACCCCGATGGGAGCAGTCCTCCTTTTTGTTTTAAAGTCATTTTCAACCAATGTAGGCGATATTGTTCTATATTAGATTTGCCTGTAAATGTCAAATGAGGGCATAACTTATAAAAAAGGCATTAACGTTGTTTTTCAAAAGAAACGGTCAAAATAGATGACTTGAGATAAATGTTTATTAATAATAAATGCCAGAGATTTACCCCGAAATAACAACAACATAAGGATAAAAAGCATTGGAGTACCAAATATGAATTGAATAAGAAGTAATACTGACAGCAGTGCCGTAGGTAAATGTTAAATAAGCTGAACTAAAATGGGGAAAAGTAATATTGCACATGATATTGAATATTAAGGAATGATATTGAAAAAGTAATTGTATTGCATATCCTGCCTTAAGCTTGATCCTACATGTCCCATAATGCAACAGGATTGTCTTTAACTTGACCCTCCATGAATCTTAAATGTTTATTCTTTCCCAAAGCCTCGGCTTGGTTTGTTTAGTTTCATTTCAAACACGTAAAATATATAAATAGGAATGTTGCACAGAAAAACAACTACTGGAATTAAATCATGGTCATCAAATAAACCACCTGGTGTTTATCATATTTATCTTAAACAATAACTTCAGTCATCTATACGTCTGCTTTCTGTTAAAGTCCAAACAGACCTCCATGACTCCTGACCCCCCCCCCCGGGTTTATTTAACTGTTTCACAGAGTGAGTAGAACTCTGTAAACTTTACTTTGTAAACTTTACTTTGTGCGTCATCGTCAACACAAGGAGGTGTTTCTCACCGCTTCATTTTAACGCTTTAGCATGGAAGGTTATTATGGGACAGCTGGGCCGACGCATGCAGCCGTACAGTGCTGGATCCATCCCTCCGGTGGCCGAGTGCCCCGAGCCTCGAGCCCCCCCCCCCCGGCTTTGGCTGCTCTCCGGTAAAGAGCTGCATCCCCGAGGGGACAGATTTGCCCGAGCTGTAAATAACCACAGATCCAGATTAGTCACTGTAGCCTCGTCATGGCTGCGTCTCCAGCCAGTGACCCCTCCCCCCCTCACACACACACACACACACACACACACACACACACACACACACACACACACACACACACACACACACACACACACACACACACACACACACACACACACACACACACACACACACACACACATATACACTCAGTCCTGCATCACAGAGGGAATCCCTGCCCTCACCTGCCCTTTCTCAGATATACAGCCAGGTCTGGAGGTTGAAACGGTCCTGCTGGTCCTGCTGGTCCGGCCCTGCAGCTGTGTGATGTGTACAGGGAAAACAAAGTTTCCAGCCGAGTCGGCAGAATTAGGCGGAGGTGGGGAAAAAACACTGATTAAAGACGATGGCTGCTGTGGAAAAGATATAATAGATATAGATGGAATACATCTGTAACGAGCCACGCCACTCATATTATTTAATTTCCAAGGCTGGAATTGACATAAAAAATAAAAAAAGGAATGTAAGCTTCTATTCACAAGAGTTTATATAATAAATTAAATGATTTATTTTTTAATCATTAAGGGGTTGGATCTTTTTAATTCGTTTTTTTTTTAGGTTTAATATTTATTTGTTGATTTAGCACGTTTCCCTTCAATATTGATTGTGTGTGAATGTGTGTGTGTGTGTGTGTGTGTGTGTGTGTTCAGGGTGTGTTGGAGAGTTTCCTGGGGACGGCCCTGACGGGGGCCGTGTTCTGCCTGCTGGCCGGTCAGCCCCTCACCATCCTCAGCAGCACCGGCCCTGTGCTCGTGTTCGAGAGGCTCCTCTTCAGCTTCAGCAGGTTTAGAAACCAATATCTGCTCTATGTGGTTTATCTCTATGTTTATATATCGGAGGTGGGATCATATTTTCTAGCAGGAAAGTCTATAATTGTGATTTGACAGATAAGATGCGAGTTAAATACTCAGGTTCATATGAGTAGAAGAGAAAAAAACGGAATAACAACAATACAAATGCATCATAATATATAATACAATAATGTAGTAAAGATGCATTATAAAATATACATATGTTATATATTAATACATGTGTATATATAAATATATAATCCAAAGTAGCATACCCCTCCTCCTCCAGCGTTGCTGTCCAGAGAAAGAGTCTTCTAGCGTTACCAAACGCGTTGATTCTGTTCCATTATTAATAATTCACCCTCATTTAATTTTACACTGAGTGGAGAATGTGGCGGCGGCTGAATGTTTCCACGTCTCCGGCCGGCGGGTCGGTGAGTCGGTGACAGCTGTTAGACGTCCAGGTTTCCATGGAGACAAACAATCACAACTTTTTTTTTTTTTTTTTAATCAGCCAGGAAAGAAAGAAGGAGCCATTCTTCTTATGCATATTTCTAATACTTGAGTAGTTATATGACAATGTGATTCTTAAGTCTTGTAATTCACAATTCATACAGGATGTATATATATTTATTTTATATATAATATATAAATTCTCATCATTAACAAAAGCCAAAAAATAATTTTTACATGTCTCATCCTAACCTCCATAACTAAAATCCTATTTAAAAAAACTACATTTACCAGAATCCAGGTGAGACAGTTGAAGACAGTTGACTGCTTGGAAATAATGGATATTTATTATCTCTCCTCCTCCTCCTCCTCCTCCTCCTCCTCCTCCTCCTCCTCCTCAGGGACAACGGTCTGGACTACCTGGAGTTCCGGCTGTGGATCGGCCTGTGGTCGGCCATCTTCTGCCTGGTGCTGGTTGCCACGGACGCCAGCTTCCTGGTGCAGTACTTCACGCGGTTCACCGAGGAGGGCTTCTCGGCGCTCATCAGCTTCATCTTCATCTACGACTCCTTCAAGAAGATGATCAAGCTGGCCCACCACAACCCCATCAACTCCGCCTACGACCCCAACTTCGTCACGCTCTACGAGTGCGTCTGCGTGCCGGGTAAGAGTCCCGACCCCCCCCTAGGACCAGGACAGGGAAACCCGAACCCCCAGAACCAGGACGGGGATCGAGCTCCAGAATGCGGTGATAAAACAAGTTATGATTGTTTCTTTTCTGAACAGGAAACTCGTCAGAACTCGACATCTCTGCGATGAACAGCACTGACCTGGTACGTTCTCCTCTTATTGTCACATTTAGTAGCGTTGCTTCTGTTGCCACATATTACTGTTGCTTGTTGGGTTTTTTTTTTTTAAGGAAACCCTCCTCTTTTTTTGTCCTCTGGTCTCTGCAGCCGGCCAACGCCACCTGGGCGACGCTGACCAAGCAGCAGTGTGAGGCGCTGGGCGGCGACCTGGTGGGCGAGTCGTGCGGCTTCGTGCCCGACATCACGCTGATGTCACTCATCCTGTTCCTGGGGACCTACACCTGCTCCATGACGCTGAAGAAGTTCAAGACCAGCCGCTTCTTCCCCACCACGGTGAGGCAACGCATGTGGAGCAACTTCATTGACCTTTAAGCAGTTTTATAGGACGGCGTATTGTAGGAGGGGGTAAAAAAAACGGAGCCGAGAGGCAATATTCTGAGAGGAGAAGCAAATTTGCCTCTTTATAGTCGCAGATTTATTATGGAGGTCATAGAGGTTGCTTGACTGGATGTTTGTCGTTGCTATGACAACAAGTACCTCCAGCATCTTAGCCGAACCGCTGTGTTCAATGATGACTCATTTAAAATGGGTAAAAAGTGTGTTTCCTATAAATGACAAAAACACTCCAATTGGACTAAAGTAAGATGTTTTTCTCCAAACATGCCGTCTAACGGTTTGTTTGTTCATCAAACTAATAAAGCCGTCTAACCTGTTTCCTCTCCCTCCGCCTGCAGGTGCGGAAGCTCATCAGCGACTTCGCCATCATCTTGACCATCCTGCTCTTCTGCGGCGTCGACGCCCTCGTCGGGGTCGAGACCCCCAAGCTCATCGTGCCGAGTGAATTCAAGGTACGCGCTTCGTCTCGGCATTGAGTTGAATTTAGTGATTTCAGCTGCAGAACGACGGCCAGTCAGGTGTCTCCTGAAAACCGAACCCCCCTTGAACCAGGACGGGGAAACACGAACCCCCCTTGAACCAGGACAGTGAAATCTGAACCCCTCTAGAACCAAGACGGGGAAAACCGGAACCCCTCTAGAACCAGGACGGGGAAATCCGAATCCCTAGAACCAGGGTGGGGAAAACCGAATCCCCCTAGAACCAGGACGGGGAAATCCGAACCCCTAGAACCAGGACGGGGAAATCCGAACCCCTAGAACCAGGACGGGGAAACACGAACCCCCCTTGAACCAGGACGGTGAAATCTGAACCCCTCTAGAACCAGGACGGGTAAAAACCGGAACCCCTCTAGAACCAAGACGGGGAAATCCGAATCCCTAGAACCAGGACGGGGAAAACCGAATCCCCCTAGAACCAGGACGGGGAAATCCGAACCCCTAGAACCAGGACGGGGAAATCCGAACCCCCCTAGAACCAGGACGGGGAAATCCGAACCCCCCTAGAACCAGGACGGGGAAACCCGAACCCCCCTAGAACCAGGACGGGGAAGGCCGAACCCCTCTAGAACCATGACGGGGAAAGCTGAACCCCCCTAGAACCCCTAGAACCAGGATGGGGGAAACCCGAATCCCCCTAGAACCAGGACGGGGTAAGCCGAACCCTTCTAAAACCATGACGGGGAAATCCGAACCCCCCCTAGAACCCCTAGAACCAGGACGGGGGAAACCCGAACCCCCCTAGAACCAGGACGGGGCAAGCTGAACCCCCCTAGAACCCCCAGAACCAGGATGGGGGAAACCCGAACCCCCCTAGAACCATGACGGGGTAAGCCGAACCCTTCTAGAACCATGACGGGGAAATCCGAACCCCCCTAGAACCCCTAGAACCAGGACGGGGAAAGCCGAACCCCCCTAGAACCAGGACGGGGAAAGCCGAACCTTTCTAGAACCAGGACGGGGGAAACCCAAACCCCTCTAGAACCAGGACGGGGAAATCCGAACCCCCCTAGAACCCCTAGAACCAGGACGGGGAAAGCCGAACCCCCCCAGAACCAGGATGGGGGAAACCCGAACCCCCCTAGAACCATGACGGGGTAAGCCGAACCCTTCTAGAACCATGACGGGGAAATCCGAACCCCCCTAGAACCCCTAGAACCAGGACGGGGAAAGCCGAACCCCCCGAGAACCAGGACGGGGAAATCCGAACCCCCCTAGAACCAGGACGGGGAAAGCCGAACCTTTCTAGAGCCAGGACGGGGGAAACCCAAACCCCTCTAGAACCAGGACGGGGAAATCCGAACCCCTCTAGAACCAGGACGGGGAAAGCCGAACCCCTCTAGAACCAGGACGGGGAAAGCCGAACCCCTCTAGAACCAGGACGGGGAAACTGAGTGAAAGTTTAAAATCCCAGTATAATGCTTTGTTTTGTAAGTGAGACGTGAAGCTTAAAGGCACAGTCCTTTACAAAGAGGAAGGGAAGGATGGTGGAGGAGGTGGAGGTGGAGGAGGAGGAGGAGGAGGAGGAGGAGGAGGAGGTAGCTGCATCAAATAACAACGTGATTATCGGTGATGTGAGAACACGGAAGAACAGAGCCGGCTTTGTTCGAGTCTTTTAAATGAGATTCCTGCAGGACTGACTGCTCCATTGTTACCCTCGCTGCAGACTCACTCTTTTATGTTCTAGATGTTCTCCACATGTAATCCTGACTTTAAACTGTCGTTAACGTTTCATGTCTGTTGTTGCAGCCCACGAGCCCCCTGAGGGGCTGGTTCATCCCCCCGTTCGGAGGGAACCCCTGGTGGGTTTACCTGGCTGCCACCCTCCCCGCCCTGCTGGTCACCATCCTGATCTTCATGGACCAGCAGATCACCGCGGTCATCGTCAACAGGAAGGAGCACAAACTGAAGGTAATAAAATGTTTGATTGGAGGACAAAACAACGGTTTTAGAGGTGGAACAATCCCCCTACAACTCCTAGTTGTTAGTTTCTTTATTAAAACGGCTCTCATCCACTTCAAATGTTTTTGTTTGCACACACGCTAATACAAGATGAAGGTCGGTGTTCCTCTGTGGCTCCGGAGGGCGTCCGGTTCTTTCATAACTCACACTCTCAGAGTGTACTTATCTCCGTCTCGGCCTCAGACATGCAGTAAAAACACAGAACAAAGAGAAAGTTGGAGTTAGCCAACAGGTAACACCTGTGACGATTAGAAGCTCCTGGCTCTGCTCCAATGAGCCGCTCCCGTCCGCGGAGCCCCGCCCACCAGCTCCATGAAAACGCCTCCTCATTAAAACTCTTACATGTTCCTGCAACAGCACTGAGCACACGACCTCGCTGACCTCTGTGGCCTCTCCTACGTGTGAACCGGATATCAGGACACGGGGACTTGGACTTGAATAAAGTGACTTTTATTATTATTATTATGAGCCGTCATTAGTTGGAGACCCGGTTAATTATGCAATATGAACATGCCTGGAATTCCCAGAAGTCACAGCAGACCAGACTCGACTTGAAAACTTCACCTGTATACAAGCATCTCATCCTCTTCCCTCTCAGAAAGGAGCGGGGTACCACCTGGACCTGTTCTGGGTCGCCATCCTGATGATAGTGTGCTCCTTCATGGGTCTGCCGTGGTACGTGGCCGCCACCGTCATCTCCATCGCCCACATCGACTCCCTGAAGATGGAGACCCAGACGTCGGCCCCCGGGGAGGCGCCCAAGTTCCTGGGTGTCAGGTGACTAATTCATCACAAATTAATAATAAAATTAATAATAAAATAAAATAAATAATAAATTAATACAATTTATAAAAAAAAAAAAATACAATTTATTAAATAAATAAATAATAAAATAAATAAAAATGAAATTAATAACACATTTTAATTAAAAAGCCACCACACTTTGAAGAAGTGATTTAATAGAAGTATTATTTATGAACAATGGGCTGTAACGCTGTTTAAAATGTAAAAGTTATGCTCCCATAATTAATCATAAATAGTCAATGAGCCTTTATTCTTGTACATGCATTTCTATATAATGTACACAGAAACGGAGGAACATGAAAAAGACAGAAGGATCTCTAGAAAGAGAGGAAAAGATGAGAAAACTTGGTTACAATGACGAGACAGATTATGTATCATGACATTGCAAATTTTGCAAATTTTCCATTTTAAAAGCTTTGTTTTTGTGCGTACAAACCTGTTCCCCAAAGTTTGAGCCGGTTCTTTGAGTAAATCCAGTTCTTCCTCTTTTTTCACCGACCCAGGGAGCAGAGAGTCACCGGCATCGTGGTCTTCCTCCTGACGGGACTCTCCGTCTTCATGGCCCCCATCCTCAAGGTGAATCAGCTTCTTCATTAGTTCTTCATGAAAATGTGGATTACTGTCCGACTCTTTCAGGGACAAACTGCTGTCCAAACCCCCCCTTAAATGTGAAATAATGTTCAAACCTCCCGTTCATCCGATTAGGAGCTCTGTTGAAGTGATGCGATGTGAAATAAGCATGTTCATCAGCGGGGCTTAAGCTCTGATTGCAGCTCTAGTTTCCATTCCCACATGAAGCTGCCAATTTACAAAAGAACTGGCAGTTAGAGGAGATAGTTGGAGCTGGGGCTCCCCCTAGTGGACGCCCTGTATCCATGAAGCAACAACATTATCTAGTTTACTGTTTCCACCTTGGCAAATGTATTTTATTTTTAAATTTTAGAGTATTACATCCATTAATGACGGTTAGTTTACATTTAAAACGTACAATGTAAGCGAACATTCCTCTAATACTCTTTTAATACTTTTTTGTGTGTTTTTCCTCCTTTCGACATCCCAAAAAAATATATTCATAAATAAATACTTCAGTGTCTAATGTAAAGTAAATAAACGGATATCCCGTCTCCACATATCATTAAATACTATTAATATTACATATCGGATGCATCTAATCATCCGTGGATAACTAAGTAAATAACTGAGTGCATTCTCCTGTCTATATCTATTGATAATGTCTTTTCAGCTCATCTTTTAAAGCTAATTCTGGTTTAAATATTGATTTCTGTCATTTCTGCTGGAGTTTCCCTGATTTAGTTTTTCCTCAGCGTTTCATAATGCTGATGTAGTCGTTGAACCTGCACTAGCGGCAGCCAGGTGACTTCTCAGAAAAGCTGCTTGTGTCCTATTTTTAAACGGAGCAACGCTGCTGAAAATAAACCCTCGTCACCTTTTTAGCATCATTAGCATCTTTTTAAAGCGTGAACTCTGAATGGAAGTCGCATGTCGAGTCACTAACTCGGTTGTCCTTGCAGTTCATCCCCATGCCTGTGCTCTACGGCGTCTTCCTCTACATGGGCGTGGCCTCGCTGAACGGCGTCCAGGTGAGTCTGAACCTGATGACCTCGCAGCCAGGGGGAGAGGAAGTGACATCACTTATGATACACTTTACTCCTCTCTGGAAGAACCACCAGAACCGGTTTAATGAGCAGCGAGCCTCCGACAGTTAGACGTATTTACTCAGTCAGCTAAAAAAAGCTACCTGTCGAGAGCATGCTAAGCTTACGGTGGCTAGCTAGCAGCTGAGACACAACATGGTGTAAATATAATAATAATAATAATAATAACTATTTATATAGCACCTTTTACAAACAACAGTTTACAAAGTGCTTTTGACAGCAGAATATACAGACATACATAAATAAATAAAATATAATAAAATCAGTAGAAAGTAAAAATAAAAAAATAAATGAATGAATGAATTAAATAAATAAAATTACAGAAATTAGGAAGTTTACAAAGTGCTTTTGACAGCAGAATATACACACATACATAAATAAATAAAATAAAATAAAAACAGTAAAAAATAAATAAATAATTAAATAAAATTAAAGAAATTAGAAAGTTTACAAAGTGCTTTTGACAGCAAAATATACACACATACATAAATAAATAAAAAAAAAATTATGCAGTAAAAAATAGATATAAATAAATAAATAAATAAATAAATAAATAAACACTAAAACCTCTTCTGTGCCGTGTTCCAGTTCATGGACCGGCTGCAGCTGCTCCTCATGCCGGCCAAGCACCAGCCGGACCTGATCTACCTGCGCCACGTCCCCCAGAGACGCATCCACCTCTTCACCTTCATCCAGTGCCTCTGCCTGGCGCTCCTCTGGATCCTCAAGTCCACCGTTGCCGCCATCATCTTCCCCGTCATGGTGAGCGCCGGCCGCCACCACGCCATGTGCAGCCCGCCGCCATGACACGGGGCTGATGGAAACCGTGTGTTTGTGTGTGTGTGTAGATCTTGGCGCTGGTCGCCGTCCGCAAGGCGATGGACTACATGTTCTCCCAGCACGACCTCAGCTACCTGGACGACGTCATCCCGGAGAAGGACAAGAAGAAGAAGGAGGACGAGAAGAAGAAGAAGGGCAAGAAGAAGGGCAGCATCGACAGCGAGGCCGACTTTGTGAGTTCCTCAAAGCGTAACATTTAAATGTGTTGTTGTTGTGATGTGTCTCCAGCCTCCCGCAGCTCCTCCACCTTGTATTTATTGTTAAAAGTCCAGATGTGTTGACGTTCTCCTCGTCCTTCTCCACAGTCCGACTACCCCTACCACGAAAATGTACCCAGTATAAAAATCACTATGGATGTGATGGAGCAGGAGCCCATGTTGGGCGATAAATCTAAAGGTAGTGAGTACTAGCCGGGCGTCGCCACGGCAACCAAGCTAAGCTTTGCTTCTAACAAGGCTTCACCTTCTCTGCTGTGACACTAGCCTCCTTGCATGCTTTAAGAAATATCATATATATGTTTTTATATATTCTAACGCTAAAAGCAGCTTTGCAGCGACCTTCTTTTCCTTTTTCCTCTTTTCGGCCGATCCATTTGAAATGTATTGAAGTATTAAAGTTGTGTTCTTCCCCAGGAGATGAATCGCAGACTTTCCTTAAGCCACATTCATCATGCTGAGCGCTACTTTCAGTCTCCCACAGTGGCCGAGTGAGTGAGTACCGACCCGTGTTCGCATCTCAGATTTTACAGGATTCATAATGTATATTTATATTCTGGTATTTTTCTCCCTGTTCAGCCTCGACAGAGGTAACTACACCAAATGTTTGCCTCAGATTCAAATCAAGAGGGATTCTGTGGACAACGCCTTCTTCTGGAGGAAGGGCTCCGAAACAGATCTGTGAAGAATTATTTTATTTTTAATCATCATGACCCCGTATGAGGATTTAAATCAGAATGGTGGTACTGAATTTTTAACGAGGGCCTTCTTCGTCTGCGTGAACAAAAGGGCTACGAGGTCATGCAGCTTTTATGGGGACATTAATATCTTATGAATGTGTACGTCATTTATAATCAGCGTCCAGCTAAAGATGTTTCATCATAGAAAGACGTCCGGCATACAGTGAGTTTGTAGAATACAAAAAAATATATTTTTTTATTCTATTCCAAACAAAATCAGCCTCTTTTTTATAATTTTTTAAATAAAAATAAAAATAAATCCTCCTTAATTTGTAGTGAACAAAAGGTCATCAGTGCAGTTATGAACAGACGATAATTATAATTATAAATTATTGATCAAGCATCCATCGACGGCTACGTCTCCATGAAACACATCCAGAGTTATCCCCCACGCCTTTTCTATATTTATTATATTTAAACTCGGATTAATTTGCCGTTTGAACCTAAAGTTTGGCTTTAGTGTTCAACTTCCCCACATTTGTGCAAATTTGAAGATATAAATTTCCCTTTTTAAGGGAGATATTAGATGTATTATACGTGTATGTAGCTCTACCTCTCATATTTCTGTAGGTGCCAGATATTATATATATTTATATATATTTTTATATATGTATAAATATATATTTAAAAAGTTGTGCAATTATTTGATCACAGATTTCTTTTTAATTTAATTTGTATTAATCTGGCACTGCATAGGATCTCTGAATCTTCACTTAAGATGTTTTGTTTGTCTATGAAATGATTATTGTATGATTTTTGTTGCCGTGTTTTAAAGGATAATTCCACCAGAATTATATTTTATCATCCCAAAATTTCTCTTGATGATTCACATACTGAAGTTTTTATTGGGGGGGGAGTGATTGCCTGTTACCTTCTCACACTTGACTGTGAAATCAACCCAAAAAAGCCTATTGAGCTGAAATTTTTCCTTTTTTTTTTTTTAAACCAAAAGAAGCGATCATAGCGGTTTATGTGATTACATTTTGCAATATTTTTGTTTTTGAATGTGTGTATTTTTTTTTTATGCAAATCAACAAACAATCACTGTGAGGCGACGCAATGTTGTGACTTTGTAGCGTAAACAGGGTAAAAAGGTGTTTCACTGTAAAATCATCTAATTCTCATTTTAGTGACAGTTTGACGTCTTAAATCCTCTGAAATGACTCGATCAATCACGTTGATTAGAAGTTCACACTGTAACTTGAACTGATTTCTTTTTTTGTGCGAGTGTGTGCGTGTGAGAGAGTGTGAGTGTGTGTGTGTGATAATCTTTCACAATATGCTGTCAAGATGTGAAGCATGAGACTGTTACAGTTGCTTTTCAAAACCAAAAAAAAAATCTAAACATGGTCTTCCATTTTTGTGGTCTTGATTTTTTTTTTTTTTGGTTTGGATTCCACATTAAATGTAGAATCTTTCTTTTTTTGAACTCTGAATGCAATTTTATACAAACCAGCACAATAACGTAGGTTACTCAGAGAGAAACAGATGTTGTTGTTTTGAATGAGAGCAATAAAACAGTCTAAATGATTCTTAAATACATTGTTGTGTTTTTCTTTTTGACAAGAGTTTGGAAACATCTCAGAGGAGGAGTTTTGGAGAGAGACGTCATGTTTTACAACGCGTTTGTTGTTGTGATTTAGAATATGAACACATGTGGAGCACATGTATTTATGTTTTTTAAGGAGGGCTGGATTAAAGCTGCGTTCGCTCTCACAGCAAAGATGAGAACAGACGGCTGCATAGTTTCCACGATCATGAGGACTGTGAGGAAGATGATTGGCTCATGAGTTCTCCTCCTCGCCAACAGTTATAATTTACTCCTTGAAAAGGAGACATCCGCTCAGGTTAACATTATCGGGTATTACATGTGTTGCAGAGAGAGGGATTATGAGTGATTGTGTGATCAGGAGGAGATTACCTCCGTTTATAACACACCCTTAAATCCTCTTCATGTCAGATTAGTCGTACTGAATAAAAACATAAACACAAAAGGGTTTTTTTCACTGATTTGAAGATGTGAAAACGGATGTTCCCCTCACTATCTCACACTCGTAAGAGCCGTTGACATGCTGGCCTCCTCCTGTGTGATCGTCTGTCCTCACTCTCCTGAGCCATTAGTGTGGTTTCCCTCCTGCAGTTAATGAAACCAGTCTACAGGTTCACGAGTTCATCTTATTGCTGTCTTCATGGTAACATGTTTGTCTTTATTTTTGAGATCACGCCTCAACGTTAAAATCCCCCGAAAAGCTCAAATTCCAGTTTAAAATTCAGCACTCGTAAGGAACTATTTTTCCAGGCGTAGTCACATTCAGCTCTCTTGGCTCTGTTGTGATTGACAGCTCAGAGGGGCGGAACCAAAGTACGCAGGAGGTCAACAATTGGCTGAAAGTTCAGACCTTTAAGACTCGAGAGTCTCCATAAATTACTGATTTCCAACATCTTCCAGTGCGTCTTCCTCAGTATTCATACTGGGACATGTTGGGAAGCTGTAATCTGACCAGTTCCTCCTCCTTCTCTACATTTAAATCGCGGATCGTAAACTAGCGTTGAGCCGTATCTCACTTCCGTAAAACCGGAAGCAGCCGGACATTAACAAAAAGTGAAGCCAGAACCTGCTTCTAGCTGCAGACGGGATCTCATATCAAAGCCTTTTATTAGTAATACATTAATTTAAAATCAAATAAACAATGCAGGGATGCTAACAAGGTGAGATGTCGGGTTTCCCACTGGTGTGGCCCTTTAAAAGGAAGAGTCTGGTCCTGCAGACGTTCAGGGGCATCGTACGCTACATAATCGCACCATCATTAATGTGTAGGAGGGAACAAAAGCATCGCCACACGTAAACACTCGTGAATCCAAAGTAAACAGAATAAGCATGAAGGAGAATGTGTGTGTTGGTTCTCCGGAGGTGAAGCCTGTAATTATTGATCTATTTAAACTCCAATGTTGTGTTGTTAAGTCACATATTCATTGTGTGATGTCCCTGAACGCCTCTTCTTCTGGAAAACAACATGTCATTATTGTTAACTTTCATTGTAACTCACCTTTATTTTACAGTGATGACAGCTGATAGAGTTTTTGTTTAATTAGAATAATGGAATTTCATATTCATATATTAGGCTCTGTATCGTAGTAGCTGATTGATGGATGGATGGAGTGATATTATTGGTTGAAATAGTTTTTTATTAGCAAGGAAGAAGTTTTCCAGGAAGAAAAAGATATTTTGATAGAAATAGATATTGAGGATTTAAGCTAACTGACATGAAAGGGTTGAAAAGAAATTTTTCTGCATATATGGAAGCACATTAATGCCAGGAACAAGGAGGAAAATTAAATAAAAATACGATTTTAAAAAATGCTTCTGATAAGTCAAAAGTTTAACATTTTCACAGTGAGTTTGTATAAGTTACTCCTTTTAATCATTAATTAAAATTGTGATAAATCATTACTGTCGCAGCCTCGGAGGGAACAGAAAAAAACCCCTCATTAAATGTTTCATTTTCTGCTCCCCAGCAGAGACTCTGACTCGATCTCCTGCAACTTCTTCTTCTGTAAATGTCACGCCTGAATAAAAAATACTGAGATGTCGCTGACAGCTTCCTATTATGTATTTAATATCTGAAAGGTGCTAAATGAGCAAACAGCTCCCAGGTTGACTGGAGCTGCTTGTTTTTGGACTGTGGGGGGAAATAAAAAAATAAAAAGGTCTAGAGAGGATCAGCAGGATTCAAACGAACGACTCTCCTGCTGTGAGGCAGGTGTGGTTAAAAAGCCTTTATTCAACTTGATCACAGATCTGTGTGCCTTTCACCTCAGATGTACAGAAAAAGTTGGCTATAGGTGTTTTTTTTTTTTTTTTAAATCATCAGCTGGGACCTTCTCAAAGTTACAGCAGGAGGCAGAGGAAGAGAATGCTAATGAGATTCCCTGAGGTTTTACAATTTATTCTATTCTCTTTTTCCTCTCGTCCTCTGCCTTTTCTTGTTTTTGTTTTGGGGATTTACACCATCGTCCTCCGATTGGCACTCTGATGATGATTTATGTAGATTATAGTTGGATGACGTTGCAACGTCCTGATGAAAGGTTCCTGTTATCTGCAGGGGGGGGAAATGTAAATGTCCCATGCAGAGGTCAGTCAGGTGAAACATGTTAATGACGTCAGCATTTTTTTTTTCAACCGAAGTGACAGAAATGACGAGACTCAGCAGAAATGAAGCCTGGAGGGACGAGTGCAGCCATGGGAGGAAAAAATAAACTGTGGAACTGGAAAAATATTATCTTACATTAAAGATCATTCTCTCCTTAATTCCAAACGAAAGGAATTTACTAAGATTATTTATTTTATTTGATCTCAAAGTTATGGAAGCTAACTTTATTAGCTGCTTCACACCAGAATCCAGAAGGATCCAGATCCAGTAAAGGTCCCATCAGATCCACCCGTCGCTCCTCCGCAGTCCAAATATGGTCACTTCTTTTCACCGGTTGCTAAAATTCCCAACATGGTGACGACTAAAATGCCAAACTTGAGGCCAGGTTAACTTCATATATGGTTTTTACCATCCAAGGCCATTATTTTCCCTCTCTCATGAATATTGTTTGTATTTGTATGTATTCATGTTTCTATGATTATGGGCTTTAATGAAATGAAAGTACTACTGTGTAATGAAGACCTGGTGGATGCAGCGGTGAGCCCTGAGGATGTCTAACCTCTGCCCCTCAGTGACCAGAGGCAGTAGTGCATGAACATATATGTATACGTATCCCTCCTTCAGTCTGCTCCTCCCTGCAGCACGGAGCCTCACCTCCTCCCCGTCGTCTGTCAGCAGCAGTCTCTGCCTGGCAGGAGGACAGAGCAGATGCACAGGCTCATCACATAGGGATGAGAGAGCTCCGCTTCTCCCCTCTCTCTCTATATATATATATACATACATATATAGCATCCAGATTGAAGAAAGGAATACAACTCAGATACTGTTTCCTGTAAGGTAAGTGTCTCATATAAAATTATTTGGGGAAACTTCAGATTTCTTTACTTAGATAATGTCACTTTTCATCCCACCTTCTGGACTTATGCACGGTGGTGTAGTGGGTAGCACTGTCGCCTCACAGCGAGAGGGTCCCGGGTTCGATTCCCGGGTCGGGTCTGGGTTCCTTCTGTGTGGAGTTTGCATGTTCTCCCTGTGTGAGCGTGGGTTCTCTCCGGGTTCTCCGGCTTCCTCCCACAGTCCAAAGACATGCAGGATTGGGATAGATTCATTGATGACTCTAAATGTCCCGTAGCTGTGAATGGTTGTTTGTCTCTGACTGGTTACCTGTCCAGGTGAATCCTGCCTTCGTCCCCTATGATAAGTGGTAGACGATGGATGGACATTTGTAGCCTATGTATATATATATATATATATATATATATATATATATATATATATATATATATATATATATAATATAAATTTGACCTCCTGTTGTCTCTGAGACACGACGTTGAAAAGCAACCTAACTCACAGTAGCTTAAGGGATAAAAAAATTCACTAAAATTGACTTATGGATCTCCAGGAATTGATGGTTTGGGTTTCCAGATGCGTTCATCACAGGTTTTTTTGGGGAGGAATCGAGCTCCGACATCTTCTCAGTCATCCATGAAATTGCAACAAGAGCGAAGAGTTTTAAGGAAAAGCAAATCAATCATTTCGTCCAAAGCTCTGCTGCAGAAACACACACACACACGCAAATTAAATCACTATTCAGCTCTAACGCTACAGTTATAACGATGCACTCAATGACTTCCCTTGTACGAGCCATGAACATGAATAATTATATTCTCCTTTTACTCTGGTTATCATTTTTGAAGGCTACAAGGATTGGGAGTGGATCTGAATTTAGCTGCGACTGTGGGACAGTTCTCTATAAATAACAGAGAGGTTTATTGAACAATCATTAGATTTCTACAGCTCATTTCAAGCCAAGGTCTATAAAAATGTATTATGTGTTATTACAAGTTTGAAAAATCGTATTGTGAAAATTAAATTAGTTAGACTACATGATGATGCAATAAGTTACGAAGGAAATATGAATCAATCGAATGACCCTGATCTTCTTTGTAGGATTTTGTTTAATTACAATTTTTATTTAAGCCTTCACAGCAGGAACATACAACAACATGGTACAAATACAAATTTGAAATTCTTCAGTTGGAAGCGAATACACCGAATAGAAAACAGCACATGTTTAACCTCAACATGTGTTAAATTGGTAGCCGGAGTCATGAATAACTTCATTCCATCCCGGGGAACGCTGGGAGACCAATGATTGATATAACCAATTGGCGAGCTATCAGCACACACTCTTCCCACTGGTCTCAGAACAGATCGAGTCGTCTCAGTCGGCATGGCGCTATTAGAGGACGTGTGACGGAGCATACACTCCACTGAATCAACTCACCCCACAATGATACAAAGAATCTGGCTGCTGTATTGTTTAATGTAATTGCCAATTGATTCTTCTGGCGCTCCCATTGGGAAGAGGTCGGATACCGAAAAACACACAAGCACACCTAATAGGTTATCCAAGTGTCATATGTCTCTATTTTCTCTGGTTTCGTCACAGCCGATATCGCCATGACTAACGTTCTCAACGCCACCTGGGAGGGTTTCAACCTTTCCAATTCCTCCAACCCGTCGACCCGGCAGCAGAACATCACCCACGTGGCCTTCTACCTCCACAAGCCCTCGGTGGCGGCCGTCTTCACCGTCTCCTACCTGCTCATCTTCCTCGTGTGCATGGTGGGCAACGGCGTGGTGTGCTTCCTCGTGTTGCGCAGCAGGAACATGCGCAGCGTCACCAACCTGTTCATCCTCAACCTCGCCATCAGCGACCTGCTGGTCGGCATCTTCTGCATGCCGACCACGCTGGTGGACAACATCATCACGGGTTGGGTTTTTTTGTTGCTTTAATCCTTGATCAGTTTATAGGTCTAACTTCTGTATTGGCTTTGCTTTGGAAATGGTGATGTAATGGTGGTCAGCTTGTTAAAAAGTACAGGAAACCAGTCTAATTATTTTAGTTTGGAGTAATATAAGCGTTTAAATTATTAATGCAGTGGTTTTGCCCTGTTTTCTGCAGGATGGCCCTTCGGCAGCGTCTTGTGCAAGCTGAGCGGTATGGTTCAAGGGATATCGGTGTCAGCATCCGTGTTCACCCTTGTGGCCATAGCTGTTGACAGGTGAGGGGGTTGGAACAGTGCTGCTTATTCCAGACTTTCTTATTCCCTTTATGCGTTTTCCTCCAATCCCCCTCTTTGTGTCAGGTTCCGCTGCATCGTCTACCCTTTCAAGCAGAAGCTGACCATCGCCACGTCGAAGCTGATCATCTTCGTCATATGGGTCCTCGCCGTGTCCATCATGTGCCCCTCCGGCATGATGCTCCAGGTGACGAAGGAGCAGAGGGTGCGGATCGTCCTTGGCGGCGGTAACAACGACAGCCGGCCCTTCTACTGGTGCCGGGAGAATTGGCCCAATCAGGAGATGCGGAAAATCTACACCACCGTCCTGTTTGCCAACATCTACCTCGCTCCCCTCAGCCTCATCGTCATCATGTACGCCCGCATCGGCATCACCCTCGCCAGAACGCAGATTCCTCAGGCGAGGGGCAGCGGGAGCTTGTCCGAGGAGGGCGGTGGGGGCGGCGGCAACGGTAAATCCATCGCCGAGGGTCGTCTCACGATTTCCAAGAAGAAGAACCGGGTGATCGTGATGCTGCTGGTTGTGGCTCTGCTCTTCATCTTGTCCTGGCTTCCTCTCTGGACGCTGATGATGCTGAGCGACTACGCCAGCCTGACGGAGCACCAGCACCGCGTCATCAACATCTACGTGTACCCGTTGGCCCACTGGTTGGCCTTCTTCAACAGCAGCGTCAACCCCATCATCTACGGCTTCTTCAACGAGAACTTCCGCCGGGGCTTTCAGGCTGCTTTCAAATTCCAGCTGTGCTCCGAGGGCGCCGGGTGCCAGAAGAGGAACTCCAATCGGATCCGAGGAAACGCCGTGCTCCCGTTGCAGCCCGCCGTCCCCAGTAGATCGGGCTCGGGGGGCGCATCAGGGGTAGTCGGGAACGGAAAGAGCTCGTGTCAGGAAGGAGGGAGCTTGGCCACGAGAGGTCATATCAAGGAACAGGACCTGATTATGGAGGACCTGGAAAAGGTGTCCCAGATATAGACCCCGAAGGAAACTGTGGACACTTTTAAAAAGGATGTGAGGCTTCTGGCTCTCTGTTCAAAGTGAATGTACTCGCAAGCTCTGCGAATGTTGAAAAGCCCTGGAAATCTAGAGACAAAATTTTAAAAGCTTAATTATTATTATTCATGGCTAAAGAAGCAATTCTATTGAAATTGTAATCCTTATCCTGATGTCAGTGGTTGATTTGAAGACAACCATGGTTACCAGAGATTTGCTTGCTATTTTGTCTGTGAACAGTGCAGCCAAAGATATTTACAGCATTTAAAATAACCAGAGGTTCGGTAAACATCTGCAACCACAATCTCTGTGTTGCTGCACACAGCGCGAGTATCTGAAAGTAGCCGTGTGTGTAGCATTTAGGGGGAGTGTTCTAGGTGTCACCAGATTCCATACACACTCCACCTACGCCTTGCTTCGTTGTTTTTGTAGTTGCATAAGAGCGATCGTGGTTAGCGCTAACCTAAAAACATTGTTTTTCCTGTAATTGCTTCACCATAAAAGCTCCCCTGTGTTTTGCCAGTTTGTATGATTTTAATGTGAAGCAGTGGCAGTTGAGAGGCATTTGGGATTTTTCATGTTGATTGCTTGGATTGTATTTTTGTTGTTCACATAACAAACGTATCCAAATCTCCTGTAACAAATTCTCTTTGCAGGGGATGTAATACCTGTGAGATTCAGCGAATGGCACTGAACGTGACTCCTACTACCTACGTTTTTAATGTTTCAGGGATGAATCAAGGCCTGTTTGTCAATTCAACATACTTTAATTAGAATAGCACATCTGTCAAGGGTTGAATGCAAGGCAGTGTGAGGAGAAATGTGTCAGAAAAAGTGTGAGTTTTAGTGCCTCGAGGCAATTTCGCTGAACTGTGACAGGCGGTGGCATCGGTGGGGGAAGAGGTGGAAAAGCCTCCTGTGAATGAACATTTAAAACATTGCCTTGTCAAAGAGGATGTCACATTAGCACATAGTTACTCATATATTAGTATTTATCAAGAGGATTCTGGAAAATGTGCAAAGTAGAACCTCACCTGGAAGCAGAGAAGACATTCAGATGTACTTGATTATACATAACGTGTTTAAATCGCTGTCAGTGGCCACAAGATGTTAGTGTTGCTTTCACGAAAGGTAATAGTTTCAGGAATGTACAGCATTGTTGTAAAAATGTAAGTTATTTTCTGGATGACAGGCTGTGTGCAATCAAACCTTGCTGTTAAACCTCAACGTCTTATTGAATAGTGCTGATGCCGATGCTGGAGCAGGATGTACAGTTAGAGTGCATATATTTGATTGATAATCACTACTTTACCATTGTAAAATATTGAATTTCATGGAAATCCTCGCAGTAACTCATTATTACTTGGATCCTGTAATTTTTTTCCTGTATTGTTATTTGTTATTGTTTTGTACGGTGATGTTAAAATAATTTTAATACATATTTTTGATCTAAAGTACATGATGTGTTTGCACATTTTCTATGTGAAAGGCAAAGTTTTCTACAAGTTTATTAGAACTCAAGGACACACAGCGAGAGACACTGGACAAAAAAACCCTCCACATGTAAGACCTTTAATAATTTAACATTTTATAATGAATTAACTATAAAATTGTATGTAGCACCTATTATACACTGAATGCAGCAAAATGTACTTTACAATTCGGCCACAAAAACACTAAAAACACAACACTAGGAGGAAGGAAGAAAACTAAATAGATTTTGGGATGTTGTTTAAAAGTCAATGAGTCAGCAAGTCTAATATTTAAAGGCAGACTGGCACCTATTTCTGGGAGTATTGGCTAAAAGTAGGACCCCCAAAGGTTTTTATGGTGAGCTCGAGAGCAGTTATAAGAGCAGCTGTGGAGCATCTCAGGGTTCGTAGTGGATCATAAAACGATAGGCAGTCTGTGATTAAAACGAGGCGAGACGAGGCCATTTCATGTCTTAAAAATTAAGCACAAACAAGCTTTTCTGTATCTTGCTAGAGGTCTCACCTTCTGGATGAGAAAGTGACACAGTGGTTTCTTATTTGTGGTCATGTCTACCAAGTACGCACGTCTACCTATTTTTCGGGTCAGCTAGGAGGATCTCAGTGGTATCGTCATGTACCTTAAGGGAGTCCTTGCTCACACACAGTTAGTTAGATCAGAGTATTTGTGTCATTTTGCCTCATGGACACGTACAGCTGTGTGTCGTCAGCATAGACACGGACATGCACACCATGCTGGATTAAGGATTACCGTGGGCACCGTGTTGGTTGAGAATGGCAAAGGTCCTGGGACGCTACCTAGGGGCACACCATAAACCAGGTTTAGCTGTTTCTGGCCTTTTTTTCCAATACAATAATGAGATTGCTGTTGTTCTCTCCAACAACCCGCTGCTCAGTAAGTACTATGAATGTTATGTTAATGAAGGTGTGAGTCATGGTACTGCAGCGGTACTTGTGTCGGCTTCCCCTTGATTACTTTGTGTTAATGAAGATTCTTCACTGTGTCTCTCCCAGCATCTCCATTGCTTTAAAGCAGCAGCACATTCAAGTTCAACATCTGTGTCGGTGATGAAAACCCTTTCAACTACACGACTAAAGCCAGCCTCAGATATATAGGCTGATTCATAGAGCCATGATGTGCACACTGTTATTCAGTGTACACTGGATCTATATTTTTCAGATTATTTTCATCATATTGGCTACGCTTTTATTTTTGCACATAGATTGCACTGGTGAATGAATGCAATCACATATGTGAATATTTGCAGATTGTTGTATTTTGCTATTTGTATTTGTGTTTTTGTTGCTTGTTAGAAAAATACTTTTATTCTGATTGTTTGCTAATGAAAAATAAAAATGAGCAGATCCAAGACAGAATGCTGTGACTGTCTGTGATGATTAGATTTATATTCCTGTGGTTCGGCTACAGAGAACCAGAGTTAGTCACAGTTATGTGAGAGCAAAACTGTTTGAAAATATATATGCATGGTTCATGTTATAAGTCTATTTCAGGTTCACACAGATAAGATCACAAAATATTTACTGGAAGAAAGTTTGGAATCCAAACTTGGTTAAAGGAGGTAATTTATGATATTATTCATCTGAACACTTACTGAACATTTACTGTTTCATTTCAGCCTCAATCAGAGAAGTTTTCAATACCACGACATGACTTTGGGACTGATTTAGCAATGAGAAGCCTGCCATAAAAGTTCGTTTTCTTTAGTGTTTTAGTTTTATAGTTTAGTCTCCTCTGTCTTAAGAATGAGGCAGATTGTATTTTATATTTCATATTGTCAATAAATGTCATGAAATGTAATTAAAACATTGGTTAAGATGTACATTATTAGTAACAAACACAAATATATTTACTTAATATCCTGAATCAGCTTTGCTGGCAGTATAATGGTAATGTGCCATAGTTTTTTTAAGCCACATTCACCTGGGACGGATTGGGCTTCAAGGATATTAAAATTAAAATCCAGTATATGTGGCCTTTGCCTTACAATTTCAGTTGGACCGCAACATAATAAGCCTTATTATCTCCCCAGTCCACACTAATACATTATATGAAGTCCCTGAAGGAGAGACGAATCAGCAGTCCATCAATCATCACTGTCACTTTAGTGATAAATGTAAAAGATGTGTTAAAGATGTAAAGTCCTACGGGTTTCTTATTATTGGTTTACTCTTATTACTTCTTCTATTCGTGCGTTGGTGCTTTATGGATATATTTCTCTAAGTAGATCATTATTTTGAGTCCTTTAACATGGTTAAAGAAAGATAAACCAGAGAGGGGGTTGCCAGTAAATGTATCTTTTATTTTACAGAACTCAAAAGGGAAATTAACATGAAGACAAACTAAATGCAATTAAAGCAAAGGAGCTGGAAGCACCTGGTGTGGCTTCCCAGATGAGTTCAATCCCCCTGACGAGGCAACTCGTCAAAAAGCTCCTGCAGCAGAGAAGCTTATGTTGATGTTTGGCCTTTCTCATATATAAATACCTGATGTATTTTCAGCCACAAGTAGAAATCTGACCAGACGGGCTTTCTGAAAAATTGATCCCATGTGGTTTTAAGTCATTTTGTGTCATTTTGTTTAATTTCGTCTGATGTCATGTAATCACATCTCACCTCCTCTCATCTGATGCTCAAACCCATTTAACCCCATTGGATGCACATATCGAAACATCATGTTTTCAAGCTCACCTATATACAATCCTTATTCAGAAATTGGCTTGGAATTAATTATTGACGACTCCAAAAGAAGCAAAAAACATTCTGGCCATTATTCCCTATAATTCTGTCTAGAAAATGGTATGTGACAGAAGTCGTCTGATGCTTTTTAATGACTTGTCAGCACTCAGACAGGTTAGTGACTTGGAAACTTGTTCTTTAGTTGAGTTGACAGGGAGGATTATAAGAACCTCCTTGAAAAAAGGCAAAATAAATCTAAAAAAGTCAACAAATGACAAGAAAGTCAAAACTGCCCACCATGTTTGGAAAATGAAGCATAAAAAGATGTTTTTTTAGATTTTCCGACCAAGGCAGGTCAAATGTGATGGAGTGATATTCCAGGTGATTAGCGGAGGCCACGATGAACTATCTATTAAACCGCCGTCCTGCGGGGGGAAGTGGATTGTCTTCCCGACGGATTAAAGCCACCTTCTGGTGCTGCCCTAATCTCCAGAAAGCCATTAGTGTAACATCTCCTCCATTAGGGCTTTACGTGTCATTTCATGTGTGATTTTCATCACAAGAACACATTCGTGCCATTTTGTATCCCCGAGCTATTTACTGGGAGAACCCACGGCTTTTAGCGGCAATAAAGACATTAATCTCTAAACATCTTTGAAGAGCCTTTTTTTCCTTCTACTTCCGACATCTCATTAAAATGGTGAGGAGCACAACTCAATGCTGTAAATTGATTTATTTAGATTTCATTATCTTTTTCTCTTCCTGGAGAACACTTGGGAAAGTGAGCGTTGATTGAATACGATGATGGACACTTGATAATAGGACTGGAATATATTGATGCACGTCGATGAATGGCTCGCGCGAGCTTTCGGACGATTGATTTGGGATTTGAAGTCGATGAAGGCAAGGTGGCAATTCAGATAAGAATATAATCACTGAGGAAAACAAAGGCTCTCTTTATTGATCATCTGGGCAATCATCAGCAAGAAAGGGCTTTAGTGTGACAGAAGACATGAAATACGGTGCTGCGATGCTACGAAGCTACGATGCTGCGATGCTACGATGCTACGATGCTGTGATGTTGCGATGCTACAATGCTGCGATGCTACGATGCTCTGATGCTATGATGCTACAATGCTGCGATGCTATGATGCTACGATGCTACGATGTCCAGAAAAGACAATGCTATCACGCTGATGCTTTGCAGGTATATTGTGATTATAATGTTTAGTAGCGTCGGAGTCGTGGACTTGGGTCACATGACTAGCAAATTTGATGACTGTAGAAAAAAATGTAGCCTTTTTAATTTAATTAATTTTAATTCCTTGATTCCTTCCACCAAGCTTAAAGTTAAAGAATGATGTAATTTTAAAAAAGCATGCCATGAATCATTTAATGAATGGGTCAAACAAACACAGGACTTTCAATCAGGAGACCAGGGTTCGGGTCGAAGTGAAACGTGTTTTTTTGTGTTGACAAGACTATATTATATATGTGTCCACTTCAGAGACACGAACCCTGATTTCAACCCAAACCTTGACATTGTTTCCTTAATCTGAGCGGTTTGGTTTGAATTGACACTTAACTGTTTGCTCAGTAACTTCACTGTCGTGATCCCTATCGCAGAACTTGTATTACTTCATTGGTTCAGTTTTGTTTGAATGAGTTGAGCTGCTCCAGTGTCTCTGCATGCACCCTGGAGATGTGGAACCTTCCCGGTGGAAGTCTCTAAGTAACTGAACACAAGGGGAAGGAAATACTTTTTTAAGCAGATTTGAAAAAAGAAAAAAAAGAAATCATGCAATATGAAACACAAAAGGAGCACGGAGAAGTTTTAACTAACTGAAGTGAGAAAAAAACCTGTAGCATATTTTCATTTCCAGGATTCAAGTTCTACAACTTGCAGGTTTTTTTGTTTTATTTGCATTCATCCAGCTTTTCTTAGTTAGCTGAACAGCCATCAGCCCCAATTGTCATTGTTAAGACTTGAAGGCTTGAAGCTTCATGATGTTTTTCCAATCAACACAAACCCCGACGCCTCCCAGGAGTGTGAACGGTCTGCATTAACAGGGAATCCCACCGAGGACTCGGCTCTGCAGCATTTTTTCAGCCACATATTAAATCCAAACATCCCTGTTGTTAATATGAAACTCACAAGACCTCATTGTATCTTCACAATGTAAGTAAACAGACTGAATATCTAGCAAGGACAAGACATTCATGTGTCTTTCTCAGCCGATCCCAGCTGACAGATATATTTTCCTTCATCAGAAACAGAATTTTTCGGAAATGTTGGAAATGCAACAAACAAACAGATCAAACACATTTAATTTAACATACGTTTTCAGACCCTTTGCTACGACGCTTGTGATTTAGCTCAGGTGATTTCCATTTCTCTTGAGCATCTCCGAGCCGGTTCCACACACTGATTGATCCAGCTGTGGTCAATTCAACTAATTGGGAAAGGCACACACACACACACACACACACACACACACACACACACACACACACACACACACACACACACACACACACACACACACACACACACAAACACCTGTCTATATAAGGTCTCACAAAACAAGCTGTGAGTTTGACCGCAGGGTTCAGAGACAGGATTGTGTCAAGGCTACACATAAACCAGAGTCAAGTCATTAACTGATGACTTAATGGTGTGAATACGGTTCCCTTCATATAAACTTGCAATATTTTTTTTTTTAATCTTTAGGATAAACCCCTTGTTTTCGAGGAGGTCCCAACAGATAAGACAATCACTACAAATAACGGAAATGACAGAAAAAAGAAAAGGAAAAAAAGAAAAGAGAAAATGAGTATTTAGCACAAAGCTCCAACATGAAGAAAGTGTTCTGACTGTACTTGGTTACAGCGTGAGAGTTGCATCACTGTGTTGGATCTAACTGATGTAAACCCTCTAAGTGGTCAGGTGGGTGGGTGACAGAGACAGGGGGTTGCTTTCCCTCGTGACATAACAAGCAGTTACACCAGAGACCATCATCAAATGTCAATTGGCAATTGAGTGCATGAGCACAAATGGCTTCTGGCGCAATTAATGGATGCTCATGTCTTCGGCTGTTAATGCACTACCACGAGCAGGAAACACACACACACACAAACACACACACAACCCTTTTTGTCGTTTTTTTTTTCAACTTTGGTGCTTCCTCGCCTTTGCAAGCCAGAAATCCATCACTGGATCTTGAAGGACTTCCTATTTGAGTGAATGGCACCTTTATTAGTTACCTTCTTACACTGTTGTGTGAGTCTGATGGGGATTAGAAAATACAGCCATCATATTTAATTGATGTCTCTTTAAATGACTCCTCCGAGGCAAGGATGCCTTTAAAAAAAAAAAGGTTTTCATTAAATGCCTCATCTCACATGGGCGGGACTTCAAGGAAAGGATAAGGATGTACACAAAACTGGAAAATGAGGATAGGATTTCTTCTTCTTTATAATTGTGGACATACGTGTTTGTGTAACAGCCAGGGGTTTAGTAGCGTGACCTTTGCTGAACAGGAACATGTCAAAGTCTTATCACCTCACGGAATAAAGCAGGAAAAGGCAGCAGAGAACTGCTTTCCAGACACAAACCAAAGGTGACACCGTTTACATAAGAATGCACTTACAAGAAGAAGATGTGGCAACAAGAAACAACACAACCTAACAGTTCTATAGCACCACCTATTGGATCGCTGTCAAAACTAGCTGCTGCTGCCCAGTCTGATGACCAAGTCCCTCTTCTGGAGTGATTATACATGATTTTATGACTCCTAACTGCTACTATTATGAATTAAAAAAAAGATAATAATCACCAACCAGAGACTTTTGGTCAAATTTATTTCCCAAAGTGTTGAAGTGATACATGATTTTTCCGGGGGATTGTCTCAACAACGATGTCTCCCAACACCCAGGATAGTAAATTCATTTTTTTTTTCACTTAATTGTCACACAAACTGTAAAATATGTGGATATACTGTAGCACAAGGGATACACGTGTTCAACTTGAGTACCCTCGTGAATCAGAAACAGACGACAAAAGTATAATTATCAGTACTAGTATTTGTCACGTCCCCTTTGACTTTTATCAAAGCTGTCTCATCTCTAAAAATCACATTCAGAGATTTTTTACAGTGTTCATTTGTCTTTTTTTCTTTAAAAACACCTTTCAACACATTGTCATCAGCGGGTGTTAATTCGGAGGTGGAGCGAGCTTCAGGAGAGAGAGAGAGAGAGAGAGAGAGAGAGAGATATACGCTTCATGCTCCAAGACCTACAAAGGTGTTCCATACAATCAGATATAATTGATAGAAAACAGTCAGAGAAAACTGGTGTTTTTTACATATTTTTTTTCAGAAGCAACCACAGAGACTAAGGCAGATAGAAGGGGGACATCAGAATGAAAATTTAGGAAAAATAAATTGGCATAAAAGTCACCTGAAAAGAAACTCATTGTTCCATAAGTGGCTCTCTTGGAGCGGGTTCCTTCCCCGTATCACTTTTTTTTCTTTTTTTGCTGAGAAAACGAAGAAAACCAATGAAAAAAAGGGGGTGCGACGGAGAATAGACATGAACCAGAATACAAAACAAAAGAACGGAGCGCCCCCTTCAGTTCAAACTTGGTCCTTTGTGGTGTTTTCCTCTAGATCCTCTTCGCTGTCTAAATCGCTGTGGAGCCTCTTGGCTATGGGATGTCTGCTTCTTCCCTCATTATTCCCCTTTTTTACCTTCACTGGTTTCACTGGTTACAAAAAAAACAAAAAAAAACAGAAAAAAATTATGAGATCTTATTTTTTCTTTCATTTGGTCGCTTGGAAATAAACGCCAGCCCCCCCCGATGTTGTTTTTTTCAACTCTCACCTGCTGATGGAACAAATTGGTCTTCAGCTGCGCCGCCATTATCGCTGTGACCAGCGCTAACCGCCCCTTTCTGTTCCTCGTCTGTGACGATTCGCTGCCTCGCGCTCTCGAAAACAGACTTAATGACAATTGAGTCCTCGTAGATCTGCAGTGGCAAACAGAGACATAAACAATATAAATGGAGCAAACACTTCTTGGCTGGAAAGGATGGATATGAAGGAATCTCTCGAGGGCTCACCTGAGATCCCTCCAGGTTGTAGGTCTGAGCGTTGTGACACAGGAGGAAAATGTCCTTCTCCAGATCTCCCACACTCCTGTACTTGTGATTACGCACACGTTCCTGTGAAGCGAAGGGGTCAAAACCTCAACGTGACCTTTCGCAATAAATTACTCACCAATCAAATAACCATTTAGTCCAAGAAAGGGTATTGTTCTTTTACGAATATGGCATCAGTCTTCTTATCTAACTCTTAGTAAGACAGCAAAGAAAATTCACAAACTATACCTTTAACCTTGCATCCTTTTAAAGGGTAACTGCGGTATTTTTCAGACCTTTTCATAATTGGTTCCAGTATTTAACCGCTAAACGGGCTGCAAAGTGATGTCCTCTCCGTCAATGTACGTCCACTAGCAGTGCTCAGTATCCGATTGTTTTTAGAAGTGTTATTATCGCTTTCTGTTTGTCAATGTGTCACATGACTTGTTGCCGGAAGAAAACGATAGAAATGTGAGCGAGATGTGGTTAAAGTTACAAAAAAAAAAAAAAACTTTTGGAAGAATTCCCATGAAAGTCCACAATTCAAAATGGAACGTCGGTGTTTATATTTAAAAGGTCTGGTGTGTGTGGGATCTAGTGTGACATCTAGTGGTGAAGTTGCAGATTGCAACCAAATGAAACGTCTCCTGTGTCCGAAGTGTGAAGGAGAACTATGGTGGCCGACTCAAAACCCTGAAAACCCCGAAAACTATCCCTGTTTAGAGCCGGTGTCATGGGCTACCGTAGAATCACGGGATCCGAGGGATCTAAGATAACAACCGACACCCGACTGTGAGTCCCGTCACGTACCCTGATCCTCCTGAAGTCGACGGGCTTTCGGATCAGCTCGTAGTACTCGGGTACCTCCTTCTTAGAGGGAAGCTGCACGAAGCCTTTGCTGATCTGTCGACCCAACCTGGAAGCACAGTGTGATAGTTTACGTTATCTCGAAATTGGACCATAATGAATAAATTAACATCATGCTGGATTGAAGAAGACTTGAAACTAGAGACCATAAACTCATGTTTACAATGTTTACTGAGATAATACATCAAGAGAGAAGTAGGACCATTTTCTCATAGACTTCTATACAACCAGAGAGGAGTCGCCCCCTGGTGGCCAGCAGAGAGAATACAATGTTAAGGCACTTCAGCATTGGCTTCACTTTTCTGAACCTGGTGAAGGGAACGGGAGCCAAATCTGATTGTTTTTGATGGAGGAAGCCCAAAAAAACCTGACGGGATTGATCTTATTTCACAGTTAAAGGGTTTGGTCGGCACTTTAGATGCCCAAATATGAGTACAAGCAATAAGGATGGGGCATTTTGAGGTAAAAGTACCTTGTTTGTGTTTTATTGGGTGTTTATTCCCAGTAAAACAAGGTAATTAAAATGTTCTGAAATACTAAAAACTTCTTTCCCATAATAATGATTATGTTGCAATTTTATGTTCACAACTGTCCTGAACTATTAGTACCAAGGGCGCTGGGTTTCTATAAACATGACTTTTGTAGATTCCTGTCACAGAAAACTGCTGTTTCATGCGTTTGGGCTGAGAATGAGTCGGCCTCACCCGTCCTTGTAGTTGATAACCATATCTACCAGTGTGCTCAGTGTTCTGGTGAGTTCGGGGGGGTTTGGAGGCAGTTTCTCGGCGGGCGGGCGTCCTCGCTTCCTCTTGACCTTCTCGCCGGGTTCCTGTCCGGCCTGCAGCTCCTTCTCCCCATGAGGATCACTTTTACGCTTCTTCAGACTGATGTCCTCCTCCATGTCCTCCAGGGAACCGTTCTCTCCTGCCTCGGGCTGCAGGGAGAGGAGGACAGTCGGACAAACTCAGACGGGCGGATTTCCATTCAAAATTAGTCTTCCTCAGAAAAGGCTCCAAACTGTAGATATATACGTATTTAAGACAGAAACCTGAAGATCTATAGAGTCCAAAAAACAAAATAAAATCCAAATGACTCCCTCTCTGTCTCCTGCTTAATCAGCGGTAGCTACATTTTAGCATTCACAACTACAGAGCCTTTGTCAAATGCAAGAGCGCTTATTTATTTATTACCAAATAGAATATGAATATTTTCATGGAGCGGAGCGACTCAGCGGCTGTGCTGCCTCTGCACATTCAGGACAGATTATTATTTTATCTGGAGGCTATGATGTCAGATGATTATCCAGGGGAGGCGCTATCTTCTTATTTGGATGCACAATGAATTTGAATGCATTTGAAGAAAAATAATAATAATGCAATAAATATTTAAAACAAAAATGAGATGGAAGCACTATTCTAAGGCGTGCGGAGCAGAGAGATGCCTGCCTGCTGCATCAGTATGATTTCCAACCATTTCATCGCTCCTTTTTGTGTGTGTGTGTGTGTGTGTGTGTGTGTGTTTTTTTAAATAACTGCTGCAACCACTGTGTTTTCCACACAGGCAATTAGAGGCAGCAACGTGAGTATGCAACCAGCAGGAGCAGGAAATAGGAGAAAGGCAACATCACACTGATGCATCACACATGTGGAAACACGTCCGTTCTCAAGGGCGACGAATGAGAGGAAAACATGCAGAATAATCATACAAATAAAAACAACAACAAATGGCTCCACATCGCGATGCATGGCAGAGAGACAACACAAAGACACCGAGGGAGGGAGGGAGAGAGAGAGAGAGAGAGAGGCTGGCGGGTAAATCCTCGATGTACAACACAGCTGAGAGCCGCCTGGTTGCATGTGCGCGTGTGCGCGTGCACGTGCATGTGACCCCCCCTCTCTCCATGCTATCTCCTAACAAGCCTCCCTCTTCCCTGACTAATCTGGCAAAGATTCCCTCTCATCCGTTCCAACACACACCTACACACACACACACACACACACCCCTTGCTCACTCACTCGCTCTCTTCCGCGCACACACACACACACACACATCAAAATGCACACACCGGGGTTTTTTCCCCCCCATCCATCTCTTCCTCTCCGTTCCCAATGCGACGTCGACCCTGAATCCCGAGTCTGAGGAGGGAGAGGGGGGAGAAAAGGGGGAGATCTTTACCTGACCGCAGTCTGCAGGCTGGCTGCCGGGATCGGCTGCAGCGGTGGGGGAGAGAATTAGCAAGCCAGCATAGCGGCGAGCTGCTAGTCTCTTCATCAGCTGATCACTCAGAAAGCGGAGCCCAGAAGGGGGGGAAGAATAAAAGCGCTATGTTTTTTCATATACAAATCAATGAGGGTGGAGGGGGGGAGGAGGAGGGGGGAGGGTGGAGGGAGTAGGGGGGGGGGGGACGGGACAGAAAAACGCCGTACCCATCTCCCGTCTTGCAGCTCTTCCCTCTCCCGCAGTCTTCCTCCCGAGTCTGGAGGCCCAGCTGCTCTCCCCCTGCATGGTTTTAATATCGACTGCTGCCAGACATCTTACCCCCCCTCCCCCCTCCCTCCCTCTCTCTCTCTCTTCCCACCCTGCTGTTAAAGTTATCGGGTCCATTTTTATTATTGTTATTTATTTTTTTTATTTTTTTTGCATTTAAAAGGGGATGTGATGTCATAGGTAGTCCACTACAAAGATGTTAGAAACATGAGTCCAGTCTGCAGCAACACTGTCAAATCAAGTTTGGACTCTTTGGTTTGACCCCAATGGCTCCCCGTACTTAGTTTTGTGTTTAATTGAGGGTCTACAGTGAGGGCTGGATGGGTGTTTTTTTTTGTGCCAGATGTGAGTATTTTGGATAAAAAGAGAAAACCAACCAGGAGACTGATTCTCTTCATGTGTGAGACCTGAGGGCCTCCGACCAAATCAGCAACTTTCACCACGAATGCTTCATTTGAATGAGTTCATATAGAAACCCCCTCCCTCCCTCCATCCTTCCCTCTGAATGTCCAACTGAATCCCCCCCCTCCTTCCTTGTTTGTGTGCAGCCGCAGAATTCCAGCCGGCTGATTAATGCTTTAACTTTGCCTCGGATTATAATTTGTGTGCCGTGACGGCAAGGAGAAAACATCTGAGCTGCAACAGCAGTGAACGCTTTTCTTCTGATATTCCAACACATCTGGTTCCCCTCAATCACTTACATTTGTTTTTTCTACATGTGCTCTGAATGCTGCAAGCTTGTGTTGCATGTTCTTTCAAGAAGGTCAAAGTCACAATGACGGATCGACCGACCTTTTGTGTGATGCGGACTTGAGGAAAACCGGACCAGAATCCTGATGCACCACGAGCCGGACCATCAACGGTGCCGTCAGCTGTTAAACAGCTGGCCGAGGTCTCTCTGTGACATTAATAATCAGGGCTGAAAATCAAAACCAAATCCCAATCACAAAGTTTACGCCAAATATCAGCAACCCCAGATCAGATGTTGCTGATCCGGATTTTTGCAGCAACCCATCTTCTTCTCACATTTGCACGTCAGGTAATTTGCTGATGGAGAACTAACGGTATTTTAGTAAATTTGCAAAGGAGAAGACACAACATTTGCATAGCAGATACGTTGGACTTTAATATAAGCCGTAATGGGATATATAGTGTCTTATATTTCTATTATAAAAGAGGAATAAGACGAGTTTTTAGCTGCAGGAACCGACGTAGACACAAAGACAAGCAGGTTTGATCTAATAAATCAGTGCCAGCCTCCTGTAAACAACTGAAACTACACATTATAGCTTTAACTTCATGTAGCGTATGAAGGGGACCCTACTATATTTTTGATGTTTATTAAAATCTATTCTAATGAGGAATAAGGCGTCGTGAAGTTTCTATGCCACTGTAGTGCAACTGGGTTTTTTTTTTCTCCCTTCGCTAAGCCAGATGAAATAGAGATATCATTTCAGTATTATGTTCCCAATGAACCACTTGCTCAAAAACCCGCTGATTGTTACCATGGCAACTGCAAATCTTTGATGGTGGACCTCGAACACCATTGTATTTTATTGCTGTTGCTGGGAAAATGAGTGAGAGTCTCAGACAGTCACACAAGCTCCTCGGTAAACGGGACGCCACTTTCCTAAACCTACGATGTAAATATCTGCAAAGGGACACACACACACACACACACACACACACACACACACACACACACACACACACACACACACACACTCCACTATGTCGCTGTGTATCTGTATGATTAAAATCCCTTATTTACTAGTTCTTAAAATGTATATTTTATCACACGTTCATTAATCATCACAGCTTTCGTGATCACGCTGATGCAGAACTGAATTATTACCCTCTTTCCTCTGGCTCAGGCACCTATATGGAATATTAATTAAAACAAGCCACGACTGTACCGGTGTGCAGGTGACTCTTGAATATTTGATCAAATCTTTATGGCTCATTTAAAGCTGCACATTCAGTTTGAATTTGCAGCAGCGGGGGGGCGAACGTGGACGGTGATCAGGCTGGGACTTTTGCACAAAGCCAAACTAATAATGAGCTTTCTATTCTGAAAAGCACTTTAATGCTCTTTAAAGCATTTTGCTGCACCGTTCCTAATGCACTAGTTGATTCTGATCAAACAAATGGGGGACGGCAGGGACGAGGTGGACAACCGTTTCTGGACGAATAAAGGACATAAGAGGAAGTGAGGTGAACTGGGGGAGGAATCTAACGGGCGTCTGTCAGGCTGAGAATGAGGGGAAAGAGGTGTTGATGACCTCCTCGACTTTCAACACACATTTTGTCACTGAGTGAAATGTGAGAATAAAATCCATCCGAGACTCCCAGTGAAGATGAAACCTGCTGTAAAATGAAAAGGGGATAAAAAAAAAAAGCTTTTTGCTCACTTATTTAAACTCACTTTGCTTCATTAGATCGGCAGAGAAAGGAACTAAATATACTGAAAACAAAATCACTTCCCTTCATGACACTGGATACGATGCATGACTCCAATATAATATACTTTAGTTGTATAATAACTTTTATACTTGTAGGATTTGAAGTTTACAGAGAAGTTAAAGAAATTCAACTGAGGAATGTTGACAGGAGAGCGAGTCGATGAAGAGAATTCACAGAGGAGAAACCATCCGGCTGACACGCCTTCATCAGGTTTAATGAAGCACATTCACAAAGTAAAAGTGAAATCTGTCTCATTTTGTTTGGAGGTCTAGAAAACCTCCCATCAGCATCTTCTCAATCTTCTCATCGAAGCGAGAAAGCCTTTACACGTCATCGACAACGCCTCCTCCCATGAATCCTGAGAAGTTGCTCGTTGCTGCATGTAGTTGCTTTGGTGTTAATGTTTAAAATACACTGCGTATCACATCTCATGATTATTCTCATGAACCAGATACAAGTATGAACTCATAAATACAAATAAACCCCTTTTTTTGTTGACATTACAATAAAAATATGAAAGTTAGCCTAGTTTTCTTCCATATTATTAACAAAATCAAATATGTGGCTATATAGTATCTATTCTTTATTCATTTACATATTTATGATATAGATTTGTTGTTGAATAGTATTTACAAAGAGAGTTAAAAGGATTAAAGACACTTTGAAATAGTACATATATTAGACTGCAGGATGTCAAATTATTCCTTCTGATCATAGAATATTGAAATACTCTTCCATGCATATATTAGCTGCTGAGTTACAATATGATGCACGCAATGTTAGGCAAAAGTTACACTAGAATGCATCTCAGATAATAACTATCATTCTGACGACTATACATATAAACAGATTAAAATCCCTCCCTATGATAAGAAGCCTTCATAACTGAATCACCTCATGAATAATATTCAGGAGGAATCCGTTCATTCAAAGACATTTCTGCCACCGGAGGAGAGAGACTTGCCGCCGTGGCGAGCAGCCGCCTGTGAAGACACAAACATTATAAATAAAGTTTTATATAACTCATGTTTTAATGTGAAGTGTGAAACGCTCTCCCACATACTGCCGTCTGCCCCTTGGAGAAGTTGGCATGTGCATAAAGGAGCACGGCGATGTCATGATGCCCCGCCTCCAGAGCGATGGACAGCGCCGTGCTCTCATCCTGGAAACACAAAGGGATTGTGGGAGTTTATTTCCATTTATTGAATATGAACAGAGAGAGAAATAAGAGCATGCTGTGTATAATTAATTCTATACTACGCCTTTATTTCCCTGACGTATATGATGGAGATGTTCGACTATATGTGAGACTAAATTAAATTGGAAGGCGTCAGCTTCACAGCTTGATGATGATGATGATGGTGATGATGATGATGATGGTGCACGTACGCTGTCAGCGAGGGCGGCGTCACAGTCCGGCTGCCCCAGCAGCAGCTTCACGATGTCGGCGTGGCCGTGCTCGCTGGAACACATCAGCGCCGTGGAGCCCTCGTCGTCCTGGAGGTTGACCTCTGCCCCCCGGGCCAGCAGGGCCTGCACCATGTCCATCCGGCCGTGGCTCACGGCGAGCATCAGGGCCGTCTGGCCGGCCTGCGCGACGTTAAAACACGCCATCAGGGTCCAAACGTTTCAAACGTTGAGTCACAGCTCGGTTGGAGAACCAGACACGTCACACTTTCCTCTCAGGGAAGATGCTAAAAGTAGACTTTTTCTTTGTTTTATGGTTCCAAAATCTCCTATTTATGATCTCATAATCTCTTGGACTATGATTTGGTATTATATGGGTAAAAGAGAGACAGTTTTCAATTTATCTTTATCTATTAGAGGCGGGAGAAATAATCGATTCTAGTCTATAATGATACATTTTTTTTATTTTTTTAGATATATATTTTGGAGCAATATTTCCACATTTTATATAAGTATTGTAGCACATCAACTTTGTCCTACAAATAGGAATTGGTTATGGATTTGAAGAAATTCTCATTATATTTAAATCCCAAATAGAGCATCGTGATTGAATAATCTAATCCTGACAGAATCGTAATCCAATAGAATCTTGAGGTGTCTGAGGATTCCCACCACCAGGCAACTCCAATGAGCCTGTTACCTATCTATCTTTTTTTCTTCTCATATATTTTTTCATATATATATCTCTAGAGGAAACAGCAGGCTCTCACACTGACCTGGCTGGCCTTGGCATTGACGTCTCCTCGCCTGAAGAGCTGCTCCACCACTCTCATGTCGGCCGGACTCTCCACGGCGGCGAGCGCCGCCAGCATGATGGGCGTGTAGCCGGCTTTGTTCTGCTGATCGACGTTGCACACCTCTGGAGCCAATCGGACCGGGAGAGAAGAGACAAAAACAATAGAGGCATGGAATAATTAGCACTCTCCAAAGCTTTTAATTACACAGCAGCGACACAAACAGATTACAGCCTCACTCAAAAAGTGTCCTTCCTTCATTGTTGCTGTGCAATTTAAGTTTTTAAACTTTGTTTACATTCTATAAGCACAGTCACTTACTCTTTCAAACAGCTCCAATTATTGTTGTTTTCCATTCTCAGAGTGCATGAATGCTTTGGATGTGGTTCAACTCGGACCAAAGGTTTCATTTTCGAGCAACATATTAAAAATGCATTAGTCATGTAGTCTGGAAAGTAACATTTCAGTGACTCATTAAAGTTATTACTTTATGCTTCCTGGACACACAGAGGTCCAATCTCTTCTGAAAGCTGCAGCAAAGCATTTTAGATGCAAAAAAATAAGAAATAAATACCATATCTCCTCCATTAGGACAAATCATCAAGAGTCCGCCTGTTCAATTTCTACTTTAATTGAAGCCTTTGAATGAACAGGCGCATATTTAAATCTCTGAACTTCTATCCCTTTTAGATTTTTTTCACAGCTGGAGAAACTGTTGGGATTTTAAATTTCTAAAGTATATCTTCATATTCATAAACCTCCTGCTCTACAGGTTAGTGAAGACATGGGCTCGGCACAGTAGGAGGACAGACAACTACTTTCAGCAGCTTGATGAAGTGAAGGCAATTTGTTTTTTTTACTTGTTTTGTAATTATTGTGTCGTCATAAAAAGCTTTGCCAGTAAAAACAAAATAAAAATGTTGGCTGGTTATGGAGCAATAAACAAAATGTATTTTAATCATCGTGTTGTTGTAACAAGCCATTATCCTTATTATCCTTTCTTTTATGTTAACAGTGTGGACAAAGTATCTTTATCCATCACTCAGAGACAACTGCCCCCCAGTGGCCACTAGGGGGCATAGCATCAGAAAGAGGACACATTCTATGACCTCTAGTGTTTTTTCCTGTGAGTATTACTTTACCTGCATCAAGCAATTTCTTGACGATGCCAAAGTTGGAGTGGGACACGCTGTAGTGCAGAGCCATGTTTCCATTGCCGTCGGCCATGTTGGCAATATGCCGCAACACTGAAGGTGAAATGACCCGAAACGCAGACAAGTGATCGGCCACGGTGTCCGGAGAGGCCGACTTGTGGCTGGACACGGAGAACCACTCCTGCTGGAGGATTTGTAGACAGTCGTGCTGCGAAGGATGCAAAGAAAAAGGACATCAGTGTGTTTGTCTGCATCCATACATGTCAACAATACACAGCGTGCAAGAGAAATCTTGACTTTGAATAGAAAAAGAGCCTCTTATCGTTACAAAGATGTGACCGAAAGAGCTCAGAGGAAGAGCAAAAACTCATAATTAAAATCAAATATATACAAAAAAATGAAGAAGTTTACAAATCTGCCTTCATACAATCAATACAAAGTTTGGTACGTGTTTGTTTGTTATGTCGAGTTGGATTTTCCTTCTCTCGAACTCCCCTTTCTCTCTATTTTTAAACCAAATTATCATAAATGTGAGGCGTCTCTTTCACTTGCAAATATCAGTTTTCAAGATGGAGAAAAATACAATGAGAGGAAATTACAGAGCAGAGAACATTCCTCCATCTGTTTCTTTTTTTATGTGAACACACCATGCCTCAACACACACACACACACATACACATATATATATATATAGTGAATGAAACCTACCAGCTCCCTGCTGGATAAAGCTGCGTTATCACTCAGGTGCATCTTCAAGGCTTGACAAGCAGAAAACAACGTTTCACTTAACTTCCCCCTGAAAGGAATAAAAATGCAAATTCAGACCTGTGGGACTTTTGAAAGCAGAAACTCTCCAACGTTAAAAATACACTAATCTTTATTCAACTGGCTTCTGGACTACATTGCCTCTGTGTGTGTGGTTTTCCGGACCCTTTGGACCCCTTGCCGGAGCCACCTTTGCCCTTTCTTCCATCCTGAGAAGCTTCCTTTGATTTCTTGCTTCCTCTCCTTTCCACGTCCTCGGCGTTCGCCTTCTCACCGGCGGGGAGCTCGTAAGATGACGCGGGGTCCAAGCTAAGGACGAAACAAAAGAAGTCAACGCGCTGAAAAAAATAGTTAAGATCCGATGTAAAAATATGCATTTAGACATTCGATGATTACCCGGCGGTCACCCTCATAAACTTCATGCTCTTCCTGTTGCTACCGCAGCCTTGGTCGCCGTTTTGTTTCTTCGTTACTGAACGCAGCACGACGGCGTTAGTCGACCCGTCTGGAAATAATCAACAATATTATTAAATACAACACATCGAAATATCTATGCAAGACTCAGTGAGGTTGTATTCATGATGCTTTTCTTACAAATCTGAAGGCCTCATTTACAAAAAAAAAAGAGAGAGAAAGTTTCTCCTCCTACGATGCCATTCATTTTTAGACCTTCAGCCACAAAGTGGTATGTGGTACGAGACACCCTCCAAAAAAACATCTCATTCCAAACATAACAAGTGTTTCCTCTCTAAAAGGTCAGCAGCCGAGCCAAAAGGACGCCACTTCCTCTTTGTCGAACACAAACCTCAACCGGGACCTTTGGGTCTGGAGGTACGAATATTTTTAAACTAGACACATTCCTACTGATTCTTTTTTTTGTTGATGACAAAAACACACACATATTTACCTTGCAGAGCTGAGGAAGCCTGTTGTTCCAACATCTGTATCATTCTTTTCACCTCTGAATCGCTGCCGCCCTGTTGGCCGATTCCTTCGTTTGCTTCGTCACACATAGAAGAGTCATCTAAGTGGGAAGAAACAGCAGGACATTACAGACATTGCATACTAGTATAATACATAATAATAACAATCCACCAATAAAGGTACCCTAAAAAGTGTTGGTGACCAGTTGTGGCACTATGGAGCAATGGTCAGCATTTTAATAATGCAAAGGTTTAGCAAGCTTTATGTTGTTTAGTGGCTTCTCCACAGTAACCAATAAAGGTAGCATTGAAGCAGAAAATAAAAGGCAAAAAGAACATGAACTTGGATGCAAACAGTTTAAACCCTCAATGGTGAGAAAAGTTCTATGCTTACGATAAAACTCCCCATGTACCTTCTACACTAACTAGATCTAAGATGTTACCCGGTGCCTGAGGATCCAGAGGACGGACTTCCGTTCCACCTTTGTTACCGCAGGACATCTTGGAGCTTCCTCGGCTGCTGTGCCGCTGGACAAACCCCTCCCTCTGCTGAGCGTGGTCCTCTGTGAGCAGATCCCCATGCTCCCTGAGGAGCCACTGCATCTTCTCTATGTAATGGTTCAGCTCCGGGTCCCACTGGGACTGGGAGGAAGACTGCTTGGCTGCTGGTGCACCGGACGAAGCCGACAAATCCCGTATCCTGCCCTCCCCTACGCCGATGCTCCGTGTCTTTATCGGGTCCGGCAGATGGGAAGGTCCGGAGGCCATATTTCGGGTTTTCAGCCCGACCAGGAAATTCTCCTTAATGTTCGCGTATCCGACGCCAGCGTCTCGGGTTACCTTGGCGACCGCCCCCGGTGTTTGTTTTAAGGCACTTCCCAGCAGATTTGTAGTTCCAACGCCGATCGTGCGGGTCTCTGGGGTGCCTTTGACCCCGTTGCCTACAGACACCGTCCTGGTAACAGTCTGAGAGGTGTTGGTGTGCTTGTCTTGGGTACTGAGGACCGTATTAGTGCTGGAGTCTGCGCTGAAGGCAAGGCTGGTGTTGGTAAAGCGAGACACCGAACTGGATACTGTGTTGGTACGCTGAGAAGCCATCTGGGGCGATGCCATGATTCCCAGATCCACTCCTCGGACTGGATCTGTGGCGATACCCTGAGAAACCACTTCCTTCGCCTCACAGACGATCACGTCAACAGAACAGTCCCCACAACCCACAGAATGATTAATCTTTCTTTTGTTAGGCATAAAATTCTCCAGCGGGACCTCTGTGTTGGTTTCTGCATCACACAACTTTATTTCCACACCGACTCCTCGTGTGTTTGTCAAGACTTCGATCCCGACACCCTTTTCCAAGGTCTCCACTCGCTCCCTGACCTCCCAGTGGCTCATCGGTATATCTGGTCCTGTGCAGACATCCTTCAGCTCAGGCCTGCAACACGATACCCCCACAGTCTTCACCTCCGCTGCCTCCCCTGTGCTGGCATCTCGGAGGTCCGTGTGATTGCCCACTCCCTGACTCGTGGTGTCAGGCCTCGCCTCTGTGGCCGTGCTCACCGTGGCCGGTCTGGCCAAGGAGGCTTTATCAGCTCGGTTCCTAGCTCCCGCAGCCTGAAGCTCCAGTTTCAGACGGCTCATCTCTGTCTGGAGGGCGGACTCCTTCAGCTCTGTTTCCAGGTGACAAATCCTCTCCTTCAAGGCGCCAATTATTAGTTGTTGGGCGTCGATCTCTGCTTCCCGTTCGGTGTAAATCCCAAGATTAACTTCAGACACTTCTGTTGCAATGGACCTCGTCTCCACCCGATCAGTGTACGCATATTTGTTTTCTTTTGTGGGTTTAGACGAGGCCATATCTATATCTTTATCAGTTCCAACTGCCACTGACTTGCCATACAGATTGCCTTGCAAATGCCCTTGACCGTTTGTAATTCTTTCCAACGCCTGCATCTCTTGAGTCAGTTGCCTGAGCTCCCTGAGGTCGGTGCAGCCACTTCTCACTACACCCTCGAGTCCTTTCTCCAGATCCACCTTGCTCTCATTGGGTTGTCCAATGCTACATGCTCTCTTCCAGATCACATCATTCATGCCCTCGTGGTCGCTGTGGTTCTTCAGCTGAGAGACCAGTTGCCTCTTCTCCTCCTGAAGGACGGAGATTTTGACCTGGAGAATGGGTATGATCGTCACCTGCTCCTCCAGCTCCTTCAGCCTCTGCAGAGCGACCACCATCTGGTCCCGGACATGCTGAAGGTGCGTGGGGCCCAGACTTGTGACCGAGGCGGTCCTGCCGGGGCTCTGTGGGCTCAGCCTGAGGCATCCAGTGCTGCCTCTACTGCCCATGGAGGAGCTGAGGTGGACGTGCACATCACCTCCCGAGCCAGCAGGCTTGTTCCCGTTGTTGTTGTGATTATATGCACCCAGGCCAGTGAAGGGTGAGGGTGACCCACGGGAGCTTACCCCTCCGAAACTGGCCAGTCGACGCCGGGGTTGAGGCTGAGGTGGAGGCTGACTCATCTCCTCCTCATCCAAGTGTTTGAGGGTCTCTACTAAGCGCTTTTCCGGCATGGGGCTTTGTCTTTGTGAAGCCAGAGACCTTGCAGCAGGCTGAGGCTTTGCCTCATTAAGTATCGGAGAGGTTGCCAGTCCTTCATTCCTGGAAAGTTTGTTCTCGGACGAGGAACCGTGCGGTGGAGGAAGAGGAGGTCGACCCCTGGTTGTGGAAGACATGCCCAGCAGTCTTACATCATCGCTGCCGGACGGCGACAAGGCTTCCGCAGAATGCCACTGGCTGGATGAAATGGAACTCGGCAATGTTTTTTCCACATTGCCGACGGCCACCTTGGGCCTCCTCTTGAGGCTTAGCCGCTTAATGTTGGCGCCGTTTTGGAAGCTGTCCACACACTTGAGGTAGTCCACGTCAGACTGATAACCGTAGTCGCTCCCCGGGTAGTTTGGAGCACACTCATCCGTGTTTTGACCTGTTGGACCAACAGTGGAATAACCATAGTTTATAAAAAAGACTCCATACAAAACCTAATTGCATGTGTTGGAAAACCAGAAAGTCTAATGCATGAATATGTATAAAACTAACTAACTACAATACGTAGCAAACCACTGGTACTGAAGATAGAAATTGATTTGAACTGCATAACAAACATTTGTATACATTCTGCCCTTTCCCCCCTCCTTACCTCAGTATTATACGTTCATAAGCGACCGTTTCTATTCGAGTCTAGAGCCTTCCTTCACATCACCACGGAATGTTTTTGACTATAAACTCTGTGAGGCTGTCCCACAAGAAGAGGAGGGACGGGAGGAGGATTTAGCAGTTGTGTAGACACGGTTTTCAGTAGTCACTTCGCTCTAAATGGTATGTCTCTCTGTATAGACGGATCCCTCTCTCTATAATTACTATGCAACTCTCCCCTAAAAAATGCCTAACCATATTCTTGGCAGGTTTTTCTCAACCACAGTCATCTTCCAAAGTATTTCCGCCAGTGATTGAACACACACACACATACAAAAACAAAAGCAACTGAATGCAATGAATGAATCGTCTTAATGCATCAAAAACTCAGTCATTCATGAAAAAAAGGTTTTATTCTGAGGAATGGTTAACTTGATTGAGATATTCCAGTTCTACAAATATCTAAATGCCATTAAAACTATATAAACAGAAGGCCGGACAACACAAGAGTTATGTAAATATAATTTAAGAAAGTAATGGAAAGTAATAGTTACCTGATGCATTTCTCATGATGTAACTGCCTTTTGCCATGAATGCGATGCCCAAATAATAATAATGGAGCAAATCCCTTTATATCCAGTCCAGGATGTTAAATAAGTCTGTAAATAAAAGAAAATACAGCAAGTTAACTATACCTCATTTCCTGATGATTAGCTTTTACTGCACATGCATTGACCTACTGCACCACTCATCCTCTCTCTCTCTCTCTACATCTAGCTCTCTCTCTCTCTCTCCAGGTCCAGCAGTCAACAACAGATACCCTTACAATGCTTACATACAGGAAATGCAATACCAGGGCCAAGGCATATTATAGTTAATTCTGCAAAACTACAGTGAGGAAAAGGCTTCAGCGGTGACTCACCACGTGACAATGCCGTATCACTTTCTCATCAGTAAGCAGCACCTTCTGTTCTCAGCACACGGAGGGGAGCAAAGGATGCACACTTATGTTTGAAGTCAACTGAACAGCCAATGGTGTTGTTATGAATAAAATAAGATTACATGAGCTGCAGAAGGAGAAATGAGGTTGTTTCAGCAGAAAAAAAAAAGCATCAGATACAAGAGAAAATAACATTTAATATGCACACAAGGACAGGATAAGACAGAATAATGAATTGCAAAATTATTAATATCGACATGGATAGAATATGTAATATTTGGCGTATGTCTGCTGCTGTCAGTGTATATATGTATGCATGTATCCTCACTGACATTTTCATCTGAAACCTAAATGAACACAGACATCAAGCCTCAGGCAATAAATCCAATAAGTTTAGCCAGCTCTGTTTATAGGCAGCCACAGCAACCGAAAGTACTGCTTCTGCCGCTTTCAGATGATCGTTTTAGAGTGACTTGGGGGAAATCACATTGGAGGGAGGCAGAGTCAAGTTTGCAATTAAATAGATCAGAATAAATGCTTGAAAACACGAATCAGGAGATGACGTTTGTTTTTTTATTCTGTTATTTGGGTCATTTTAGACCATCACTTCTACTGTATCACTGTGACATTCAAGGTGACTCTCTTTGGGGTTGAATTTGTTTTAAAAACTTACATTTCTAACACCTGTGTTACTGTCATGGTATGCTGTGTCGTAAAGTCAAAGTTTTTTTGTATCCTCTAATCCAATTTTTAAATTTTCTTGTGAAGCTAATAAAAAAAAAATAAAAAAAAGAAGAAGAAGAAGAAGAAGAAGAAGAAGAAGAAGAGAATGAAAAAGAAGATCAACTCTGGTTGTGGGTCAAAAGTTCGATTTTTTTAATTATTATTATTGGTTAATCCATTTTTTGATATTTTTTTCTTGTGGATTACTAAAAAAGAAATACAAAGAAGAAGAAAATGAAAAAGAAGATCACTCTTTGGTTGAATTGTTCATAACAGGTATCCTACAACTTCCAGTAAGAGGTCAAATCGGCAATGATGTATTTTAAGGGGTCACAAGACAGAATGGTTGAGTCCAGGACGAGTGTTTTCCGCTTTCCGTGGAATAGTCCAAATTAAATCCCCCCCATGTCTCTATTTCGGCTCCAGGTGATCAGCCAGTCCTCATTATGATTTCCCTTCCCATTTTTCTCAACTTTTGACACCGACAGAAGCTACTGCAACAGGTATGTTTAATATATTCTCCAGGTAACTTGACATAATGGCAAAAGGTGTAAATATGGCTCGAACATACCAAAGTTAGTTATCAGGTTAGCAAGGCTGGATGTTGCTAAAGTCTGACGCCTTGTGGTCAAGATGAGAAGATAAACTGTAAACGCATTACATGATGCTGGTGGTCAACTCTTAAATTACTTTCTTAGGGTCAAGAGAATGTTTTTTTTCATCCTGTTAAAAATGCTCTCAAACTCGGAGCGCCATCACTCGTACGCTAGCTAGCAAGCTAGCAGTGATGGGATGCTACTCACCTGTAGGAAGGTAAGTTGGCTTGGTGATGTCACGTAAAAGTAAAAAAAAAAAAAAAAGTAACAAAGTATGAGCTGAGGGAGGTTGAAACGCGTTTTTTCAGACATTAATGCCAAAGCTAAGTGCTCTTTTATCCTCTTTGTTTACGTATTTGTGAAACGAAATAAAGTTTTCGCTGCTGCAGCAGCAGTAGGGCAGCCACTGCGCATGCGCGGAGAGCTGTCAACATGAGCAGCAGCTCGAGCTGCTCGTGGGAGTCAGTCAGGTGATGAATAGTCCTCGGTAAAATATTGATGATGGCTCTTCTATGACTACAAGATTTTCTTTTAGTGTCTCTATTGTGTCTGAGGCATTTTGTATTTATGTATTTATTTATATATGTGTGTATATATATATGCATTTATTTTATATGTATATATATATTAGACAATCTTGCATTTCTTAACACAAACTTGTAGTGTGTATTAACTGGGGGAAATTACGAATCAAACAAATGTTATGCATGTTTTTTCTCTCACAATAATGAAATTAAAAAAAAAAAAAGACTAAATTAGAGTTTTATAAAACCAGATACAACTACACAGTGTTTAAATGTTCCGCAAGGATTCAACCATAGATTTTTTTACAATTGCAAATGGGCATTTTTTTGACTTGTAATGCACAAAACTAACGACTGCAACTGATTCAAGGCACGGAAACGGCCTTGAATTGTATTTTTGCCCAGACTTCATTCATATTCAGCAGCTTGTAACCTGCACAGCGACATCTTGTGGACTCAAGGGGGAAATACATTTTTGCCCTCTTGCCAGCAATACCAAATGTGTTCTTGTAAAGTTGGAGTGCAGGAAAAAAAGAGTGCATAACTTATTTTGTTTGCTGACTAAAAGTATGTGTTTTATTGAAGCTATGTTAGAAGTGTGCCTATGTTAAATCCAAAATCAGTTCTCTGACATTTATGTTTGCAACTATTCAGTTATAAATACCCTTAAAAAAACAACAAACTGAGCCGTGCGTGTGGTTACCCATCATACATTCATTACCTCATGGTGGTAGCTATTATCAGGCCTGGTGCCTTGTTAAGTTCAAAGTTCAACTTCAGCTTCCTGTTGGGAAACGGGTCTCCGGCACATTTCATGTAAGCTTATTATAATTTATGTGTAGACCTTTTTCACATTAGTGTCACAGACGAGAGATATAGCCATAAACGAATTCCACGCTTGCTTGCAGAGACACAGACATGCGACGCTGCTCCCTCCTGAATGTTTCTGTTCATTACTAATACTGTTTTATCAGCCCCTTATAGTGAAGGTGTTGTATTAAATCAAGTAGGGTCAGCAGGGACAATGAGTCCCATGAACTTTACTCCTTCAGGAGCATGCAGGGAAAGAATGTTATTATAGCAGTTACAGTCCTGTATCCACAGAATTGCTGAGCTCATCAAGTCTTTTACAAGCTCATTTTTTCAACAAAAAAAAAAGCTGTTTTGCAATATCTTACCCCCCAAAAGTATGAGCTTAATAAATCTCATAAATTGCTTGGCACTTTGTAAAATCTAGACGAATGAAATTTCCAGAAATAATAGGCAGAGAGAGAGCATTTGTTGATGAAACTGTGAGGAAATAGATGAGAGGATTTATGTAGTGTGGAGTAAACGTTTCTGTTAAAAGCTTTAGGGATCAAAATCATGCACTTCTGCACCAATAAATACGATGAAATATGTTGAGGCTAAGTGCTGTGTGTAACATCACTCATTTTAATCATTCAAAATGTTGCTTACAACTCATATTTAGTAGAACTTTGAACAAGCTAAAAAAAAAACAACAAAAAAACAAATCCAATCAATGTGAACATGGGATTGAATCAGGCTTCTGTTCCTTTAAAACAAACCACTATCTTTGAACTTTGCTCTTTTAAACCCAGCGTTAAAGAAGGTGATCAAACCAACCTCCCTATCTGTGCAAAAGGGAGGCTTTTGATTGGTTGGAAGAGTTGCACACCCCCTATGTCAGTTCTAGAGTCCACTTTTTTTTAACTTTGGGTCTACGCTCACCTATTTTACTCCGAGGCACAAGGGTCCCCGGTCCCGCACCCGACGGCAAAAAAAAAATGTCTGACAAAGGAGCCTTCGACACCAACGTGCTGACCCTCACCAGGTTCGTCCTGGAGGAGGGCAGGAAGGCCCAGGGCACAGGAGAGCTGACCAACCTCATCAACTCCATCTGCACCGCCGTCAAAGCCATTTCCACCGCCGTCAGGAAGGCTGGGATCGCTAACCTGTGAGTATTTCTGTGTTTTTTTAATCGGAAATGGGGAGGGAAGAGAACGGGGGGACTATAGTTTGCGAGGTTGCTATTATATGCTTTTATTTTGAAAGTTTCTATTTCCATGCATTAGTTTTTTCTGTCTTAAATCCGTGTGAACTAGGACTTTATATCTGTGTTAGTTTAAGTTTATGCAGCCTGACATAAGAATCAGTAACTTCAGCCCCCGGCCAAAGGTAAACTCACATGTTGTGTATATTCCTCCCGGGGTCAGAGGTCAAGGAGATAATGTGCTTTCGGGACCTTTTTCGGGGATTTTAACTAAAAATAACAAAAAAATAAAAAAGCACAGTTTACGAGTTATTATTACATTTCCGTCATTGTGGTTGGATAGCTTTTTTTAATGACTCTCTTTACTCTCTGGGAAGTTATGGCATCGCGGGAAGCACCAACGTGACGGGGGACCAGGTGAAGAAACTGGACATCCTGTCCAACGACCTGGTCATCAACATGATCAAGTCGTCCTTCACCTCCTGCGTGCTCGTGTCCGAGGAAGATGAGAAGGCCATCATCGTGGAAGCAGACAAGCAGGTACCGACATCCGTGTGTGTGTGTGTGTGTGTGTGTGTGTGTGTCCTTCATCTTTACGTTAAAGATTATATAACATGTTTTTCTTGTGTTATGGTGACGTTGATAATTTGTTCTCAACAGGGAAAATACATCGTGTGCTTTGATCCTCTGGACGGCTCCTCAAACATCGACTGTCTCGTCTCCATTGGAACAATTTTCGGCATCTACAAGAAGGTTAGTGCTGATTAAACTGAGTTTATATAGAATTAAATTAAGTGCATTTACTCAGGTCCTCTTCTGAAGTATAATGATACATTATTACTTATGTGCTATTATAGTATATCCATTAAATGCTACTTTATACTTCTAATTTGCTACATCTCAGTGGAAAATATCGTACTTTTTGCACCATTTATCTGACAGCTTTGGTTACTAATTACCTTGCTGATTATAAATTTAATCAATAAAAATATAGTTTTCCATTGTGGTGTGGCTATGTCTGCTTAAGGCAGGTCATCCACCTCGTATCCCAGGGGACTTTTATTCTCATACAGTAGATTTTAAAGAGCTCCTGGGTAATTAAAGCTGCACTATTTATTTATTTATGTTCATTATAACTACTGTAGATAAGATATAAGGTCCAATATCCAGGCTCCCAAATACATAAAGAGGTCGTTTACAATGTAGCATCATTCTCCCTGGCGGAGTCAACAACCAGCCTGTTTATAGTGACACCTTTTTGTTTTTCTTGTGTCGTCCCAGACGACAGACGGCGAGCCGTGTGAGAAAGATGCTCTGCAGCCGGGAAGAAAGCTTGTGGCAGCCGGTTACGCTCTGTACGGCAGCGCCACCATGATGGTCCTGTCCACCGGGCAGGGAGTCAACGGCTTCATGCTCGACCCCGTAAGAACAACCTTTTACTGCCACTGATGACATCAAAACTGTAAAAAAACAACAAAATTCCAATATGTGTCTTATCTCATCTCTCTTTCAGTCAATTGGCGAGTTCATCCTGGTGGATCGAGACATCAAGATCAAGAAAAAGGGCAAAATCTACAGTTTGAATGAAGGATACGCACAGCACTTCTATCCAGACGTGACGGAGTATCTACAAAAGAAGAAATTCCCCGAGGTATTACATTACAAGTGGCCATTACTAATCATACTGCGTAAATTAATAGTATTTTGCATTCTGAATATGAAAGAGATTCAAGATTCAAAGGGTTTATTGTCACATGTGCAGTAAAGAAACGTACAAAAACAAAGTCATGTAAAGGCAGCATGTGAGACATGAGTAAAAACAACAATAAAACAGTGCTAATGTGACTCTACGTGATATTTGTGCGTCTCCAGGACGGCTCTGCTCCATACGGCAGTCGATATGTCGGTTCCATGGTCGCCGATGTTCATCGTACTTTGGTGTACGGAGGAATCTTTTTATATCCTGCCAATACCAAGAGTCCGAAGGGCAAGGTAAGCAGCGTTTTGGGATAATTTCAGATCATCTATGTCCAAAAGGAATCTACGCATACATCATTTCTCCCGTCTCACTTCTCAGCTGAGGCTGCTGTACGAGTGCAACCCCATGGCCTTCATCATGGAGCAGGCGGGAGGCATGGCAACCACGGGAGCCATGAACGTCCTGGACATCCAGCCCACCAACATCCACGAGCGGGTTCCCGTGGTCCTCGGGTCCCCCGACGATGTGCAGGAGTATCTTTCCATCTGCAAGAAGCATAAGAAATGAGGTATTGGACTCTGGTATGTATCAGCATCACACAGGTCTAAGTTTAATAACCATCAATTAGCAAAATTGTGTGGAATAATACAAGTCTCTTTGAATTCTGCAGGTCTGGTGCTGAGCATCCTAAAGCAGGACTGACGGCACAATGAGGACATAGTCATGATCTCAACTGCACTGATGAAGGAACCGGAAACCTCGCTCTAAGTGTTATTTGTAGAGACTTATACCTTATATTTTTTAAATAAAGGCAAATGAAAAGATGTTACGAGTTGTCAAAGTCATTTGTATGCATTTCTGGTTAAAGACGTAGGTAATGCAAAAACCCTTACTGTATTTGTTTGTCGTAAAACACTTTATTCGTTTTAGACATTTTCCTTTTTTTATTTTACCACCACTCATTCCCTATACACAACTTCAGCCTCTTTCAAAGGCTGAATAATATGATGTAGTTTCATTGACCGTCTGCTGAAATTGCTTTTGGCTGATATATAACAGAATGTTTTTCACATTAAAAGCTGCCAATGATTATGGCATGAATACTTTAAATGCTCAGGGAAATAAAAACAAAAAACTCGTCCAATCAAAAGAGTCGGGGTGGAGATCCACACAGAGCCTCCACCTACCGGCTTTTGTAACGCTTGCCGTAAAGCAGGTCAAATTGTAGTCTCATTAGAACTACAAAACCGCTACCCGACGAGGCAAAGTTACATAGTGCGGTTACAGCCAATAGAGGGCCGCAGAGCGAATGCTGAAGTGCCGTTCACCCGGTTTTGAGGTGATGAACCACTGAAACTATTTTGGAAACATTATTTTAAGGCACTAAATACTCTTTAGTGTTGCTTTACACGTGAGGGAGTGGTATCAATATTCAAATTTTGTCAAGAAAGTGAATAAACGTAACAAAAGAGGACAGTTTTTTTCACAGTCCATTAACAAGCTTCTCCTTTTACACCAACTCCGGGTTTTCCTCGTTGGCCTCTGATTTCTGGCATCGGCAGCAAACCCTGACAGGCCTTCAGTAGAGCCAGAAATGTTTCAGCGTCGCCACTTCACTAATGAGCCATAAAGACTCACTGAGACAAACAAACAAAACAAAAAAAACATCCAACAGTATGCTCACACGAAAACCTCATTCAATCAATCACGCTTATTCAGGAAAGCGGTCTTTATGTTCCGTAGAACAACGAGGCATTCAAAGACGTCTGTACTTTTCTTTTTTTTCTGATGTACCGTAGCTTCCAGTAAAGGGGGGATGTGTGTGTGTGTGTGTGTGTGTGTGTGTGTATGAAATTATATGATATGGAGCTTTTTTAATAAGGTTACAGCACAATAATAACAGTTGTGTAAATCTCTGGCTGCTGAGATCACTTGGCATCGGAGCTTAACGCTCCACCGAGAGCATGATGGAAATTTCTCCTTTCTGTTTTTAAATCACGTCTTGGCAATCTGAAACCTTCTTGAATATTGCATGTGAGTCATACGAAAAGTGGAGTTATGTGAATTGATAACAGATGGTGTGATCGGAGATTGAAAGGCACTGAGAAGGAAAAGAAGTGTGTGTGGAGAGAATACCAGAATAATTTATGGAGCTCCGGCGTGCTGGATGGAATCCATATCGTCTGGGATTCACAAAAAAACCTAAAACCGCTATCCTCAGGGTTTTTTTTGTTGTGTTTTTTTAATGTGTCTGTCAGTGTCCGTGTTCAAGGGCCACTGTGCCCATGAGACACACAAACACTTACACATTACAGGCACTTGTTTATTTCGATTTTGTTCAGACTGTCTATGATTATAGGTTACTGAGTCAATATTTAGATTTGCAGGAAAAGCAAAAACCCTGCCTGTTTATTTTCCCCCTCGCTACTGTGTGTGTGTGTGTGTGTGTGTGTGTGTGTGTGTGTGTGTGTGTGTGTGTGTGTGTGTGTGTGTGTGTGTGTGTGTAAGTGTGGGCCATGTTAAAGGACAAAAAGAGATGACATCTTGTTTTTACATAGATTACATTTTGCATCCCTGATAAATGTTTCTTCTTCCAACGGATTTATTCTTAATGTAAATGTTAAATAAATAATATAATATCAATATGTTGGAGTTTGCCATGCTGTTTGGCCTTCTTCTCCCTGTCTAACCGTGACAGGTCAGTACCTGTTGTTCTCTGTCGCCGTCCTTCCTCGTCTGATATCCAGCCCCGTGTCCAGACAGGCTCTGTTTACTTTACACTCCGATGAAGAGTGCTATAGCGGTGTGTGTCTGTGGTGTGTCTGACGGCTTACACCCCCCCCCCCCCCCCCCCCCCTCTCTCTCTCTTCAGCCTATCTCACTTTATCTGGTGCTGAATGGGAAGGACGAGCAAAAAGACAACTTATGTGTCTGCAGGAATTAAAGGAAAAAAATGTTGTGATATAAAAGCAGTGCTGGCTCAGCTGATTGGTCGGTTTACCACTTTGGTCCAGACTGAAATATACCAACAACTATTATAAAATAATACAGCCAAAAACATTATGTGGTCAAACACACACAATTCAGTAAACTGACTCACTTAATTAGAGAAACTATGTTGTATTCAATCGTCGTTAGGGGCGACGGAGGAGCTGCTCCTCTTGGCGTCGCCGTCGTTAATATAAACATGGGAATGTGGGTTGGGTTTTGCCGTAGCCTTGTTTATCTAACATTTGATGCAGATATGAAGCTATTTTTTATGCTTCTGGTGTGTTTTCTATTGTGCATGTAATGGTTTTTGCGGTCTTGCATTGTTTTTTTTTTTATTGAATTGGGTGGTTTTTAAAGTTGTGATTGGCCTGGAAACTGGGCAATCTGATCTGGCAACGTCGAGGAACCGCCATGAGGTTGACATTTGTGGGTTTTTTTTTTTTTTTAAATATCTGTCGAGAAAAGACGGGGGCACGCCATTAAAGCAAACAATGCCTGTGGAGCTTTATTTTTGAAGAAGTTGCCCTTTTTGTTGAGTTGACCAGGACTCCCTATTTTCTAAAATCTCCTCTTAAAATAGGAAGAAATTAGTAAAAATGCTGACATGAGCTATTAGCTCAAACCTCACAAAGCCGCTCGCATTCGCGTCGGCTCTTAATTTAGTTTTTCCATCATCGTGGGTGCATGTTTAAATCATTTATAAGCAGATAAGGAACGACATGCAGTGGTCCCCGGATGTAACGGTAGCACATAAGCAACAGATGAATCTGTCCGTTTATCTACTCAACCAGACATCCCAATATAAACAAGATTGTGAAACCGTTTTTATATCTTTCGGTCATCAGACTACACATTAGACCGACTGGCCGTCCTCTTTGTTTAACTCGCCAGCATGGCTTCTCTCAGCGCGGTGACAGTAGGCAGACTCGGAGAGCCCATGTTTAAATTAAACATAAACTCTGGATCCCAGACCACCCTGACTGGAGCTAACTTCTTATCCAAATACTGTCTCAACCTTTGTCCACAAAGGACCCATATTTGTACCTGACATGCATCCCCCGATCCCGCCCCCCGTGAATATACTCTTATTTTGATAGGGAACCAAGTTTCCTCGGGTCGATCGCATCAAAAGAATCTGTAACATCCGTCAAGTTTTTAATCATCTTATTTCTTCTCCAAAAACGGATTCTTTTGAGGCCAAGTTGGATGGGAGAAACCATTAGAGGGCAAGGAAGTGAAGTGTTTTTGTCCAAAGTTATGTTGCTAGGCAACATTAATGCTTGCAGAGCACTTAACCTCTCTAGTTGTTTTACCTTCTGATATGAGATTTTGATTCAGTCTCCATCTGCTCACGCACAAATCAGCACAAAGTAAAAAAATCCCTTTTATTCATGGTGTATCATATCGTGACCATGATATTTTTGTATCCGTCTATTGAAGTGGGATCTGTTCTACGGTGTCATGGATCGGGGGGACCAGATCGGGCCAGACCACCGCTGGTGCTGCGCCTCACAAAGGGCTGCTGTGTTTGGATTACAAGCATGTGGTTACTGTCACCGAAGACAGCGCTCATCTGCACTCAAGCCGCCAGACCTCCTCATAAACCTACAGTTAGTGTCTCCTCCACTTGTAGCATATGTGTGTATTCAAAGTTTAGGGACCAAAAAACGATAATAGAAATGGATCGAATCGCCAAATTACACGCTCGCCATCCGGGAAATACAGTACTTCAAAGGAAGCTCTCGTGCATTTGTTAGTTTTTTTTACACGAGGGAAGTGTCTGCAGTTATTATGCTGCTTTTACAGCCCGGAAATGATGCCTTTTTTTCAACTGCATCAGCAGTTATGCACCCAAATTTTCATAAATCAGCCCACGCGCTTCCTGCGTCGAGCCCCCGTTTGTAAGAATACTCCCGAGGCCCGGGGAGGAAGCTAATCCAGGACTATTCTAACGCCGTCTTCAATCCGCCCTCCAACGTTGTGATTACTCGGGAGGCAAATGTCAGAGAAGCCCTGGGCCACATCTCAATTTTCTGTCTTCCCGAAAAACCGGCAGCTACGCCTTTTTTTTTTTTTTTAAAAAGATTGAGGCCTCAAGAAACATGCCCCAACGTTGGCCGGATGCCAGGCGGGGCCGAGTTTTTGCAGAATGAAAGACTGCAATCTAGTATCCTGTTTCTGTCGACTCCGTCGCGTTAAGATTGAGCAATAATCCCACAATGATCCCATCTAGCTCCGACTGAAGTATCCCATGTCTTCCAAGAAAACCTAACCTTTACTTGAGGGCTTAAAGGAGCAGTGCAACATTTTTTTGGAAGGGGGGGGCTGCCTTTCTGTCTGTATAGGAAACAAAAATCCACCTTTAGGTACATCTCAAACTCACCATTTCTATTTCTATTTCTTGGGCATTTTCTGGAGTGTCTGCTTGTTCCTTGGCAACCGCTCAGAGCCAGGAAATAGACCGCACCTAAGCAGCACTTTGGTATTTGGACATATAAATTAGTGAGACACAAGCAAATCTTTTTCACACTGTGAAATCAAAAAATAGGACCATCATGTACGAAATGAATGATGGATTGAAGAAGGCTTGAAACTAGAGAATGAGACCCTAAACTCATGTTTACAATGTTTACTGAGATAATAAATCACAATTTTCTGTTTTTGCAACCCGACGCATCGCCCCCTGGTGGCTATTAGAAAGAATGCACGTTTAAGGCACTTTTGTAAACGTTTCTTTTTAGGGTTTCTTTTTAAGAGGTTTGTCGCCTGATATTTTTACAGATATGTGTATCGCAAATCTTCTCGCCAATCCCCAACACCTAATCACTTGGCTGGCATTATTACTCTGTCAGAGTTGAATTGGGTCAAAGTAAAAATAATCAAACTGTCTTATTAAAACCTATATGCAGGAGTCCATGAAGCATCAATCATATGAATATTTCAGCTCTCGTAATGTGGATGTTGGGCTCGTTATATTCTTCCTGTCAGGTTCTTTGTTGAGGCCTTGATCTATTGAACAATGGCTTTTCTTTGAGGCCGATCTGTTTCTGAGGAGCTATTTCCTATTGAAGAGAAGCGTGATAAGAGTCCATCTGCAGCCTCTTTACCTTCTGGAAGAGCTTCTTTTTTAACCTAACGTGATGTGGCTTATCTCCCCCCTCTTTGAAAAGAAATGTGCTCTGTTATCTTATCATTGCCTGACCACTGTCACTAAGCATCTCTTGACAGGGCGAGCAAACCCCCGGAGAGTTCCCATTGTTTCCTTTATAGCACAGATATTTTTCTGTAGGTATCATCAGTCTCCAAAAACAAAAAACAATCCTTTGTGATCGCAAAACCAGCACGTACCTCTCTCTCTCCGTCTGGAGTTTAACTCTCTGTTCCAATCTATTTAACAGCCTCGTCTGCTTTCCCTGCAAAAACCCTTTAAGTGTAACAATATCGAGCACAACGTGAAGCTTTTTTTTTTTTGGTAACATTACCCAGCGTTCGCTCCCTGTCGTGTTGTTAATCTGTTTCCGTGAAACGAGCCAAAGGAACCCGAAAAAAGCCCTCGCTGATGAGAAACACAAAAACAATGTATCTGTTCATCCTCGCCATCGAACCGCATTCTATACTTTTTGGCTTTTCCACGATTATAACTTTTCTGAGTGCTCTTTGGCTACTTTACAGCCAAAGTGACCCATGTTTGAACTGGTGGCCCCTGTGAGTTCAAAGTCAGATGGGGTTTTTTTTTTTTCCTCCTGCGGTGCCTGGCTTCCCCCAGCAGGGTTCAACACTCAGTCATGACTTACCAAGATTAATGGCGATCCTAGATGGGAGACGAGGATCACCAAAGTGCTTTTGTCTGGGAACTAAGAACGTCTGCATGAGATTTTTATCCCTAATTCATCTCGTAGATGGCATGACAATCCATCCCATAATAGTCCTCTATTAGGTCCTCAAGTCCAGCCTCGCCGCATTCATATATGACACGAGAATGAACTTCACGGCATCTACCAAAATCATTGTGATTCATCCTCTGGGGATCATGAATGTCTCCAGACGATTTGGCAAATCCATCCCAACATTATCAACCCCCATCTTTACCAAAATTACGTTTTCCACACAACTGAACTTCACAAATATGTTTTTCTACAGATTTTTCTTTTTTATCAGACAGAACGATCGCATTTTGAAATACGTGGTTAACGAGCAAAACCCCCAAAATGCTACAAGGCAACATAGTTTACACAACAAAATGGATTGGTTATGTTCAGAACAAAACATCATAGTTGGGTTTAAAATGACCGCAAAATTGAATGAAAAACAAAAAATACAACAAAAGAACTTGGTTATTTTTATCCAATCAAAGCACCCCGACCTCCTCCCTGTGCAGCCTTCCACAGACTCTGATTTGTGATATGCTAATCGCTCATGTAGTCCAGAAAATATAGTTTCCCTCCATGCATAATTCAAAATGCAGTGTTTTGTTGTGTGGGAACATAATATTAGATACTCGGGTGGCTAAAAAAATCCCTTTGATCCAGGTGATTTCCATCCCTCCCGTTGTAATCTTTCTGAAAACAGAACTGCCGCAGTGCTTTGTGCTGCTTGTGTTGTGTCACACCTTCTGCATATTCATGTCACGGCTGCACGCAAAAGTTATTTTTTTTTCATCAAAAGCATTTAAATTCATCGCTTTCATGTGAGAATGAAGAATGAAGGCAAAAAAATAAATAAATATCAGCATGTCGAAGACCGGGGAGACATCTGAGAAGTTTCCATAAGCCACAGGAAAATGAGAAAATGTAGGGAGAAAAAAAACAACACTTGGCAGCATTTTAATATTGACTCCTTTCCCCCCCATCTCTCTCTCTCTCTCTCTCTCTCTCTCTCTCTCTCTCTCTCTCTCTCTCTCTCTCTCTCTCTCTCTCTCTCTCTCTCTTTCTCTCCCTCTCTCTCTCTCTCTCTCTGGGCTTGGAAGCACTTGAATACAAAGTTCAGTGAATTGGCACGGCAGCTTGTGTGTAATGACTTCTGACAGCAGTGGAGACAAACTGAAGAGCATGTCTGTCTCTGCGTGAGTATTTACAAATCCACTCTTGGGAACCGCATTCCAATTCTGGAAACCCTGTTATATGCGAGTCGCCATGAGCGACCGCATGTAGGCCCACGGGGACGCACATCCGGGACACTTGCAAAGGGGGGAGGGCTTCGTATTTCCCTTTTTTCGGCGTAAAAAGTGAAGTATCACGGTGATGCATTTAGGGTAATTTAAGGAGGTACATGTTTTTTTTTTTTTTTTGGAGGGGGGAGCAGCTGCCAGCTCCATCATACGGAGCTCAACTGAATCTGGTCGTTGTTCTCATCTGGCTGCCGTCCAACACTGATGGGGTTTTTTTGTGGGGGTTCTGCTGTGTTATGAACTCATTTTCTAAAAAAACTGAAACGCAAACGTGGCCCCAGGATGTGTTCTTTAGGCTTGTTGTGCATCCGAGTGTGGAGTTTACCACAAAAAAAGAGTAAAAGCACGTCCTTCGGTGGAGTGTCCACGAAGGAATCACAGATATGATGATATCACGATATTTTCCCCCACGATAACTGATATCACGATTCTGCGATATATTGCAAGAAATCATCTACGATCAGCATCACGATATCTCTGTATCTGAAGGAGAAAAAATACCAGTGAAAAGGCAATAAGCAGGAATGAATGAATCATATACTGTGTTTATTCACTGCATTGTCTTAGCTTAGTCCCTCTTTAACACATCATCATTCAAATATAGACATTAACTGGCAAAAGGCCAAGAGGAGTCGTGAAGTAGTGACTCTGGTGAGGCAGGCTTAATGCAAAAAAAATAGCGATATTTGGCGCCACTGTATCGATAACATATTGGAGTATCATGATATCTCGATGTATTATCTATGTCTGATAAGAGGTCTGAGCAGACCGACCGGGGGGGCGGCTCTTTGAAGTGAATGCAGACCCCTTGAGCAGTTCACCATTTGGGCTTTTCTCTAACCTCCTGCTTTGATGTTGCTCTAAAGTGAGTCTGCAGCCGTCCTGTTGCTCTGGTATGCCAGCTGGGGGAGGAGGTGGAGGTTGTTTTGGGTTATTTGGCTAAAAAGCTCTCCTGCACTCGTCTTGACTCCTCTCTAATCTCTCTAATTGGACTATGGGGGGGGGGGTTTGAGGGTCTGAGGGTCCCCGCTGAGAGCTGCCAGATCTTTGTGGTCACAGTGTTGGCGATGTGACGGGGTCAGGACAACGCAGCTATCCCGGTGACTGAGTGGCTTTTTTCCTACGCCCCCCAAACACATCTGTTTAGGTTCCATTCCAAGTGGCTCTCTGTTTGTTTGCATGGCTGAAGTTGTTATTCCTCTTCACACTCTAATACCTGTTAAAATACTGGCTGGTTAGAATCTCACACCGCTGCAGATACGCCTCCACTGACTGCAGTAAAAACGGCCAAATGTGTGTTTTTTTACTTTTACGAGTCTCACACAGTTCTGTCCCTGTCTCTCTCTCTCTATCTATCTATCCATCTTTATCTCTCTATATCTTTTTTATCTCTATCTTTATATAATCTCTCTTTATCTCTAGCTATCTCTCTGTATCTCTATCCTTTTTATCTATCGTTATATCTTTATCTATCTCTCTTTATCTCTCTCTTTATCTCTTATTATATATCTGTCTATCGGCAGTACAAATGTGTTTTTATTACTATTCTCACGTTAGGCCTCCGGTTCTCCCCCGGCTCCGTGTGTGTAAATGTAGGTTTTAAAGCTGTCATGTCTGCGTTGCTGTGTGCGTACATGTGTCTGCAGGCGTTGCCGGTGTCTACTCCGCCGTGTCTTGACAGGAAGTAAGTGTAAGACGGGAGCTCTGCGTGGGTTAGAACAGCTGTCGTCTCCCGGCGGGGAGGCACCACATCCCCACGGTTTCCAGAGTGAAGCTGGGCCTCATTACGTACGACGGCTCTGCCTGCCGGAGATGGGGACGTTATTGTTGTTACAGTTCACATGCAGCAATATGGTAGTTTGGATAAGCCCCGCCCCCTTATGCAATTTAGCAATCTGTAGGTGATGCATTAAGTTAACTCGTCCAGTGGTCTGATATACAACCAGTCAGCTAATTAGAGCAGCTAATTGGTTGTCTATCTATCTATCTATCTATCTATCTATCTATCTATCTATCTATCTATCTATCTATCTATCTATCTATCTATCTATCTATCTATCTATCTATCTAACTAACTAACTAACTAACTAACTAACTAACTAACTTCTTGAAATAATATATATGTTCCATAACAAGGCAATAAAAAGTTCAGTTGCAGAAAGTTTTCCTTTTTTTTTTTTGCTTCAGTAGTTTGCGTCACTGGCCGCGTGTGACGACACAATCTCCACGGTTTATCGGACCAATGGGAGGAGGCTCCCGCAGTAACCTAATCAGCCCATCAGCCCTCATCACAAAGCGGCTGCAGCTCCAGCGGATGCGGGTCGGACGTGAATGCGCATCAGAGCCGTCGGGGACGAGGATTTATATCGCGGAAAAGTTTTGGGAAAGAAGTTACTGGAAAAAGAAAAACACGTTTTCGTCGTCTGCGTGGCTGCTGGAACCACCGGGACCTCGGGACCGGGACCGGGACTGGCGAGAACTGCTGGAAAGTTTTTTTTTTCTCCCTCAACTTTTTTTTGTTTTAAGACCGTAACATGGTTGAGTCGTTCCGGTCATCCTCGGTGACTCGACGCGGTGCTTTGCACGGTCCCCAACTGTGACGTGATATGGAGAATCCCGACGCGGCGGCGGAGTCACAGAAGCCCACATGAAGTCCGACTCGTTTGAGGTTCAATCTTCCTGGAAATGGCGAGCCGTGCCGCAGTGAAGGGGGGGACAGCGGGTCTCATATGCGGCGTGTTGGTCCTCCTCATCGGCGTGTGCGTCGCGTCTCCTAACCGCCGGCTGGTCTGCTGGAAAGCCATCCTGAAGTGCCACGGAGAGCCGGAGTGCCGTTACGCGTACGACCAGTATCTTTACGCCTGCGCGCCCGTCATCAGCGGCGGCGGGGGCCGCAACAAGAAGTGTCCCAGCCACTGCATCTCCTCCCTCATCCAGCTCAACATGACCCGGAGCGGCCCGGCTCTGGAGGACTGCGACTGCGCCCTGGACCCGGTGTGCCGGAGCACCAAGCAGGCGATCGAGCCGTGCCTGCCGCGCACCACCACCACCAGCACCATGGGCTGCACGGAGGCCCGGCAGCGGTGCGACGCGGACCAGTCGTGCGGCTCCGCCATGCGGGACTACCTCTTCCACTGCCGGAAGCTGTTCGGCGGGGAGAGGTGCTCGGACGGCTGCCGCAGGGTGATCGCCAACATGCGCGTCATCCCGAAGGCGCAGCAGCTGGACACGTGCGTGTGCGACGGCACCGAGAGGAACATCTGCGAGTACATCAAGGTCAGCATGAAGACCTTCTGCTCCGAGTCCGGCACCGGGTACGCGGGGAGCGGCGACTTCCCGGACTCCGAGTCCGACCCCGAGGACGATTATTACATCGATCAGGACGATTATCGATACGTGGAGAGCTCGTGCCACTCGTGCACACCTTGTTGTCTCCTCAGCGTCCTCACCACCATTTTGGTTCTAACCAAATTAATCTGAAAAAGCAGCTTTTTTGTTGTTAAACTAACAACTTGGTGCTTTTTTGTGTCTATTTGACACTAAAAAGTCCATTTGTTTGTTAATCACATCAATAGCATGTTATATTTGTGAGTTTATTCCCGTGTATTCTACTATGTAAAGATAGATTGTACAGTATATTGTATAAAAAGTTTATTTTTGTCAAAAATGTTTATGAGTGACAAGATATTTGCACTGTATGAATAGTCCCACTCCTTTTTATGTAAACTACTTTATGGCCAAACAGGAAGGAGAGGAGAGAGAAAGGAAAAGTTTTTTAAAAAAGTGCCTAAAAGTCTTTAAACTGGTTTTATTCACCGAGAACTGTATCGGAGGCGTGCTGCAGTTTGCTTTTTCTCCACAACCCCTTCATTAAGACAAGCCAAAGTTGATGTAAGCCACTGAAATGTGTGTAAATCCGCAAAGGCAGGGATACACTTGACCTCTGTAAACATGGATGTTTGCGTAAAGGTTTAAAGTAAAACTACTCAAACAGATGGGGGGGGGGGGGGTTGTCAGCACCAATGGAGCCAAGAAGCTGTTTGGGTGCGTTTGTCTATCCTCACCCCCGTGTTTGTTAGAAGTCTTCACAAAAGGGCACACTGGGAAAATAAAAGGATGGTTCGGGTGAGTGGAGATATCAAGTAGCCCATTTAGGAAACACACACACACACACACACACACACACACACACACACACACACGCTCCTCTGAATGTACGTGCACATTAAATAAAGACAATTTAAAAAAAAAAGTTTGAATTTGGAACCTGTGTGGCTTTGTTTTTACATTTTACATCTTTTTTTAAAAAAGTTTATTGCCATGCAAAGCAATGTGGCCTAATTAACAGACCTGAGATTAATTTTACCTTTTTTTACTTTCGCCTGATGGATCTTGGACCAACTCTTCCTGAAATCATCCAACACAATTATTCAGGTGTCACAGAAAACTGTGGTTTTAACACTTTTCCTCTTAAATCTGAAATGATTCCTTTCCAGTAACATATTATATTATTGCAATTTACTTAAAGTATAGCATCGTTTCGGTAACAAGTAGTACAAGTCAGAATAGGTTAAAGGCGCTACAACATTTCAAAATAAAATATTGATCTAAATCAACAGTTTGACCAAAACAACTTTTATTTTTTACAAATTTGCTTCAAGTTTATTGCATTTTTTTTTATCTGATGTAATGATTTTTATATCTACGGTGTATATAATGCAGTGATCTGTTTGCATGTTTGTGTTATGAGGTCGGTCGCCTCCTTCACTCGTGATAATAGCCCTCCAGAGTATATTGACGGCAGCCATGTTGCTTTTCAGAGGGGGGAAAGTGATGGGGCCCTCCAGCTCATTGATTGGAAGAGAAAGTCGAGTGGCACCTTCTATTATGGAGATGCAAAATACACAATGGTGTGCTCGGCACAATGTGAGGGGGGGTGGGGGGCACTTTATTCACTCCTTCCCTCTCTGTCACCCCTCGGAGGGGGAGGGGGGGGGGCAGCTAACCCAGAAGACGGAGGAGTTATGTGAGAAAGTTCAGCTTCGTTGCTCGCTCTAAACTCCTGCTGATACCTTAATTTGTGCAGTAAAGTTCATTTTCAGTGCTAAGCTGTGAGAATAACTTCATCATAGCTTGTGACTTAATTCTGAAAAACATATTTAAACAAGGAGCCAAATAATAATAATAATAATAATAATCCGTTTAATGGCAGCGATTGTTAAAAAAAATTACCAACGAAGTGATGTGAAGGCATTTCAGGGCCTTTTGTTATGAGAAGCAAAAGCCCCCCCCCCTCCCGGGTCCAACCATTAATAATTGTAATGCCTTTTTTATCATTGTGGAGGATAATGAAGGGATGGGAATCATACAGGGGGGTGGGGGCGCCCCCCGGGCCATACATTGCCCTGAAATGTTTTCAATTAACTTTTGGCACCAAAAAGGAAAATGGGAATGTTGTGTTTTTCTTTCCCATGCCAGAAACAGAAAAGGAGTGAGCGGAGCCTTTTGGTGCCGCGGAGCAGAACATCATTAAAATTGCCTCATCATAACTCAAAGTGTTGCTTGGCCGGCCTCCCCGCTGCCCCGCCCTGAACCCTTCCTCCCCTCGGATACACTAACGCAAACAGCCGGCCCCACTTTGTGCATGTTTTCCTTATTGGCCGCTGGCCGAATGCATATCAACCCGATATACGTCAGTATATTCTTAATTGCAACCAAAAAAAAGGCTTTGGGAGGATAATTTGGGTCCTATTCTTCATTGTTCTTCAGTTAAGGTTAGCACTGAAGCAATGCAATAACTCCCTTCCTCTCAGAGTCCCAGTGGAACTCTGCAAAAATATGTTTTAAACGGCTCGGCCCGCCAGACTGGCGTTTTCCTGTCGGGCCTATTTTGAAACCGTCTGTCGTGGAATAAAGAGAGCGGCCTCTAATTCAGCTGTTCTCAGGTCTGATTCATGCGACGTGAGATGGGAGTATAAGAACAGAGGAAAAGGGTGAAACTTAAAGGTCCGGTGTGTCGGGTTTCATCGGATCTATTAGAAGAAATGAAATATAATGTTGTTTACCTGAAACTAAGAATCGGTGTGTTTTCACAGATTCTCTTAAAGGAGTTGGACGTATTGCTCTATGTTTCTACAGGAGCCCAGAATGGACAAACCAAATACTTTAGCCTTCACACGTTAGCTGAAGGCCACCGTAGTTCTTCACTACTTCACCTCTAGAGGCCGCTAAATCCTACACTCAACTCTTTAAATACTGAAAGTGACTGTTTCGTTTTCTGAAAATCCTTTGAATGATTGTTTTGTTGTTTATAGACTACATGATTAGGCTACCGATCAAAAAGGTAGCCGATAAACTATTTGGTAAAAAACTACATCCAGGTGTGATATAAAGCACATTTTGATGGAAGTGGTTGCTGTGATACCCTTTTACCATTCAATAACTTTTAACTAACTTTTGCTGAAGAGTGAACACTTTGAGCATAAGAGCCACTGAGACTGAATTCCCCATCATTTTCCAATAGAAATGTCTGCAATGGTGTTTCAGTACAGAGTCATCTGGAAGTCATGCAGGCTGATTTAGTAATGTGACTTTATATTAGCTAACATTAGCCACCAGTCTAGTCATACCAGACCAAGTCAAAACTCCCTTCAGGTTCAGTTTTATTACTTGTTAATCCAACATTTATTTTCTAAAATGAAGATTCTTCTATAAAAAAATCAACAAACTTAGCAAAAGCAAAGTGAGAAAAACCCCTAGTGACCCACAATAATTGGAGGTTGGGGGGTGGACTTGAGCTTTTAGAGAGGTGGGAAATGTTTTTTGGGGGGGAGGGGTTGATTTATGATTGAGGGTTAACGGGGGAAGGGAATGGTGTGTGTGTGGGGGCGGGGGGGGGGAGGGGGGGTTGAATGTCAGGGATTTTTAAGCCTCTCTGAATAATGATGCATGGAGGGAATATTTAATCAACCAATGGGGTAGTTTCCTTTCCCCTCATTTCCCTCGTGCATCCAAAGAGCACTAGTGGTGCAAAGGAGTGAGAGGAGAAGAGGAGGAGGAGGTGTTGGGGAGGGGGTAAAACACAAAACCTAGCTGACAAGGGGCATAACTTCATTTCCACGGTGCTGGGACAGCTGTGTGGAGTAATCTGCCGTAGCAGCCCTCTAAAAACTTCAATGCCTTTAGTGACCCGGGGAAGTGAGGGAGGGGGGGGCTCCAACTGTGACCAGGCGTTTAGGAGGGGGGGGGGACTCCTTTCACACCCTTCTTTTGTTGAGAGAAAATATCCCTTACCTCTTCTCTGCTGAAAAGCGAAGGACTATATGTTTATGAGATGAGATGACAATGGGGGGGGTTCGCATTTTGAAAAGCAATTCTTGAATTCATTTTCTGGCTTGTGAGCAACTCGTTGGGATTTTAATGTGTAATGAAGTCAAATAAAACAAATTAACTGCACGTCCACTTATTGCAAACACATTTGTGTTCCTCTGGACTTGTTTTGAGATCTGAAAAAAGGGCTGTGAAGATGTTTCTTCTCTGCAACATGGATTGCAAAAATCTTGTTAGAATCGATTTGAGAATGCACATTTTAAATATAACCTATGGATTTGTTCCACATTTAAGCTTCCTCAGTTTTGAATACAAGAAATTGTTAGTAAAAAAGAGAGATTTGGGCAGTCTATCGATGAGGAGGGGTTCATTATTTCGTGCTAACTTGTTCTGTTGAAGGCTGAAGGAGGAACAAAACATTTTGGACTAAGATAATGGCTCGAGGCCGGGGGACTGAATGGGTTCTCCCCGGAGCTCAATAAGGTCCCAAAGTTTTACTCCATTATGCTGACATCCTAAAGGCCAGAGGTACCACCCTCAGTGGGATACCTCTCAAGTATGCATTCATCACCCCCACTACACACACACACACACACACTCTTTTGGACTCTTTTTAACTCCTCCTTATTTAAGTGATGACAGGAGGTGATATAAATTCACGTAGAGAGAGAAGAAGAAGAAGTAAAACAAAAATGTAAGATCAGCTGGAGTCTAATAATCATGTCCCATGTGTTTTTTTATAACATTTTGTTAAAATCTGTAAAGTTAATGATATTTAGGGCTCAATAAATTGTGTTTGACACCTTTTTTTATTGAGAACAAATCACTCTGAAGTGAGATCAGAATCACTTATTGTAAGCACATTTCCCCTTCTTTAACAGGTCTGTGCACATTGGTGAATATTGTGCCATGGCTTGAGGCCGCTGTTTGTTTAACGAGGCCTCTGGCACGAGGATCTCTGCAGCGTCGGCGCTAAACGCTCAAATCCATGTGCAAACTTTGGAAATCAAAGGCTGTTGAGCTAAGCAAACACAATCATCCTTTTTTTTTTAGCCCCATTGTGAGAGCAAATCCACCAGCATGAAAGCAATACCCCCCCGACAGTAATGATTTTTAATGGAGCAGACTTTTTTGTATTTTTTACACCTGTGCTTTAAAAAAAAATGGCATAAAAACAACATACATGTAAAACAAACTGTATCTTTAGAACGATTTGAGTTAATTTGAAGCACATACAGACAGTCTGTATTAAAAACTGTTCCGCCCTTCATACGATTTGCATTAGCTCTAATGGAAAGTCTTGTGTGAATAAAAAACACAGTATAATTCTGCTGCGTTTGTTTCCACTTGTAGTGCCAAATGTACTGAAACACACACACACACACACACACACACACACACACACACACACACACACACACACACACACACACACACACACACACACACACACACACACACACACACACAAAGAAAACAGACTCCAGCTTCCCAGAATTACACGATTATGGAAAATGAGTTCATGCACACAGGTGAAGACGCCTTCAGGAACAGTAAATAAAAACAGAATGCACATATAATGCCTCCCTTTATGTCATGTTTATGTCCAACACCCTTAAACTGTCTCTCTCTCTCTCTCTGTCTCTCTCTGTCTCTCTCTCTCTCTCTCTCTCCGTCCTGCGTCTCCTCATCTGGTTCTCATTTAGCCCGACGCAGCCAGATGGAATGTGTTCATACTTTTAAAGTTGAGTTATTAGCCCGTTAATACGTCCCTTCAGCCGACACCATTTCAACTCCGCTAAAGTGGAAAAGACACGATGTTGTTGTTGGGGGTCTGAATGTGAGTCATGATTAAAGGAGCAGTACCAGGATTTTAGTTGAAAGGTTGAGAAGGTGATTTTACTCAGAAACACTTTGTTATATGACTTGAAGTCCTCGTAACATACAGATAGGAATGAATACATTAAATGCTAAAATAAAATAAAAATCTGTGGCCGTGGCAGGACTGTAAAAACCCCTTCCAATCAAAAAAGCCGGGCTGGAGAAACTGATTGGGCGGCCTGCCTGTGTGTCAATGCTTACTTCCTGATTGTGCAGATCTTGAGCGATTGTTTGGCGTTCTGCTTTGAGGTCTGAACGAAGGGGGCGGGACTTATTCGGTCCGGCGATGCTTTCAAAGTCTAAATCTCTGTGACCTACTCAACCTTTAACATATTCAAAGAATGAACTTGATCAACAGAATGTAAAGAGGTAAGAGTGTTATGTCAGTGAAGTCTATGTCCTGTACTGAAATTAGCATGCTAACCTGCTAGCCGCTAGCCCGTCCTGTTTTGTAATACGACTTATTCCTCAAGAGTCATCGCAGCGTCCAGTCTGGGCTTAGGGGTTCACATCGGGCTGGCGGGGCTGCTGGGTCTAACCTGGGGAACAGCTGCAGCAGAAATGTTTGCTGGTCTGGCGGGGAGTCGGGACGGTCCCCCCAGGGATCGAACCCCCGGGCACGCAGGTTTGTGCTGGCTGAAGTTCTGCGACAACAGCTGCAGGCGGGACGAAATGAAAATACGAGTTGTTTTTATCGTTTCTGTCACTTTGTGTTTATTCAGATTTACAAACTTTTTGGACTTTACATCCTCACAACAGGAAACACAATCTAGTCTGATGCGGCATGTGATCAATTTATATATGTTTATATGTATTATTCTTTTCCCCCCATAACCGATTATGCTTAATTTGGATTGTATGGACCCAGTATGGAGGTGAAATGCTGCCCTCTATTTGTCTGGAGCATGTGGCTACACCTTGAAACGTGACATGCTCTTTTTTTAAACCAACTTTTAAATGGAACGTTTTCTGAAAAAAAATCAGATTTTATTGAGTTGCGGCAAATTAAAAGAACTTTGCAGGGCTCAGGCACTTAAAAAACCGCACATCAGAGTGTAGCCTAGTGGAGGGCTGTGGTACTACATCTGTAATTAAATCACACCTCATGCTTGATACTTGTTTTGTGGCTCTTAATGTTAATTTAAAGTTGCTTCATTCTACTTTCAACTCACTCCAGATGAAAAATAACAAATATATCTACACATTAAAAAAAATGCTGAACTGCAATATCTATTAACAACCTTAAGATGGCTCTGTTCTCCTAAAAACACACTTATGTGTGTCAGAGAGAGAGAGAGGTTGTTGATTGGTTTATCTATCTGCTCAGCAATGATCTTCACTGCTGGTCTCTCCTCTGCACACGGCTCCCAGCAGCCCATCTGTGTTACATCCTCGAGTCCTGGTGCGTTTCGCTCCGCTGCAGCCGGACCAGCTGGACCAGCATGACCAGTTCCCCTCCTGGTTCACAGTAGGTCTGGTACCTGCATAAACGGTCAGACATCAATGACCTACAGTGATGCAGATTGGCTCGAACGCATTGTACGCACCTGTTTTATTGATCTTACCTGGGACGTTGGCGTTATCGCCCTTGTAATTCTGGCAGGCTGCGCCTTCGTACAGGTGAGGGCACAGGCACACGCACTTCCCATCCATCAGAGCCAGAGTACCTCCGTTGTGACAGGGCCTACACTTGCACACGTTATACTCCGCGATGTAGTCCACAGTGGCCCGCTTCAGGTTGGACGTCCTGGCGTTGGCGTCCGGCATGTCCAAGGGAACTAACATATAGATGGGCTCTGACTGTCACAGAAAAACAAAGCAATATAACAGAAAAATGTCATTGCATCTTCCATTTTCCTCATGTCTTATAAGCAGAGGCTCTGAACTAAATGCCAACATGCTAGCATTAACGCTAATATGCTAATAGGCTTTTATTTAGCCTGTTGACATGCTAGCATATGATTATTAGCAGGTTTGGTTTGGACAGATTAAAAGTCGCCAATGCTGGTTTAGGGTATTTACGTTGCTGCCTGAGTTTGTGATACCCCATAAAGACGTAGTTAGAGCTTCACCCATGTGTCATAGCTCACGTTACCTCGCTGGTGAGCAGCGCGGGGACGACAGCGATGGTCCGGGCCCAGTTCTGATACGTGGCGACGTCCATCACGCCGTCCTTATTCAACTTGGCCCGCATGGTAGCGGCACTTTCTAGGGTGCCTCCTTTGACTGATGTCATCACCTTGTCCACTGCTGCTTTTCCTTCACTATCAACTGTGCGGCAACAATTGAAACATTACTGTAAATCTTTCTCATACCTATCACAGTATCAACGTACTCATTGGCTTTGGTTTTAGAAGTTAGGCAGAGGGCTACCTCTTGGCAGTTGCATTGCCAGGATAAAATGCAACGAAGCCTACACGTGGCAACCAGGACAAAGATACCCACTGGCTAGCTGTGGATTGCTGAAGCCCGATATTTGCTTATAATTTGTCTGACATTTGGTTCTGCATGGAACAAGGGCTGTGGATTTGTATCCCCTAATGTCTTAGTCATGCTGTGAAGGATTGCATTAAGATACTTGAGAGATCTGCACCTAGCTTTACTCCGTCTCAGTGTGATCAGGTAAAAAAAAAATGGTGAAACGCACCACTGTCTTTGTTCGTCAGATCGTCACAGTCTTTTTTATTGATGTTTCCCTTGGTCAAACCCGTGCCTTCCTCGGTCCCACCAAGGCCTGCCAAGTCCGCCGTGATGCCTAATTTGATGCACTTTTGAACCGTCCTCTCCGTCAGATCTGCAGGGATAAAGAAGGACAGACATTTTAATGTATCGTCAACACTATGATTAAACTTCAGAGCAAGCAGTTTCCCATACTCTTCGCCTTGATGATGTCCTCGTTGAGAACGTAGACCAACTCGTATTCGCCGCCAGTTTTCCCGTTTTTGGTGTAGTGGGTCCCGTAGTCCTCCAAGAAAGCGAAATAAATCCCCTTCTCGTACTGCAAAGGCAAAGATTTGACGTGCTCCAAGAACTCGTCGGCCATCCGGAGGCCACGGGAGCGCATCCTGTAGGTGCTCATCTGGACTCGGCCCTTCACCCGCATGAAGCTCTTGTTCTGAACGCCGGGGAGGAGATGATGATTGTGTGAATTCTATTTGATCGATCACTCAATATCGTCTTTTTTTTTGTTTCGACACCGACACTTACTTTAATTTTGGAGTACTCTTGGACTTCCTTTAGCATCGTTTTCTTCTCATATTGGAAATCTAGATTCACTGCTGCAGGATTGCTGGTCGACTCGGACATGGATGGCTCGCTTGTGCTGAATTTAAAGGAAAGTCCGGCATCGACTGTAGTTTTCATCTCTCTCAGCATTTCCTTCATCAGGCTGGATGAGTCTTCATAGATTTCTTTAGAGGAGGTTTCTTCCACTAACGTCTGGAAAGACAGGGGTCATCATCAAGACTTCATAATCTTACACAAACACTCAAACGAGCAAAGCAGTCCTCCCGGTGAATCCATCCTCGGGATGAAACGGGAGGAATCCATTTTTTTGGCGAACCTGATAGGCGAACACGCCAACATTCCAGGGAATCCTGTCCAGTTTTCCAGTGTTTGGATTCGTCATCCTCGTACACCTCCCGTTGAAGTAATCATTGTTGAAGGGGTTCATCCGAGGATCCGCGCCCAAGATGTTGATTCTGGTGCGTTGACACAGCGGTTACCACAGTATTGTGCTTATTAAGCTGAAATTCTAAAGGTTGAAGAGTGTGTTTTTTAAGCCTTGCACCTTCGTGATCTGCGTATTATTCATCTCTCTTACTTAAAACTATTTTTAAACCTTTGGACAGAATCAGACTAGCCTGTGCTTCCAGTCTTTATGCTAAGCTAATCTACACTAATTGTCTCCTGGCCGTAGCTTTATTTTTTAGCTCCCCAAACTATTCTTTCAACTATTATTCAAGTACAAAACCAGATATTTATATATTTATAAATACAACTCCAACCCTGCTTAAGCTTTGATTTAATATTTGTTACCCTTACGTTCTCCATGAATGGACACCAACGGGACGTTCCTGATGTCCGTGCACTGATTTCATAACTTACCCGTATCCGGCTGTCCGGCCCTGTTCATTGCTATCCAGGACCGACGAACCGCAGGGTTTATGCAGAGGATCGCAGTCCTCGTCCGATCCATCCTCACAGTCGTAGTCCCCGTTGCACTTTAATGCAGTCTTGATGCACGAACCTGAATAAGAGGTGGCAGTCTGATGAGCTGACGAGGCTCTTAATGAAGAGGCTGTGATTTAAAAGAGGATGGAGTACCTGTCTCGCACTGGAAGTCGGAGTCGGAGCAGACGGGTGGAGGCGGGAGCTGGCACTCGGCGTCGGTAACGCAGACCTCCCTGTCCCCCACTGACCCCTGGCAGGACTCGCCGCCAAACTGGCCAAACACTTCTACGCCTCGGGAACGCCTCTGAGGATCAAGCAAAATGTGTTCTCGTTTCATCTCCAACTTTTTCTGAGCAAGTTTAATGAATTCATCTTTAATTGAACAAATTTAAATATATGATTTAAATAAAATTGACTTACTTAAACTCTGCTAAGTTACTGTGCAGATGACTGAATTATTCTGCATTATGATTACATTTATCTGTGTTGTGCTTTGGTTTTTACAATCTCAATTACTAAAGTGTTGAAGCATCAAATTTTAGATTTTTTTTATTACCTGGTATAGCTAAAAAAACGGAGTAAATTATCGTTTCCCTGCTAGCTAAAGCAAAGATAATTAAGGCTGCAGGTAGCCGTATAGTGCAGCTAGTTTGGAGTTGACCTCTGTTTTCTAGCTCTTACAGATTTACATCCTGTGTTTGACTAAGTTGAATGTTGAGTTTTTGTCGTTTTAAATGGACTCACTCTGATTTTTGTGCAAGGATCGCAGGAGCTCCACTCCGTCCAGCGGCCCCAAACGCAATTCACCGGTGGCGGGTCAGGAAGTTCCACTCCTCTGAAATACACACACCTTTTTTTTTCTAATACCAAATCTTGATATTCTGTAAATTAAAAAGGAAATATACGTACATTCCTTCTCCAAGGAGCGTGAGCGTGAGACACAGGCCACAGAAGGCAACAACCTCGATCCTCATGATGAGACGGGCGATGTTGTCCCCGTTGAGTCTTTTAAGCTGCCTCCCTGTCAATGATTGTTCAGCCACAGGAGGAACTTTGTTGTTGTCAAAGTCAATAGTTTGGATTTCAGGTGCAGGATATCGATTCGGTGCTCGGAAACTCTGAGTTTAAAGTGTTTGTTTGAATTTGAAACATCTTACTCATCCGGTTGGTTTATTTTGTTTCTTGTAAAATTCATGATTCATTTCTTCTCACCTACAAAAGTGTTATTTTATGTGTGTATCCGTTGGTTGATTTACTAAAAGACAATAAAACGTATAAACTCGCACTCAGCTTGAATCTGTGACAGATTCCCAGTGAACAATATCCCAGCATGCACAGCACAGTACATACAGTACAGACTGTTTGTACACATGGCATTGTTTTCTTTTTATATAAGAATGCGTGTACGAATAGGAGACAGTTTGGTCACTTCTGTGTTTCCAGGATTATGCAATAATCATTCAGGCAGCTTTGCAGCAAAGCAGAGCAAATATTTAAAGAGGGTGACTTCAATGGTGCGTTCAGGTCACTGTCTGAGATTGGGAAACTCAAACTCAAACTCAGACAAAACATCAGAGATATTTGGGGAAGTGTCATAAAAAAAAAGTGGGGTTCTTGCTGCAAAGTTTCTTGAAGTACAACTCTTTGTCCACAAGGTGGCGACATGGAACAGATAACAGCAGTCACACATTATGTAAAGAGAAATGGATCAAACCAACATAGAGACAATTTATAGGATAACACTCGTTTGTCTCCCTGACACGTCAACCACTGCTTTCTTTAATATAAGTATATATAATATTCAAACAAGCCTTGCACAATCCACAGGAAGTTTAACACCGTTGAACCTAACGATCTGTCATGTGATCTGAGCGGCTTCTGCTGAGTCTGCAGTACTTTGTTCTTCAAAAGGAGGGAGTGCAGTGTATAAATGACAAAAAAAACAACACTTCTCAGTGTAGACAGAAGCATTTAATAGTAGATTCTGATCAAATTAGCTAATCGTTCCTGATCATGTGACTCCGGTGAGGTTTTTATCTGTCCGAGGGAGTAAAAAAAACAACTGCTGTTTAAATTCCATAGTATTCAGCATGCTGTACTTTGTGCTGACTTAAATAAACACAGCGGGACTATTCCCTCGATGTCTCCAGAGTCAATCTGGGGTCTGCCCCCCTGGTCCCGCTGCTCCCCCCCTGTATATATGTGCTGGCGGGGGCCGGGGTAGGCTGTGTGGTCACGGCCCGCCGGAGAGGCGCAAATATGTGCCGAGGTCACCACTTTTTAACGACGTTCGGCAGTTTCCTCCCAGCTCTCTCAGGAAACCAGAGGGTAGGTAAGGTGCTTGGCCAATATTTCTCCTGACTAGAAAGACTTCCTGTTTTTTTTTTTTCGAGGAAGAGGAGGAGGAGGAGGGGAGGAGGTCGGACCTGTGTGGAAACCAACAGAACAACCAACCCTTTACTGTAATCTACACATTTGTCATCAAGTCCCCACTACGATGACGTTGCTACTTCTTCACAGCGAAGGCAGTCGAGAGTTAAAAGAGTCTGACAGAGAGGATAAAATCTAAAGACCGCCTCAATTATGGACTGGAGATAAGTGGCTATCTTGGTGGTGGCGGCGGTCGGTTCCCAGATTCACGCCCCTAAAAGAAATGCTGGATGTTTGGATTGTGGCCTTCCTGTAATAAACGGAGGCAAAGGACACTTCCACACTAGATCGTCTCCGTCAGCATTGTACCGTAAAAATACACCCTCCAATGTGCATGTGCTGACTTTTGCCATCTGTAGTTTTGTGGTGTGACCTCCCAAACTACACCGTAGCATCCGACACACGTCCTGCTACATGTGTGCAAGTGTGCGGTTGAATTGTTGTCGCGCTGATTGAACACAGTCAATGAATGACTTTCCCAAGAAAAGGGAACATAACTATAACCTAACGTCACCAGAGCGACACGTCATTGGAGGGAAGAGTTGGAGTTTGTGCAGTAGGTGGATGTTGTTTGCATTGATGGGTTTTTATTCTGGGGGGGACGAGAGACTTGATGATATTAAAATGTTTAATAAGAGGCTATGAAAAAGATCATTCCAGCGGTTTGGTGGCGGCTGAAGGGGGAAAACAGACTGCGAGCGAGTCAGTTATCTGGCTTCTGAGGAGCTCCTCTCCCCCAAAAACCAGCCTCCGTCAGCAGAACGCAGGATACAAAGGCAGGAAGGACGTCCTTCCTCTGTCCCCGTTCTCTGCCAGGTCTCAGCTCACACATAAATGCATCACTTTAACATCGGACAACAGAAATCTGTAGATATATACACAGTATGAATATACTATAGGATCTGGGTTGAAGTCATTAAGACCAGGACTGATCAGGAGGACCATGACGGTGCTGCAGTAACTCTAACACAAACCAACCAAGCTTCCACAGAACCGTTTTACAGAAGTGAAACCTGCAGATCCACATTGACGTCACTCGTCAGTGTTGATACTCCGGTTTTGTTGCCACACAGACGGTTGATTCCTTTCCCCCCGATCGTTTCTCTGTTGTAGTTCTTTGTCTCTTTAATTGTGGTTTTGCCTTGCTTATAGCAACTCTGTTCTCCTCTTAATTATCCCAAACACACATCTGCTAATGCTTCTGCCAACACAAAACAATTCCTGCATGACTTGAGGATTGTGTTGCCTGGGAATGTCACGACTGGCCCCAGCAAAAACATCAAAACTGTCATTACGTGGCTGAATCCGCTTGAACGGTATCGAAAAGCAAAATAGACATTTTATCTGGGAGGAAGTGGATGACCCATTTTCAGCCAGCGTTTGACTGTAAATGCAACAACACTAGTGCATGGCAGAGGAAACAAAGAGCCTGCTGGTCCTTAAAAAAAGAAAAGAAGTGCTGCGTTAGCAACATTGGAGCTTTCCTCTTTGGTTTGGACTCTTCTTTCCTTCTTCACATTTCTACGATACGTTCAGACGAATGAGCTTCTCATTTGAAAGTCAAAGTGGAGATGTATTCATGGTAACCCATGTTAGAGGCAAACGTGGAGCAAACAAGGGCTCCTTGTTTCGTTTTTTTTATCCATTCTGCCCCCCCAAATAGAGACATGTTTCATATTTAAGAGCGTAAAATGTGCTGTTTTAAAAAGCAATAAAAAGAAGAAAAAGTTTCTAGCTATGACTATTTTTAGATATGAGACGAAGGACTTATGGGAGGTCATTATCTTGGTCAAATTAAAGCTGCAATAACGTATCTTTGGGCCACAATAGGACATCATTAACATATGACCTTGGATCAGTTTGTAGCATTTAATAAGTCGGTATTCTTTAGTAAACGAGAATCTCTGTATTTTCACTACCTGAGAACGAGTCCACACGCTCGTCACTCAGGAGAAGTTTCAGTTGGTTGCAATCTGCAACCTCACCTCTAGATGGCGTCTGATCCTACGCACGGCACCTTTTAAGTTGACGCTTGTTTCAGCATTAGCATTCGTATGGAGTCGTGGCCACCAACATCACCATCATCAAGCGGCAACCTCTGGTGCTGAGGAATGAAGTGCCAACGCCTGCAGTTCCTCTGATGACCACACGAGGCTCCAACAGCGAGTCAACGATTTCACGACTTTACAGCAGAAATGAACACGTTTACAGGCTGGTTTTGGTCTCGATAGCTCATTTGACCTTTTAACTTTTAAAGTTATGACCAAGTTCACCAGCAGGTCACTATGTCTCACATGTCCTGGTTTATGTTTTAGGCATTTTTATGTTGTTGTTTTTTGTCAAAGAGCTTCTTGATTTGGTTGAAAAGAGCACTGAGAATCAAACAAAATGTGGAAGATTAAAGTTGCAGGCCCTGAAACCAAAACAAGGAGCTGAAAAGAAGGTACGTAGAGTCCTGACCTGTTTTTTATTATAAATATATATTTATTTCAATGCTGGATGGTGATGCTGCTTACATGCACTCTATGCATGATACCATGTATGGAGCACCAAGATTCTTATTTATAAGGCCGCTTCCGTCTTACCTACGGACCTCCAGCCTTCAAAAAAGTACAATCTGAACCAGGAAAAAGGCCGTTTATGTACCTCTGATTGGAACCGGTTCCAAAAACCAACCTGAATCCTCCGGGATCCGGTCTCATTGGACACATTTAAAGCTGATGTTAAAAAAGCCTTGGAAGCTCACATCTGGCTGTAGAATATTTTGAATGTTTGAATTATGTTATTAGAAGAATTCTGACTTGTTTCAATTGTTATATATCTCTTTTTTGTCTTCCTAGTTAAATCAAATAAATACATCAAAAATAAAATATGAATTTTAAAGCCTGTCATTGATCATAATTAGTCGGAAACCCACTTTTTTTTGGACGATGAAATGGTTTTTACGCACATTTTACGCACACATTATTTTTCGTGACCCACTTTCCTGCGTGACCGACGGTGATCTTCTTCTTCTCCTCCACGTGAAGAGGACCGCCCCCACCTCCTCCTCCTCCTCTTCCTCCTCCTCCTCTTCCAGTCCCAAAAAAATCTGCAGCCAGTTAGGTCTGTCAGTCGGCGTGCGGAGGGTTAAAGTGGGAGTCTCTCTCTCTCTCTCCTTTTCTGTCCACTGCTTCTTCTTTTTTTTGGGAGCAGGAAAACATCTGACTGCTCTGCTCGCTTTCCCGAAAAGCTTGGTTTGACTTTCTTTTTTTTTGTTTTTTTTGTTTTACTCATTGTCGGTTGCGCCGGAGCCGCGGAGGCATCACGGTGCGGGAAGAAAAGCACCAAAAAAAGCAGCGGAATCTCTCACATCTCACTGCGCGCTTCCACCGCAGGTAAGGTCACCCCGTGTTGTTGTTTTATCCATCCGCGCGTTAATCAGCGAGATTACAGGGAGTCGCGTTTAAAAGGAGCTGGCATGCCATCATTATCATAATTATATAAAGATAATACGTTTGTGAATGTTCTTATGGTAGCTGTACTTCCCTGCACATCACCACGGGAGGTAAAACACTTCATTCCTCATCTCAAAACAACTCTTCAACCTTCTCGTGTTAAACATCTCTTCTAATCGTTCTAACTTCATCTCCACACAACCTTTTTTTTATTTTTGTTTTACATCTGTATCCGAGTTCCAAGATGCAAAAAAAGCAACTCTCACTTTCAGAGCGTTGTGCATGGCCTTTGTGTCCACAGTGGGCCTGCTGTGGTATTTCACCATCTCATTCACTTGCAAGCCTGAGTCATTCCCATGATTTCCTCCAGATGTGCAGCAGTTTACGTTTCCTGACGGACCCAGGATTGTGACATTTCTAACCCCCCCTCCTCTTGCACTGCACTTTTTTAGTATTTTATGCTGACGGGTACGAATCCTGCACTCGTGCTTTCTGTGTCACCGATGGATGCTGGTATTTAGAGTATGTTGTTAAAATGTAATCCTTTAACTCGCATCTGAGATGAACTGCTGACATTTCACCCTCCTCCTCCTCCTCCTCTTATTTTATGAGCCTTTCCCTCCAGCTCGACTCTGACACCGCTGTTTGCTGTGCAATCATGTGTCACGCTGCTGTAAATGGAGCATCAACAAGCGTGTTGGCTTTATGTCGTGTGTCCGTTTGATCCCCCCGTCCATGACGACCCCAACATAAGGCCTCACGTACCCGGCCTGGTTTCCTTCAGACCTGGTGGATGAAATGAGGGGTTTTTATTGTTTTAGTGCTGCACAGTAGCTCTCCTGTGTTGCAACCCACGTCTGAAACAGTCATTTAAACCATTTATTGCATAAGAAAACAAGCTTGAACTTCAACTTATGACTCCGATACGTCTGATGAGATGTAACTCATTGGCACTCTGTTATCTCGGCTCTCATTTCCTCCAAAGAAGCTTCCTGATTGGTTTCATCACGTACCTCTGGACCGGACTCCCTGCAGGTGCATTGAGGTTATAGTTTTTTTTTTATTGAGGGTTTTGGAAAAACGTCGTAGAGGTAAATGATCACTCCCCCTCCGGAGGGCTTCCGATTATTTGTAGAGGTGCTTAGCTGGGGCATCACGAGATCTGTGGCGTAACATTAACTTCAGGTAATTGCTCAACCTTTGGTCGCGTCCAACCTTTGGAGCGTTTCACAGCCGCCGGGGAAGGCAGTTGGAGCCTCCGGCGCCGGGCCCCTACAGGTACGCTGTGTGTCCACTCAGGTTGTTTGCATTGAATCAAATCCCTCCGGCTGTCTGAGCGTGATCTGTGGTGTTTGACTCTGAAGTGTCGGAGGAGACGCAGGCGGCTGCTGGGTGATGTTGTTTCTGCCTCATGTGACCGAGGTATTCATGTTCCGGGGTGTTATTGTGGATATCGTGTTGCTTCTGAGCCTCGGATGGTTTTTGGGCGACTCAGAAATGAGCTTGTGTGTGTTTTCTGTGTCCTTATGAGGCCGTGATGTTTTACGGGTTCCTTTTTTTTTTTTTAGGGTTGTTTCTGCTGTTGTAAATGTTTACTGTGGATTGTTAACATATTTGATTGTTTATGATGTGCTAAACACTGTTTTCAGCAGCTTCATAAGTAACCTCCATCTCTTCACATTCCAATATTGAGTTTGCAGGAAAGTGCGTATTAACTTTTATCTCCTTCTCCTTTTTCTTTTCTCTCTCGCTTCACTTTTTCTGCTCCAGACGACAACAACAAAAAAAAGAAGAGAAGAAGAAGAAGAAAAGCATGTGTGTGTGTTGAGTCATCTGTCTGGTCGACCTCGCTGCCCCTGAACAAGGAGCCGCCCCCTGCTTTACCCCCTCCCCCCCCCCCCCCCCTCCAGTGAGGCTCACTCCACACCATGTCTGCAGAGGTGGAGAACAGCGTGCCGACCCCCGCCGACCCCGGCGTGGCGTCCCCGTCCTCCGCCAACACGCCTCCCACCTCCCCGTCCTTGGCGGCGTCTAAGGTCCCGTTCAAGAAAGAGAAGAAGAAGGGTGAGTGACGGAAGACGCCGTGATGTCACCACGTCCACGGTGATGCCGTCATCATTGATTTTTGTGTTTCTCTTCCAGTCCCAGAGAAGACAGACGAGTACCTGCAGGGCCGGTTTCACGGGGACGGCGTGCGGTACAAGGCCAAGCTGATCGGCGTGGACGACGTCCCGGAGGCCCGAGGGGACAAGATGTGCCAGGACTCCATGATGAAGCTGAAGGTGCAGCTCAGGACACACAGCCCTGCTATACTGATAATGCATGAACACATATTATAAAGTTGCTGCTAAATTGATAACGCACGTCATCTCGCTGCAGAGGGCGACAGTGAGCACAAACAGGAAGTGGAGCAGGGATGATGTATTATTTTAGGCCAAACCCTAAAAAAGCAAAAAGCCCTTTTGGATTAGAAAATATGCTCTGATGCTTCACATTTTTTAGGAATTATTTTATAAGGAACATTATTGGAATAACAAGTAACATTTAATATTCTAGAATAACATGTCACAGACACAGACCATATTTCAGGCGTCTAACTGAAAACCCATTTAAAAACATAAATGCCGACTCATGACCGTGACTCTATTAGCTTTCCATCATAAGTCCTGTTTCTGTTTACTTGAATGATTATTGATCTGCCTGCAGGGCATGGCCGTAGCTGCTCGCTCCCAAGGCAAACACAAACAGAGGATCTGGGTCAACATCTCCATGTCAGGCATCAAGATCATCGACGAGAAATCAGGAGTGAGTTCCTCCGTTTCCTTCCGTCATCACCGCGTCGCTCCGTGGACGTCCGTTAATAACTCTTTTTTTCTAACTCAGGTGATCGAACACGAGCACGTGGTGAACAAGATCTCCTTCATCGCCAGAGACGTGACGGACAACCGGGCGTTCGGTTACGTGTGCGGAGCCGAAGGGCAGCATCAGTTCTTCGCCATAAAGACGGCACAGCAGGTAAAAATTCATAAATAACAAAAACACATCAAATCTGCATGAGCTACGGAGATGAATGTGATTTGCGTCTCAGGCGGAGCCGCTGGTCGTTGACCTGAAGGATCTCTTCCAAGTCATCTTCAACGTGAGGAAGAAGGAAGCCGAGGCCTCACAGAAGGTAAAGACTTTAAACTGGAGAAAAAAATAGTTTTGTTGCACATTTTCTTCCTGAAAGAAAAAAATATATATATTTTTTCCGGCCAACACTGCCTCTCTGTGTTCTCTCAATGAATCACATCTTCTGACATTCCACTGAAATGATGTGAAATGACACATGAAAAAATAAGTGCAGTCGTTAACAGTCCACCTCTGTTTGCAGGGTGGCGGCGCCGTCGTTGAGGTAAGCACTTTAAAAAAAAGAAAAACCTTGTTTTCTCTGACCCCGCCCCCCCCCTTAACCTTTCCTGCCCGTCCTCTCCTGTAGAATGGAAGTGATGCCTTGGAAGGTGTGGCTGGCGGAGGGAAAACCGCTCAAGTGAGTGTTTCAGCGGCTTCACATTAAATATAAATAACACAACGGTAATTTATAGGAGCTGGATGAATACAGGCTGTTTTTGACTTCCAGCCAGTGGAGCAGCTTGACCTGTTTGGAGACATGTCGACCCCTCCAGACATCCAGGCTCCCAATGTAAGTGTGGTGCAATAATTTTTAGGGGGCAACGTAGAGGAAGTATGCATCCTCACATTTACTGTTAACTTAATGCATCTTAGTAAGTAAAAAAAACCATGCTGCTTCTTGTAAAACAACATGTTTCTGATCTGATTCCACTGAATAACCTCATTCCACGTGTATGAACTCGGTTCTTTAAAAAGCCACATTTTTTGTTGTGAGTGCATTAAAATATAATGTGAATTTTAGATTCCAAAGGGATCTTTTAAAGAATTGAGTTCATGCTTCTTGTATACCAATCTCATCGTTGTTCATCAAACCCTTTTTAAGGCTGCTACAAGTCGAATCTATGAATAGACACACATGGTGCCTTTGGCGACACCCAGAGGCTGATGCCGGTAGTGCTTCCAAGTCACTGCTGACTTCAGCATATTTCTATAGTAAATATGGACTTTGCTTTACTGTGGAATTTAATATGTCTGTAAATATTCTACGAGTAGCAGCTTTAAATGTGTCTTTTCACACCATGTGATTCATTTTTCATTTTGTTAACACGTGTGTTTTTCTGCAGAACTGATTCATAAATCTACTTCTCTCTCTCTCTCCCACTGTTCCTCTCATGGTTAAACCAGGACTCTAATGATATTCTCTTGCTGGACTTTTCTGAGGAAGTTGACAGCAATCAGAATTGCATAAAGGGAAGCTCCTTTGTGACTTCCTGTGGCCCCGACCATAGGGCATCTCCCCACACAGAGAATCCCTTTTCCTCCACATTTGGCTACTTTCCAACCCCAGACAGTGACCCTTTCAGAGACGACCCCCTTTCCAAGTCGCCCGCTTGGTCGGAGCCCGGTCATTCGCAGACCCCCCTCCCTCGCAGCTCTGCTGGCAGCGCTCGCGAGCCGATGGCTCACCGCGGTTTGAACGGAGACTCCGATCACCTCGGTCAGCAGATTGACGGCTTATCCAGCAAGACCATGATCCTTGCGCTCAGTAACGGACAGTGGCCACTAGGGGGCAAAATAACTCAGGGCAACACGATGACCATGATGGATGGGAACGAATCCGGAGCCGCTCTCTCGACAAAAAACCCGTTTTTTGACTCGACTTTAAAAACGTCCGATGCCTCTAACGGCGTCACACATCACCCACAATCCCCCCCGGCGGCGGTGACTCATAGCAAGGACTCAGTTGTCATAAGCCCGCCTCCGCAGAGCTCTAAGGCCGGACGAGGTCGAAGGAGTGCAAAGGTGACATTCCAGAGGGACGTGGTTGTAAAGTTGCATGTGGTGGCTTTAATGCACATCCCCCCCCCCCCCTCCTCCGAGCACAATTAGGTTGCTAACACTTTATTTCTGGATGTTTTTATTTTGGGTGTCATGCATTGGTGAGGACACATTTTGGTTAAGATGCACAGGCCTTGTGGTTCCGGGGTTGTTCTGTATTTGTGCATGCACTTGCTTCTTCTAACTGCCTTAAATGCAACTTTTTCCCTCTCTAAACGTATTCATGCTGCCGTGATTTTTAAAAAAAAGCACCGGTGAGTGGCAAAGCATGCATATCCTTCCATTTGAATGTATTTCTTTCTACATAATTAAAGTGTTAGTATTTCTTCGTATGATATATGTGTGAAATGTCCTGTGAATAGTCCACAGCGAGTGACCTGTTTGGAGCCGAGCTGTTTGCTGCTCCGGTTCAGTCTGAAGGCTCATCAGCTTCAGCCGACCTGTTCAACAGTACGCCTGCAAGCTCCGCCCCCTCCTCTATAGCGGCTCTGGGTAAAAAAAAACACACACCAAGGGGAGGTTGTCGTTTTCCTTACATCCATTTCCTGTTAAAACTTTCATGTTCTTTTTCTTCGTATTCAGGGAATCTTCAGTTAGGTGCTCCGCCGCCCGCCGGCGTCCCCGCCGCAGGCATGTGGGGAGCCTCCATGTTCCCCATGCCCGGCCCCCGCCCCGCCTTCCCGCAGCCGTCCGCCTTCGGTGGCCTTCCCATCCCGCCCGCCGTCTGGGCCGCCGCCCAGGTGCCACCTCAGTTCGGTGCCCCGCCCTCTCAGTTCGGCGCCCCGCCCTCTCAGTTCGCCGCGCCCTTATCCCCGCCCCACATCAACTGGGGCCAGCCTCCGCCCGGCGCCCCCGGGTGGGGTCAGCCCGCCATGACCACCAACCCTTTCCAGGCCGGCCAGTACCCGGGGATGGGCGACCAGCAGGGCCCGTCCCGCCCGCCTCCTCGGCCGCCTGTGAAGGACGCCCCCCCGAAGGTGGAGAACAGCGCCTTCACGGCGTTGGACCCGCTCGGGGACCGGGAGAAGAAGACCGGAAAGGACATGTTCAAGGACTTCCAGATGGCCAAACCGCCCGCCATCCCGGCGAGGAAAGGGGAGCTGGTGGCCAACTCGGCCGGCAACGAGCCCGCGGCCTTCGATCAGTACTTTAACAGCAAAGTGGGGCTGGCTCAGGAGAACGCGGACCACGACGACTTCGATATCCATCAGATGTCAGCGGTTCATAACGGTAAACCAAACTCACGTTTAGAAAGTTGAGGTCAACATGGTGGTTTTGATCTTTAATGTCGCTGATTTTGGGTTCTCTTCGGTCACAGATGCTCCGGCTGCAGCTCCGAGCTTGAACGCCGCCTTCGCCTCGGCCCCGGGAGCCAATCAGGACATGTTCGATCAGGCGTTTGGGGCCCCGGATTCCAGTCTGTTTGGAGCACCGCCTGTCGCCATGGTAATGGCATTCATACAGCCACACATTCAGCATAACATACATGTATTGAAATGTCTTGAAATCAAATGCTGCATTGTTGTACAGTCTCTCTTTGTCCTGTATTGCATCACTTGAGGGGGAAAAATCATAATTTCTAATTTGTGATTTTTTTTTTTTTTAATTCCTCAATCTTACAGCAGACTACGGCTGTTGCTCAGACTTCAGCTGCTTTTGGGGATCCTTTTGGAAATCCCTTTGCTTGACCATAACTTTGTCCAAAAGTAAGTATTCATCTCTCGTTTTTATTCCTTAACTTCCTTCGGACACAGGATGAACACTGTTCTCACTCTCTTCACAGTTGGAGATCTTCACATCAGATAACATCTTTGGGACGAGCTGCTACAACGTGCGCGAGACAATCCAAATGATGAACTTTTCTAACTCCTGTCCCTAAATCCCACCTTTCTTTTACACCTCCACCTCTGATGCTGTTCTTTTTCTTCTTTCTCTCTAATCAGTAGTTCCCCCTGTTTCTAAAGACCACTGATCTACGAAGTAAACGTCATGTCCTGATCTGCTGAAGAAAGTGTGTGTGGGTGAGAGAGAGTGTGTGTGTGTGTGTGTGAGAGAAAGAGAAGGCACGTCCAAAAGAGGTTCACTGCTGATGCTGTCTATGTTAATAAATAAAAAATGCAATCACAACGCTTCAAGTGTCGACAAGTCTGTTGCCTTCTTCAGAGGTTCCTCAGTCAAACAGATATTAATGTTTCTATAAGCTATGTCTGTGATAACTAATGTTACATATTACTAATATATACAATAATAATTTAACAGTAATGTAATTAAAGATTATCTTTGAAAATGTATGTATAGTAAACATAGTTGTTCCTGTTTAAAATTAATCAAATCAAATAGTGAGAACAGAAATACAAAATGTATATAAAATGTTAATGTTAGCAGTTCCGCACTAATTATGCATGTTACAATCTTAGCTATACAAGAAAAATAAATAAATTAAACATTGGATATTTGTGCCAACTGCGCTCCATCCAGAAGTTGTTGATATTTTATTTAATGTTGTGTTGCTTTTATTAATGTTTTGTAAGGTGTCTGTTGCTGTATTGAAAGGTGCCAACAAATTAAATGTAATATTATTATTATTATTATTATTATTATTATTATTATTATTATTATTATTATTATTATTATTATTATTATTGTCATTATCATCATAATAATAAAAAAATAATAATAAAAAAGTTCAAACCTGCTGGTGGCTCTCCAGAGACAAGGATTCATCCTCTGAGGACCAAAAATCTGTTTTACAAATAACATTTAAGATATTTATATGATATTTGGATCAATTTGCATGAATATTTAATAAATTACACTGTAATTTGATTTATTGTTTATCTAAACCAATAACTTTTATTCCGCCCATTGCAAAACAAAAAAAATACCGATTTAAAGTTAATTTCCTTGAGAAAACGGGCAAAACATGCTCTTGCCTCATCCGCCGCTCTGCAGCACCCTGACTACATTTCCCACAAGCCCCCCTCCCTCCCTCCCTCCCGTCAGTCACCTAAATACCGCGTCATGAAAAACATGGCGGACCAGTGTGTGCATGGGGATCCGCTACTCGCCATCCGTCGTGGATAAAAGCTTATTTCTCCCAACAAACGACGCATTGTCGCGCTGGTACGTGTTCCCGAGTTAAATAAGACACTCGGACTTTATATAAATGTACATTTACGTGTTTCGGCTTCACAACTTTGACGAGAGGACGAGTCCAAGTCAGGGAGACTCGCTGTCATGCGAGTTTTCATCCTCAGCTTTGTGCACTTTTACACTTTGTTTGCTTCATAACGCGTTTTTCTTCTACTTGTGACTAGCAGTGGTTTGTAATGTGTTGTTTGTCAGCGTTGTTAAACCTCTGCTGGTGTCTCCTTGTCGGGTTTGTGATTACGGACTTGTGTCAACGTCACTAAGTCCTGTCAGTTGGAAGAGCAGCAACAATACAGCGTCAACGCGACGGTTGCTAACACGAAGTAACATACTAGCTAGCTAACTCATCAAAACACAAGTTATTTATACTATTTACACTAAGTCAGGCAAACATGATGATTGTGAGTGTGTTCACGAAATCAGCTCACTTTTTCTGCTCTGTGTTGACTACGTAGGCACCAAACCATGTTTTACACTTATCAATTAAAAGTTAAATAATCTAGAATACAGTGAACTACAGGTACGCTCATCATTAAACCACATTTCTACTACTGTAATAACATAACAGTAGTCCTGACATTGTCTGATTTAATTGTTTTATCTATCTATCTATCTATCTATCTATCTATCTATCTATCTATCTATTCAATGTAAAGCACAAAGCCTATGTCACAACTCAGGTTTTGCTGTTGGAATACTGATGCACCGTTTGACTTCCTGCGTGGTTTCAGGGCAAAATGTTTCGTCGGTCAAGATTCAACGCTCGGCCCAATGTGGGTACGTTGGGGAGAGCAGCGGCGACGCCCCAGGAAACCCCTTCGTCAACTCAGGATGCCGGTGAGACCCCCAAAGACGTCGGCGAGAGCAGCACCGCCACTGCTGTGGCCGACAACACGTCTGTCGTGACCCCGTCGGAGAAATCCGCAGCCCCAGGGTGAGTGTCAAGCAAACCAATGGCATCGCCTCTACTTGTGTTACGTACGTGTAACAATTGTTACTCTGCTGTTCAGGGACGGCAATGATCAAAATGTGGAAGGTACCAGCTCCTCGGCAGCAGTCCAAAGGCGGAAGCGATTTTCCATCAAGCCCAAAGTGGCCCCAGGCCGCCCCTCCGCCGCTGCTCGGATGACAAAATCCCCTGTCAAGGCCGTCTCTGAAACTCCCGTTGACGTCCCTGACAAGTCCAGCCAGACTGGGACTACGGCAGCCCCTCAGAGACTCCAGTCCCCAAGGCGACGGAGGCCATCAGAAGAGAGCAAGCAACCTAAACCCAGCCTCATTTCATTGGACGGTTCAGAACCGCCAGCCGCGCCTACAGCGGTGGACTCTGTGGTTTGTTCGCCAGCCGACAGCGGCAAAGAAGTAGGAAGCACGTCAGGAAGTCAAGTTAAAGAAGTTCCCTCCAGACCACCGGAGAAAGTCATCTACTCTATACCAGACAGAGAAGCTATCGCGTTATCGGAGAAAGCCAAGACTCTCATGTCATCTAAAAGTGGGCCTTCGCTTTCACCGCCGGCGTTCTCCCTGAGTAGACTCCTGAATGACCCGTCGGACCTGCAGAGGCTCGCAAAGGCCCGGAAACTAAGAGATCTGCTCAAACAGGAGATGCACAAAGAAAAGGTAGGCGAATCAGTAAGATCACTTCTCAGTATTCTCTTCACTCTTTTGTTCAGTTACATATTAATAAGATAGATCCTGACTCATTGTTATTATTTCACGCTGCAGAAACAAAGGAAAACAAACAAACGTGTAAAGGAATATAACTTGGATCCGGCCAAAATGACCATGAGGGACCTGATCCGTTATCTACCGCTGTCTAACCCCATGACGTAAGAGTGTAACGATGTTTTCTATTCATTATCTTATCTGACACAGCTGTTTTTGTGGTTCCTTTCTTGCCTTATGCAACTATAATTTGCCTTTTCTTTCTTCCAGATCCAGTTTAGAAGACTCGGGTCTGGAGAATGAGACCGTGGTCCCCACTTCTCCAGTAAGAGACGAGTAAGTTTATCCCAATATCTCTTTCCTTTATAGTTTTTTTTATTAAATGAAAGCACTGAGACGTCATTTGAACTTAAAAAATGCTTTCAAACTGTTTTAATAACTGCAATAGCTATTAAAAGCTGTTTAATTGTTATGCAAATCAAGTGATTCATACACATTTATTGGATTTTTTTTATTTTTTTTAAACTGTACCTTGACCATCCAGGTTGGAATAGTCCAAATAATGCACTACATTTGTGATCTCTATCATCAGCCGTAGTTCTTATGACAACATCATAGGTTTTTTCTGTCTGATGTTTGCGGTGAAATCCCTGCAGGTCACCAGAGAGAGCACAGGAACCTGCGGTCGTCCCTAAAATAGCAAGTCCGAGGGAGGAGGAGGAGGAGGAGGACAGGGAGGAGGGAGCGGAGGGGGAGGAGGGAGCGGAGGGAGCGGAGGGAGCGGAGGGAGCGGAGGAAGATGAGGATGATGGCGTGATGGTTCCTCAGGTCAAAGTAGCCGAGGACGGCTCACTGATCATTGATGAAGAGAGGTTGGTGACCTTCTGTTCAATATGAAATATGAAACGGGAATGACATTTTTGAATACCTTGATAGGAACTGACTAAAAGCGTCCAGAGATGTGCTTTCTCCTCTTAACATTGACAACACTCGTGTCTCAGCTTGACAGTGGAAGTCCAGCGAGCCAAAGGGCCAAATCTAGCCCAGGAACGAGACCCCATCTTTGAGCGTGGCTCCACTACAACTTACTCCAGCTTCAGGAAGGGGACATATTCCAAACCCTGGTCCAGTGAAGGTAGATCCATTAATTATAACATCTTGATAGCACACATTTTCCCCCGATTCCTTATTTTTGATGTCGTGATTGTTTGGTTTTCCATCAGAGACAGACATGTTCTTCCTGGCAATCAGCATGGTGGGGACAGACTTTTCCATGATTTGTCAACTGTTTCCTCACAGAGCTCGATCAGAGATAAAGGTGAGATGAAGATACAGATGTTTTTATGGAAGATGATATGAAGAAGCAATGCATTACTTCACTAAATACACGATAAAAGAGCTTGTTTGTGTTACTTCACTAAATACACGATAAAAGAGCTTGTTTGTGTTAATTGTGTCGATTTTAAACTTTCAGAACAAATTTAAAAAAGAAGAGAAAGAGAATTCCTGGAGGATTGACAAAGCGTTCAGTAAGTATTCAGTGGGAAAGCATGTTTAGCTGGTGGAATTATGATATTTTGTGTAGATTTTGATGCATTTACTGTCGTTTTGTAGGAGAGAGACGTAAACTGGACATAGAGTATTTTTCTAAGCTGCTAGAGAAGATTCTGGAAGTTCAGAAAAACAGGAAAAAACTCAAGGCACTTGCTGGGAAGAAGTCCCCCAAGAAGAGCACGAGAAAGCCAAAGGGTAACTATACCCTCCCCTACTCCTGAGTACTACTGAGTTGTGTATTATTGCTTCCTAACATATTCTAGGCTACAGATTTCACAACTATCCGCCTTGTTGCTCGTGTCTTCTAATTCCCTCTGCAGGCAAAAAAGCTTCGAGGAAGCTGAGTGTGGTGGAGGAGGAAGATGAGGAGGAGCAGAGTGAGATCCCTGACTTGGAGGAGGAGGAGGAGGGAGAGAAAGAGAACGAGGACCTCTGCAATGAAGGAGGAACCGCCGTCGCTCAGCCCAAGACGAAACGCAAAAGAAAGAGCAAACAGGACGCCTCCACTGAGGAACCGAATGACAAGAAGAACAAAACGAGTGAAAAGACCACAGAGCAAGGTTCAGCTATCAAACTTAATGATTTCTAAAAAATTAATGCATATGATCCTCAAAATGTCTTTTTCCTTGAATGTATCCCACTTTCTACATGTGTTCTTGGCCTCTATCCATTGTTGCTTCTACTTAAATGTAGTTTTTTGTGTTCTCAGATGAGGCCAACACACCCGGAGATGCCGAGGCAGCACTCCCCGAGGACCGTCCAGCATCAGACATGTAATAAAACTTTAAAAATTCAATTTTAAACAGAGCATTTTGCATCTTCAGTTGGCATTAAAATGTGCCCCTTTCATCCTAATATTCAGGTCTGAGAAAACGGAGAAAATCGGTGAAGTCAAGGACGCCACGATCAAACCAGCCAAACTGTCCCGAGGCCGAGCACCAAAACCGCTGCTGCCTTTGGGCCGCAAGTGGGGTAAAAAGGCCGCAGCGGCCGCCACCAAGACGGACGATTCCACGCCTCATAAAGGGGATGAGAGTGGGATCGATGGAGCCTCTGAAGAGCAGGTGATTATTTTGACTTTACAGTTAAGTCATCAGATATTGTCACATGTTGTTACTTTGCCTTACTGAAAGTCACGCTCACCTTTTCAGGTAAATAAAGATGCAGAATCACCCTTAAAGCAAGCCGATAACAGGCAGTCAGCCGATGATGACGAAGAGGATGCCGCCGTTAAACCTCCGAGACCTACAAGGTATGCATTTAGTGGTTGTAAAGCAGAAATAGAAGGGATAGAAGTAGTTTATCAGTGTGTGATTGTTGTTTAATAGGTATGGGAGAGTGCCTAAAGCCACCAAGCTCTTGAACTACCCCGCCAAAGAGGAAACAGCTCCCACCTCGCCAACGGCTGCCAAACCCAAATGCCCAGCCAAGAGGGGAAGATCATCCAAGCTACAATCAGCACAGGAGTCCAAAAAGCCCAAACTCGTCACTCTGAAGGCGACGCAGTCAGAATACGGTGACGAGGAGGATGACGAGCAGCGAGAAGAAGAAGAGGAGCTGGAAGAGGAGCAGGATTGCTCCAGTCTGGATGGCTCCGCCCCCGTGTTTGTGCCTGCCAGCCTGCGCTCCCCGAATCCTGTCATTTCAGAAGTGGAAGAGACGATGGAGGAGGTATGAGGAAACGTTTCCTGTCACAGATGCACACAATCCAGTCATTTTTATTTATTTATTTTTATAACAAGCATTCTTTGCCTTCGTTTTTATTTGTGCATGTTTTTCCATTCCATGATTCAACCCCCCCATCCCACACGTAGCTTGATATCTTGGCCACTATGCCTGATGTGTTGGGCATTTCCCAAGATGCACTGTGCCCCGATGCCTTTTGCGAGCAGGCACATAATGAGACAGGCACAGCTGAACCCTGTGAACATCAGCTGGACCTGCTTGTTGTAAGTGAAAATCATTATCCCCATTTACACTCGTCATTTTAAAAGCTTTTCTGAGATCTCATCTGAAAGCTCTGATGTGATCTATCCATATACTTTGATTAAAAATGCCTTTTAATACCTTATTTTCCAACATCACCCTCTTCTTTTAAGTATGCATGTATTTGGTTTTCATGCATGAGCTCAAAGCAACCTTTGAAAATGAAAAAGAAGTGTAACTGGGGCGACAGTAATGCATGTTAAACATCACACCCTTCCACAGATATATGAAAAGCTTGTGATGTGTTTGTTTTTTTCTTGCAGGATGTTATAGACTTCCTTTCTTCAGACCACACAGAAGGTATGTTGAAGTGATAATCTGAGAAGCTCCCAGTGGGGGGAAAGTGTACATATATTTAGATGTTTTTGGTGTTTTTCTTTTAGTTTCTGTATCTGCGGATGAGAGCTACAACGAGGCCGCTCAAACCCTGTTGACCATCGGCAACCTGGCTCATCTCACTCAGTCGGCACAGAATCAAATAGACATGCAGGATGACGTAACAGGTTAGACACACAGAAGCCAAAATATTCCTTATATTTATACTTTTTTAAATCAAATTACCTTAAATGTGCCCTTTATGTTTAATTGCAGGAACAACATCAGTCAGTGTGAATGAAACCAGCCAACCCCTGGAAAAAGAGAACGCGTCAAAGCCTGCTGTTCAAGAGGAAATCGGCTTCACTCCTCTTCAATGTGCAGCTTCTGATCGTGGAGTCACAGAAACCGTTCCCACTGTGGAACCACGAAGCAGCACAACCGATAATGATGACGTTTCCGTTATTGAACGCATTGATTCTGATGTGGACCCTACCCCGCTATTGCAAAGTCCAGAAAGCTCAAAGACCAGTTCCCCACAGACCAGAAGAGGACGCGTATCCAGGGTGAAACCAAAACCTAACCTAGGCCAAGCCTCGAGGACGGCTCAGGTAAAATCCCAACCAGAGACGTCAAAAGTAAGGACGTCTGAAGGGAGCCACTCAGTTCCTCAAACCACAGACACACCACCGGCCGCAGAGGAAACCTCTGAGACAGCAGACTGTAGTAAAAGATTATCGAAGGATGACGTGGCTTGTATTAAAGTCAAACATACGGTGGAGACATCTGGCAGTCAGGAGAGGTCTGTTGGTCCATTAGAACCCAGTAGGGAACCAGCCACCACAGCCTCGAGGTTCACATCTCCGTCCACAGAAGAAGCACCGATAGCTGAGAGTATATCTAGTAATCTGCTGACATCGGACGCGACGGTCACAGAATCCCAGATTGGACTGGAGTCAAACGTAGTCTCAGCTCCGGTCCCGGAGAGCAGCAACCATCCTGCTCCATGTGTTGCACCTGTTGAAGAGTTACCAGTCGAAAAGATGGAAGAGAATCAAGTCGCATCCACTCAACAGACCAGGAAGAGTCGATTCCAGAAAGTCAAACCCAAAGTCATCCTAGCACAGGCATCAAGGGCCGTCCGTTCTAAACCTCAAACCACAAAAGACGCCGTAGAGAAAGGCCCAACTCCAGACCCCACATTTAATGAGAAACCAGCAGTAGAGACTAAAGCAGAGTCAACTTGCTCCGCCTCTCCTGAAAAACCAAGTCAAAGTCATGATCCTGCTTCAGTTTTGATACCATCGTTGGATTTAGGGATGACTCTTACACCCACAGAGGAGTTGTCTTCAATCGAGCAGAAAAACCCAGATGTTGGGGTTGTTGTTCAGGCAGAATCAGACTCAGCAGCATCGCATCAGAGTGTCTCAGCAAGCCTTTCTGAAGCCCAGTTTGAACCCAGTAAGGAAAAAACCAGCAGAGACACAATGCCGACATCAGATTCCACTGATGAAAAACTGACGTCTCATGTTGGGCATACCCAAGGAATCACAGAATCTGAAGTAGGACGTGGGTCAGACTCTGTCCCTGTCCAAGAGTTAGAAGAGTCACCCGTCAGACAGGAAGAAGAAGTCAAACCTGCTTTCCGGACAACGAGAGGGCGATTACAAAAGGTGAAGCCCAACTTGCCACAGATGTCAAGAGGCGCTCGGTCAAAACCTCAAACCACAAAAGACGCCGTAGAGAAAGACCCAACTCCAGATCCCAAATTTAATGAAAAACCAACAGTAGAGGCTAAAGCAGAGTCAACTTGCTCCGCCTCTCCTGAAAAACCAAGTCAAAGTCATGATCCTGCTTCAGATTTGATACCATTGTTGGATTTAGGGATGACTCTTACACCCACAGAGGAGTTGTCTTCAATCGAGCAGAAAAACCCAGATGTTGGGGTTGTTGTTCAGGTAGAATCAGACTCGGCAGCATCGCACCAGAGAGCCTCAGAAAGCCTTTCTGAAGCCCAGTTTGAACCCAGTAAGGAAGAAACCAGCAGAGACACAATGCTGACATCAGATTCCACTGATGAAAAACTGACGGCTCATGTTGGGCATACCCAAGGAATCACAGAATCTGAAGTAGGACGTGGGTCAGACTCTGTCCCTGTCCAAGATGTAGAAGAGTCACCCGTCAGACAGGAAGAAGAAGTCAAATCTGCTCTCCGGACAACGAGAGGGCGACTACAAAAGGTGAAACCCAACTTGCCACAGACGTCAAGAGGCGCTCGGTCAAAACCTCAAACCACAAAAGACGCCGTAGAGAAAGACCCAACTCCAGATCCCAAATTTAATGAAAAACCAACAGTAGAGGCTAAAGCAGAGTCAACTTGCTCCGCCTCTCCTGAAAAACCAAGTCAAAGTCATGATCCTGCTTCAGATTTGATACCATCGTTGGATTTAGGGATGACTCTTACACCCACAGAGGAGTTGTCAACAACCAAGCAGAAAAACCCAGATGTTGGGGTTGTTGTTCAGGTAGAATCAGACGCAGCAGCGTCACATCGGAGTGCCTCAGAAAACCAGAACCTTTCTGAAGCCCATTTTGAACCCAGTAAGGAAGAAACCAGCAGAGACACAATGCTGACATCCAAGTCCACTGATGAAAAACGGACGTCTCATGTTGGGCATACCGAAAGAATGACAGAATCTGAAGTAGGACTTGGGTCAGACTCTGTCCCCGTCCAAGAGGTAGAAGAGTCACCCGTCAGTCAAGAAGAAAAAGTCAAATCTGCTTTCCGGACAACGAGAGGGCGATTACAAAAGGTGAAACCCAACTTGCCACAGACGTCAAGAGGCGCTTGGTCAAAACCTCAAACCACAAAAGACGCCGTAGAGAAAGACCCAACTCCAGATCCCAAATTTAATGAAAAACCAACAGTAGAGGCTAAAGCAGAGTCAACTTGCTCCGCCTCTCCTGAAAAACCAAGTCAAAGTCATGATCCTCCTTCAGATTTGATACCATCGTTGGATTTAGGGATGACTCTTACACCCACAGAGGAGTTGTCAACAACCAAGCAGAAAAACCCAGATGTTGGGGTTGTTGTTCAGGTAGAATCAGACGCAGCAGCATCGCATCAGAGTGCCTCAGAAAGCCAGAACCTTTCGGAAACCCAGTTTGAAGCCAGTAAGGAACAAACCAGCAGAGACACAATGCTGACATCCAAGTCCACTGATAAAAAACGGATGTCTCATGTTGGGCATACAGAAAGAATCCCAGAATCTGAAGTAGGACGTGGGTCAGACTCAGACTCTGTCCCTGTCCAAGAGGTAGAAGAGTCACCCGTCAGACAGGAAGAAGAAGTCAAACCTGCTTTCCAGACAACGAGAGGGCGATTACAAAAGGTGAAGCCCAACTTGCCACAGATGTCAAGAGGCGCTCGGTCAAAACCTCAAACCACAAAAGACCCTATCGCACCCACGCAGCCTGCGGAGACACCCACCGGTCAGACCTCAAGGCCCAAATCCACTGACGATACCCTTGCAAAGGTGGAAGTACAGCCAACTTGCAGTACCAATCCTGAAACACTGAGCCAAACTGCTTCGGTGTCATTAGAATTACACTCGACTCATAAAACCACGGAGGAATTATCTTCAACTGAGGAGCAAAAGGCACAAGTTGGACGTGGACTAGACTCAACCTCTGAGGGCTCACAACAAAATGTTCCCAGGCGACGCTTTCCCAAGGTCAAACCCAGACCAAATTTGGGGTCATCTCCTCGAACGGCACGGGCAAAACTGCAGCCGGATGATGGGGGTAAAGCCCCAGAACCACAGCCTGTGGACAACAACGGTGCACAAACAGAACAGGAGCCTGTAGAGTCAGGGGAGTCACTCGACGGCAGGAATAATAAGGGTACTTCCTCTGATGGTGTCGTCATAGCAATGCCGCGGGTTGCCGAGAGTCGGTCTGCGTCGACGGACTCGGTTGTTGAAAACAAGAGTGATGAAAAACTCACAGTTGAATCCAGAAGAGAGGAAACGTCAACGAATGAAAGTCAAGATGCAGTGCAGCTACGCCCTGAAACGAGTCAAACAGCTGCCCAAAGGTAAGACGTGATAATATTTTCCTGATTCTCACTCACAGCCGAATGTTTTAAATACATTATGAAGGAATTATTATTGTTTTCCACTTTAAAGCACTGTTGATAAGAAGTCAGAGGCGACAGAGTCTCCCTTGAGAAAAGGTCCCCAGGCCCGGAGAGGCCGGCTGATTAAACCCAAACCCAGACTGGGACGCAGCACCATCCGACCTCCACAACCCAAAGAGGTCCAGAATACCAAACAAGCAGAAGCAGGTTTGAAGCCTTTTTTTTAATTTTTTTTATTCAAACTCCCATACCTCAGAGAATGCTCAGCAGATATATTCAGGATTCTGCCATCTATGACCAGAGAGTGTTGACTTCTAATGGTTCCTCCTTTCCATAGATTTTGGTACTTGTTCAGAACGTGTGTCTGAACACCCAGCAGGCATCCAGCAACCAGTAGAGGGAGCTATTGAGCAAGTACCTGACAGTTGTACTCGGGTAAGTAGTAACATGTGCAGCAGGAGGCGTATATCGGGATGTATGATTGTTTTACCCTTGGAGATGTAAAAGTAATAACAGAGCTATGGCAGTGACTCCCAACATGGGTACATATATATTTATTTATATTTAAAGGAACTGTGTGGATTTAGAGAGTATTTACTGGTGCATTTGGATATATGTTCATAATGATGTTTTCATTACTGTATTCAATTACCTGAAACTAAGAATCATATTTTCATTAGAACGAGCCTTTCCTATGGGATGCAATCTTGGTCAAGAAGATCTCATTTAATTATTTAATAATCTGCAAACTGATTTATTCTCTTCACATTTCCAGGATGCATCAACGTCGCGTACAGGGACCCAACATTCTCCAGATCTCACATTGTTCCCAGACTGTAAGTCGGTGGATTTGTTTGTATTGTGAGTTGTGTGTGGAGTATATGTGTGTTTTTTTGTCTAAAAGCTCTCTCACTCTCAGTGTCGGTGCTGTCCCAGCCCTCGGATGCAGACGAACCGTTCTTCATCCTCTCTCTGACCGAGATCCCGGTCTGCCCGTCGGTAGAGGTGGAGGAGCCGCCGCTTCCTTATCTTCCTCCAACAGATGCATCAACACAGCAATGGAGGTGCCTGTTTTTTTTATATCACATCTTGTTCATGCAGGCAGGGATCTGTGTTTATTTTTGTGTTCTGATGAACTTTACTCCCTCCTCATCAGCGATCCTGGAGACGTCACCGTGCCCGTTTCCATGGAGACTCCAGTGGATCCTAACGGTAGAGTGATTCCATTTTACTCCTCATTTATCAATAATTAATCTCATGTTAGGAAGAGTCAACGTGGATTGTTTGTGTTTATGGAACAGAGAGTACTACAGTCCATCCAGCTGAATTACCAGAGACCGGAGAGAATACTGATGAGACTGGAATCCCCCCCACGAACCAGCGTCCGGTGGGCACGAGAAGAAGAGGTACGCAGCACGCCAACACTTAACTCATCACGTGCACTCGGCAATTTTCCTCATGTATCCGTTCCTCTCATAACCAGCCAAACTGGAGCCTGATACTACAAAGGGGGAACAAGCCAGCGAGTCCGTCGCTGCCAAGGCGGAAGCGGCCCAGCGCTCGGAGCTCGCCGGGCCTTCTGTGCTCCCGGACGCCGTTGATGATGCTGTCAACCAGCCACAGGGAGGAAGCGGCGATCACGTCGGCGGGGGGGAGCCCCCCGAGAACAGCGGCTCTGAAGCACAAACTTCACGGGCGAGGGGGACGCGTAGTTGCAACAGGTGAGGACAAACATTTGTGTTTAACCGTTATTATGTGGCTTTGAAAAAACTGGAAACACGTGACAAATCTTCTACTGTCACTTAACCCGACATGTTTTAAATGGTTCAGTAATGCTAAATTGGTTAGCATGAGTCAGTCGCTAAAGTCTCTGTGATGTGATTTTTGAATGTGTGTTGTTGAGAGAGTTGGATGGGAAACCCAAACATCGGCTAAATACTGGCTAAAGGTAGTTTGTTAGCTCACAAAATGACTTAATGCAAACTTATAGGCTGCTATTTGTGTTGCTGGTGTTCAGGCAGCGATGGTTCATATCATTAATTAAATAAAGACATATCAATACCCGACAGAAACACCAACGACTCCCTCTCCCTAAGTCCTGAGACGACCACGACGGCCCTCGCAGGCGATTCTGGATATGGAAGAGCAGCTTCCAGGGGTCGAAAGGTCAGAACTCGAGGAGGAAAACGATCCACTCCCATGCGCAGTGCGACGCCGCCAACCCTCTCCACGTCCTCCATCACATCGCCGACGCCAACGGAGCTGCAGGACGTCACACGGACCTCCGAGGGCGGCCCAAGTCCCGACGCTTCCTCGTGTCCGGCGGAGGTGAGGCGGAGGGAAGGCGTGGACTCGTAGCTCCTCCCCCTCATACACGGCGATCACAGCTGAGCCTTTGTTCTTCTCTGTTGCAGGTTTCTGTTGCCATGGAGACCAGCTCTATAGAGGTGGAGCCCACCAACGTGTCTCAGTACTTTTTAAGTGACATTTTTACAGACGTGGACGAGACATGAAAGCTGACGAGAGGAGGAGCTTCCCTTTTTTTTTTTTTTAGATTGACAAGTTATGTCTGAATGTTAATTTATGACTAAAAGACTGTTCTGTTTTGTTGTTTTTGTTCTCAAATGACGTGAAGATAATACTTTCACAAGCACTTTGAAGATGTACAGTTAGTTTCAATTTTTTAAATGAAAAATGTTCTCATTAATAACCAAAAACCCAGGTTTAAAGGTGGTGACAGCATTTCCACAATTATTCATGATCCTTCGAGCTACAGATTCACCAATTTGGTTATTAAATACCTGTGAAAATGTAAATATTGTACAATGCTTTTTCTTTTCCACATCTGTTCCATTTCAAAACAGACATTTACCTCAGGAAAAGAATACAACATAACAAGATTACTATTTGTTTTTTTGTGCTAATTTGACAAAAAAAAGTCTTAAAATGTGCTTTTCATTCACTCCGTGTGTGTGTGTGTGTGTGTGTGTGTGTGTGTGTGTGTGTGTGTGTGTGTGTGTGTGTGTGTGTGTGTGTGTGTGTGTGTGTGTGTGTGTGTGTGTGTGTGTGTGTGTGTGTGTGTGTGTGTGTGTGTGTGTGTGATCATCTCAGTGTTCAAAGAGGTCCTTGTACATATTCACAGCATTCTAATTTTATGTTTGATACTTGAAGACAAAAACAAATCTTCCTGAAATTAGTCTTATCTCATTAGTTCATTAAAAGTAGAACGTGGAATTCTCTCAGATATGAATAAAAAAAACAACCTATTCTTCCACCATCACTCGACTCTTATTTTCCATTTCAGCACAGATTCATATCTAGAAATACTGTATGTGTTTGTAGAGATATGTACTCATGCCGATGACGTTCTATGTAGGAATCTGCATGTGATCCAGCTGAGACCGTGAGCTTTGAGCCTCCTCTTAATCCCTCACGCTGCAGCCTCTTGTAGTGAAGCTTAAGACTTGTTTGGATCTCCGTCTGCAGGTCCGACGCTCGGCCAGCTGAGAGATCAGACCGGAGTTCACTGCAGCAGACCAGAGGCCTCCACCAGCAACATGAGCCAGAACACCCAGGTTAGTGCATTTTCATATCTGTAATCAGCACATGCATGTGTGTCATGTCATGTTTTAGAGGTGGGAGGAATAATAATCCATTCTATGATGCTTTGATTCTGCATCGATGCAGGAAAGTCTAAACATAATTATTATTTTTATTTATTTAGGCAATATTTCCACATTTTCTATCAGGCCTACATATTTACATATTCTATTACTAAGCCATATTTATTGTTTATTACTGGTCTCTTGACTATACCTGCACTGTACCTTGTCGCACCACCATCACTCTCATCTATCTATCTAAAAGTTATGTAGAACATCAACTGTATCATACAAATAAGAATTGGTTGGTCTGCAGGTCAAATATCTTCAGTGATTTGTACTTTGACATTGTTGCTCGTTAATAGATTTTTTTTGTTTGTATTTTTTAATAATTTTTTAGACTTTTTTTTTTTTAGCTTTATTGACAGTGAGGGGGGGGGGGGGGGGGGGGGACGCCATGCAGAGCCAACTCACTGAGCTCTCTCAGTCCCAATAGATGTCCTTTTTAAATGATATACAATGTTTCTGTGAAACTATTTTTACTTTCTATTGTGCCCTTTATACTATTTGAAATGTGTTTGTAATATCGGCACAAAGGCTCTTGCAAAATCAGGTCACGTAATTATTTGAGGATCAGAAGAAAATCACAATTCGAACGTGGCTCAGGCTCAGAAAACATGACTGAATTATGCAACGACCTTCTGATCCCTCAAAGCTGTGTGTGTGTGTGTGTGTGTGTGTGTGTGTGTGTGTGTGTGTCTCTCCAATGAACAAACAGGTAACACTGTGTACATTATGTTGTGAAAGAGTCTAAATCTCTTGTATGATGATTCAACCTTGAAACGGTTTGTTATATGAATGACGGGGAAATGTAATGTTGCTGTAGAAGAATCACCTTTATCAACTCACACAATTAATTCAAGTTCATATCTAATAATAAATCTCACATCATCGCATGTACATTGTGATTTCTACAGGCTGGCGGTTTACTCTCGGTGTAAAAAGACCAAAAGACACTTAATAATGTATGAAAAAATAAATATCTCATTCGGAAACATTGTGTGTTCCATATACAGAATTGATTTAGTTTTTTATTCATCAAAGAATAACTACATCTGCTGTTACAGGCGAAGACAAATTAGTTTAGTCCCGGGGCTCTGAGACCTGAATCCAGGGATTAATGTGGTGATGTGGTTTTAACCCCCCATGAGCTCTGGGGCTCTTACGCAACGGGGTCGGAGTGTGTTGAAAGTTACGAGGCCAATAAAAGTACTGGATTACTCTTTCCAGTAATAAACAAAATAACTGTTTTCGTATCAAATATCCTCACCAATAGTTGTTCATAACATTTAACTAAAAAACAACAACAGGGTAAAGAGGAGAAGTCAGGGATTCCTCAGGGTACATGCCTGGGAACCATGACAATTTGGCACCTTTCCATCTGGTAGATGTTGAGCTCTTTCAGTGGATAAAATTAGTTTGTGCTGCATGAAAATCAAGCTTCATCCTCTGGGGACCATGAAGTCTGGAGGAAGTTCCAGGGCCATCCATCCAAGAGGCTTCGACTTCGGCCTCCAAAGAATATGGATTAAAAGAAATGTGTTTTTTCTCTCCCCTTGGATCCCGGACAGGACGAGGAGGTGCTGAGGCAGATCGAACGGGAGGTGCGGATGAGGGAGGGGGCCACGAAGCTCCTAGCGGCTTGTTCCAGGAGAGATCAGGCCCTGGAGGCCTCCAAGGGTCTGCTCACATGCAACGCCCGCATTTTGGCCCTGCTCAGCCAGCTACAGCAGCTGAGGAAGGATCAGATCCTGCAGAGAGCGGGGCGCAGGTCGGGTCAAAGTTTTATGTGAAATGTCTGTGGGACGTTGTCATGCCGTCTATCGGCCACTAGAGGTCAGGCATGTTGTTAAAACACCCACCGAGTCTGTCACTGAAATGTTGTGATGTTACGTCAGCTTTATTATTACTGCTTGAATAAGTGACTGAAGAGTTTTAATAGTTATTTATTCAAGTAGTTGGACTTTTTTATTTCATGTTTTTGCATGAAAGCACTGTTGAGTTTTTGTGTTTGAACATTTTCCTCGATTTGGGTTACGGCTTATCATATCAGGGCTAGCCCAAGCCTTTTGGGGGCCCTAAGCAGGATTTGGGGGCCCCTCTCCCACCACCACAGTGCTTAATGATTATTAATTATATCAAAAAACCTGTGATATGTATCTGAGGGGCCCCATTCAGACATCATAACCCATTTTGTATCATTAAGGGGCCCTATTAAATCAGAATGATCTTTCTTTTGCGTACAGACTTTGATGTTTATGTCACCTGTGTAAAAACACACGATTGGGGGCCAAGGGGCCCCAAGCAGCCACTAAGCTTGCTTATGCCTCGGGCCGACCCTGTGTAATATGACACATTATGCACAGATCACTAGCACGGCCTGGAGCACTTATATACAATACATGAGCTACTAGATAAGAAGTGATTGAGTTGGACTTGATTTACTGCCGGCGCTGTGCTGGATTCCATAAGTGTTCAGGTACACGGCGTCCTGAACGCCACGTATGTGCGGTATGTAGCGTTGGATGACAGATGACGGATGGATGTATTTCTTTTACCTCAGGCCATCTGAGGATGTTGTGCCGTGTTTGGGGAAAGTGTCCATCTCAGGTAAAAAGGTGTTGACAAAACATACTGCCATAATAATTCCTAAAATATAATACCTGAGTGTTTATATAGCTGTCTTTTATCATTTACACCGTGTAGACCTGCGGATTCCACTGATGTGGAAAGACTCGGAGTACTTCAAACACAAAGGAGGTAAGACGGGAAGCCATTGCACTAATGTGAAGGAATGGAAGTGCTTTTGCCAGATATCATTTAGTAAAAGTTTTTAAAAAATAAACAAACCCTGAAATGATTGACCACCCTCTTATTTTTTTTATTTTTTTTTGTATTTATTTGTTTATTTATTTATTTTTTCAGTTGGCTAATTTGCAACCCCTATCAAGACCTGAAGGCAGAGGTCTTAAACAGGGGTCCGTGACCCCTAGAGGGTCCACAGAATTACTGCAGGGGGTCCCCGAAATGATTTGATCCCAAACTTTTTTTCTTCCAAAACTTTAAATATGTTCACAAATTTAAATCTTATTTTTTTTTTTTAATGTTATGAGCTGAAATGTGATGAAGAAATGCCAATATAGCAGAGATCTTCAACTGGGGGTCAGGGATCCCCTCTTCTTTTCTTCCAAAATGTCAAATATGTCCAAAAATACACACGAACATTAATACAACATCTAACAAGCAGATATATAAAAGTGAAATTGTGATGTAGAAATGTCAGCATTACAATATTTTCTATAAATATATGACTCATGAACCAACCTTGAAGACCTCTGCAATATAGAATTAAAATATGTTCTATAAATATATCAATCTGTCAACAATGATCATTTTAATGGCTTGGCATTGTGTATCCATCCATCATTACAGTACTGCTATACATGGCACTATAGGCTGCACTACACATCATTATAATTGTATACGATATGTAATAATTTGGTTTCTTGTCCTGCAGAGCTGCAGCGCTGTGCCGTGTTCTGTCTGTTCCAGTGTGGCACAGAGATCCACGACACCGACCTGGTGATGGTGGACAGGACGTTAACCGACATTTGTTTCGAAGACGCGATCTTATTGTAAGTATTTCGAGTTGTATTTGTTTTTGTCCCATTTTTTTAAAAGTGATTTTCCACGTGTGCATCAGCAGCAGCGAGGTCGGTCCAGGCTTCCAGCTCCACGTCCAGCTGTACAGCAGCTGTGCGGTGGAGGACTTCTCCCCGGGGGCACTAGGACCCAGGAGAGCGAGCTGTCTGGGGGGCTCGGCGGGATGCTCCTCGGGGAAGAAGATCCGTGCTGCGTTCGAGTCCGCGGCCTTTTGTGGATCCGGCAGAGGAAACGTGAGAGCCGGGATGGCGTCGCCGCCTTCATCCCCTCGCCCGTCCACGCAGTGAGGATGACGAGTCTCCCTCAAATGCACCACATGTTATATATATAAATATTTATCATATTTTATATTTTATATCATTTGTTATGCTTTGTGTGTGAAGGGGGCCCAAGTACAACCTGCTGGCTCAAACCACTCTGAGACTGGAACACGTCCGGGAAGGCTTCAAGACGCATGATTTGGCTCTAGCAGCAACAGGTGAGTGTACAATTATATGTTTTCTTCTCTTTCCTCCTGAAATCCTCAATCTCTTTGTCTTTTTCTCCAGAGGATAATCCATTCTGGTTGCCTCTGTTTGGCAACATGTGCTGCCGCCTAGTTGCTCAACCTCTGTGTATGATTCAGCCAATCATGAGCGGCCAACTCCATGTTAAGGTGATTTCATATATTATCCCTTTTTTAAAAAATATTACATCATGTTATAGAATCAACTTTATTTTAAACATTTAAAAAATATATAATCAGTAAAATAGATTTTAAAGGAAAAAAACAACAAAATCAAGATAGCCCACATTAAATCAATCAATCAATACACAATACAAAAGGAGCAGGTCCTACCCATATTCTACTGATAAAAAATCTTCAATACATTCATTAATGTCCATCCTAAGAATAAAACACTATATTTCTACTTTACATGATTGCATTTTCTTAGCAAAAAGTGAAATAATAATAATAATGATGATAGTAATGATTACCCCGTCAGATTGTAGATTTCTCCTTTCTATACCTGATGAAAATGATTGTTTTATCCATCTTTTAAACTGTCTGAGATTTTTTCTTTATTATCGCTGTCGTTCAGCTCGGAGACGATCTGGATGACTGGGGAAGTGTCTACGGCGTCCTCAGGGGGCGGAGTCTACTCTGCTATCGGGATCAGGGGGACCTGGAGTCCGAGGACCAGCCGGTACTCGTTATCCCCATCAAGAAGGTGGGTTCAGCCTCAGGGACAAACGCATCTACACGTTGGACAGATGAATGAATGGAAACCCACCACCAACATATTATATAGTCTACAATCTAATCGTGTGAGTTGATTCCTCCCAACAAATAGTGGAAAGTTACTAAGTACATTAACTGATGTATTTTATTATTGTTGCTACCATTCTGAGGTACTTAAACTTTATTTGGTTGTTTTCATTTGACGCCACTTTGTACTCTGTCAAAGCAAATGAAGTACAGCAAGTTGTTTTTTGTTTTTGTTTTTATTATTCATTTATCAGTGGAAAAACAAGAATTTACATAACAAGAGAACAAAATAGACATATTTATAAAACAAAAGTATTTGCAATTATACTAGTAATACAAACTATGTAGTTCTACATACACAAGATCAAAGATGCCATCATTTTTTTTATATTTAATCCTTTTCATGTTTTTGTGTTTATAATTGGATTTTTTTATTATTTTTTCCTTGTCTTATATACATATATATATATTTTCCCCATATTTTATTTATACGTCTTTTAGTTTTCTAAACATGGATTTTCTTGCTCCACATTGTCGTCCTCCTTCTTGGCTTGTTTTTAGCCGACGGCTGTCTTTCTCCTCCAAACCGCTCCGATTGTGTCATTTTAAATAACCATTAAAGGGTTAGCCTTAATGCTGTAAGCTTCTGTCAAAACCGCAGTTAAAGCTGTTTTATTACTTTGTCAACACGTCCGCTATTAATATTTCTCTGAAGGCAAATCATCATGGTGGAAAAAACACACCTTTTGGTGCTCTGCCATGTGTGTTCAAGCACAGATTCCAACCAGATAATAATGTGTTGTGAAAGTGATTCATCTTGTTGTTTTTTTTCAGGACACACTTGTTTGTGTGTCGGAAAGCGACGGCGTCCCGAGTGTCTGCATCAGCAGCCGGCAGCGAGGGGAGGACGCCACCTACACGCTGACCGCCAGCACACCAGAAGATGGCCGCCGCTGGGCCGAGGCCTTTCGTCAGCACGTCCAAGACACGAGTAAGGCAACCAAAGCCTAGTGCTTAATCCGGTCTCTCAAACCGGCTACACGCTGAATGTGTGAAATTAGGCGTCGGGCCAAAGCAGAAACACGGATAGTTGAGGTGTCACTACAAATTAAAAAATGCCTCGCCACGCCCTTGAGTTCCCGCCTGGAACATCATGTGCACAAACAACCAACACCTTACTCCCTGTACTCCCAGTTCCTCCTTCTGCATTGGAGTTAATGTAGTTCTTTTTTATTATATGCACATTTCCACGTGATAGCATTCTACAGCTAAATCAAAATATGAGTATGGTCGTCATGCAGACGCCACGTCCCCCCCTCCGAAGAAATATTAGTACATTTTAAACTTAAATCAGTTTGAGAGCAAAAGTAAAGATCTAGATCAGTGAAGAACGTTTGTGCAGCACATACTACTACTCAAGTACTACACTTGAGGTACTTGCACTTGTACTTGAGTAGTTGCAACTGTATCCTTCTACACTACTATCTACAAGGAAATATTGTACTTTTTTCTTCACGATGCCAATTTGACAATATTAGTTACTTTGCAGACTTTTTCTTTTTTTTTCTTTGGAAAGGACAGTTTTATAAAAAAAACAACAATCATAAGCATAGAGGTAATCAAAATTTAAATAAGACCTGCATCTTCACTTCCAGAAGCACAATATACATTTATACGCCCTTCCACTTTGCAGACTTTTTCAATGCAAAATACAAATCCACAAGCAGTATTTAAAAAAGTAAATTCAAGGAACCTGCACATGATCGTTGCCTCGACTCAAAATCACAAAGTTTCTCTTCTTGGAAATAGTTTGAGGGGATTTTTATCGGGCTTTGTGCGTGGATGTATAAAGGTAACATTCCCAGACTGATTCCTGCACGACGGCATTCTTTGGTGGCATGTTGGTGGCATCGGCAGGACAGGCATCTCAATAGTGAGCCTGATGTCAGACTGAGATACTTTGTTTTCTGCTCTGCACTTCCTCATCTCACAAATACGAACAAAGAGAGATAATCCTAATAATAGACGTGTATGTCTTTTAATGCATCCTGTCCTTCTATCCTGTCCGTCTATCTCCCGGACATACTTGTGTGTAAGAACATGATGACATCTCTCTGAGCCCGTCTCCTTTCTGTTCTGATATACGACACCTAATAAAGCTTGCAGACGTGGGACGGCAAGTCTGCATGTTTGTTTTATGAGCTTCCAACGTCATCTAATTTTGAGTTGTACAGTGTACCACAATACACCCTCATAAACAGAAGGAGAACATATAACTATACAAACAGAAAAATATATATATATGGAACTCTTCCTTTTGATGAAGACAACAAATGTAATTTTTTTTTAAATATGTTTATTGATTTTCAATGAAGAGAAAAAAGAAAAAAAAAAGAAAATGAAGAGAGAGGGAAAAAAAGCATTACAACGATATGTCATGGTCATAAAATGAGTATCTACTATCGACAGAATATAAAAAATATATATAATAATAATAAGAGTAAAATAGACAACACAATTAAAGCCAGATGTCTGGATGCTGTTCAAAACCACCGGCCCCAACATGACCTTTGCCCTCAACACCCGTCTGTGCATTTGATTCAGGACTTTCTGTCTGAAACACCAATATATCACGACTGTGTGACTTTGTCTTTGTCTTCCTCTTCTCTGCCTCCTTCTTTTTGCCTCGCTGCCTTTCAGAGAATCCGGATACATCTCCTCTGATAAGCTGGTTTTATTTCGCTACTGCATTTTGCATTTAAATCCCAAATGTTTGATTTGCTCTCTGCTGAACGGGCTCGACAATGTGTGTCATCACAACGATATAGTGTGAATGTAATAATGATAATGTGTGGCGGGTGCCACTCCCCCCGTTGTGAACCAGGGCGTGTTGTACTTTTATTAATACAGAGTACTTTGAATCATTGGTTGCTGTGCTCTTGCAGAACATCACTTATCTTGCATGACGGCGAGTACCCCCCCCCCCCCCCCCCCACACACACACACACACACAACAATGCTCCTTGATTTCTGCACACAAACACATGTTCATTATCACATCTATATTTTGAATACTTTCGTATACATGGAATGTCCTCAAATGTGACATGATGTCTAAAGCTGACAGGTATGCGGCCCGACAGGTGTGACTCTGTCTCTATGAGTTATCACGGATTCTCCGTTTCTCTGATTTTTCTTTTTTGTTTTTTGCTGCAGGCCATTGGAAGCAGTGTTGCGACCGCCTCATGAAGATTGAAGAGCAGAGCTCCAGGAGAGTCGTTCCTGTGAAGCAGGGGTCGCTTTACCATGAAATAGGTAGCGTGTAACGCCTACGTACGGTCACGTTGCTGGTTGCTGGTTTCCACTGGGCTCAATGGACAGGAACCTTTACTTCCAGTCTCCTACGTCACAGCTCATTCATTATGTTTGTTTGTGTTTGTATTAGAATCTAGTAGCATCGTGCGTGAGTGGAACCAAACAAGTCTGCTTTTATTTCGTTTTCGCTTCTACTTAGATACTTAGCCATGCTAGAATGTATGTAAGTGTAGTAGTATTAGTAGTAGTAGTAGTTATAATATTAATAGTATTAGTAGTTTGTAGTGTTGCAGGAAGTGTGCCGTGGATTTCTTTCAAGGTTTTTCTGGTTTTTCTTTCAAAACAATTTCCTCCTGCTGCTAAAAAACTTCTTGATAAAATCAGGGAGTGAAAACAAAACGGCAAAGTTGCACGGGCCGTAAAAACCAAAAGTATGTGACATATCTCTTTAGAGTTGACATGTGAGCTGTTGTTTGTTTGTTTTTGCATTTTATTTATTGTAACAGGGGCAATGCACAATAAAACTTTAGCCTTATATCAAAACAAGGAGAGGTGCATCGCACCAGGTTTTTTTTTTTTTTTTTTTTTTTAGCAAACTTGCTATTTTCCACCTAACAAACAATTGTAAATAGAGTATAAAAACCTACATCATAACTTTTTACAAACATCAACAATCCCCATCCCACCTTAAAAACAACATTTGTACAAAGGCACAGCAATAAATCCTCATTCCCTCCCACCTCCTGCTTTTACAGCTATGTGCAGAAAGGTCAAATACAACGCTACACTCTGCAAATCCTATTATTGTTCATGTCAAAAGGATGACTTTAGCTGCTTTAGTGCAGATGAACTGATTTCTGTATTGTGGTGAATTGAAAAGAAACGAATGGTGGCCTCGAAGGCCAGCCTGAATGCAAAAAAAAAGACGTACGTGTGTGGGCGGATCCCATCGTCTGAAAGACCATATTAGGAGACATAGAAAGGCGATGCACACGTTCACCGTCTTCATCTGCAGAGCGCTGGCGTGACGCCAGGCCTGAAAGCAGGTGAGCAGGTTTGAGTAAATAGCAAGATCTACAAGATAAGTCCCCTCAACGACCTGGAACAAGGAGCCTGACACCAACGGGCGTTAATGGGTGCTTTATCTCCCCACACCTGTGCAAAAAAAACATCCGTCACTCACATCAGGAAATCACATCAGCAATCATGGGGCAATTGGGAGTTTTTTTTTTAAAGCATTCCAATCATCAGGACAGGGTGTAACAAAACAACTCTGAAATTCCAACGTATCAACCGTTTCAGAAAAATGACATGTTTTAAATATTTGATCTGGAGTTTGATATCTTTCTGAACTTCCTCGTGTTTTGCAGTCACACCGTCCCCTCCCGGAGAGGGTCTCGTGGTTCTGGATTTCTCCGAAGAGATCCGGTCTCTGCTGACTTCCTACTACAAGAAAAGGTTCTTTCACTCACGTTTCTACTCTCAGCATTCATTTTGGCAACGTGATTTATTCTCTCCTGGACATATTAAATACATAATTGTCTAATAACCGCCATGACAGCTATAATAGTTTGTTGTGACGGTTCAATGAGGCAATGCAACTGACACCGCAGACATAACATCTAATAGACAAAATCAAGATCGTATTCCTGCCTATGTACGATAACCATACGATGTTTTTCCAAAATATGTCAATGAAACGGACGTGGACTTGATAAACAGTGCTATTTTGAGAAATCTGCAGTCAAACCAGCAATATTAGAACAAAAAAAAAAATTGTGATGTGTTTTTCAAGAACATGTCAACAAATATGATTTATGAGAGAGTTTGAGATTTTAGATCTTGTAAGACTTTAAAGGTGTGCAGCTAGCGGTGCAGTCTTACCAACCAGCAATAGTAGAACAAAAAATGTTTTTTTTCAAAAACATGTCAACAAAGTTTGAGATTTTAGATCTCTTAAGACTTTAAAGGTGTTAAATTTTAAATTCAGAGCATATTCGGTTGATTCCACAAGACTTGGCGACGGCTGAGCCGGCGGCTAGCAGCCAACGGTGCAGTCTTACCAACTGGCAATAGTAGAACAAAGTTTGAGATTTTAGATCTCGTAAGACTTGGAAGGTGTTAAATTTAAATTCAGAAGAGCATATTCGGTGCTTCCACTTGACATGTTGACGGCTGAGCCGGCGGTTAGCAGCTAACGGTGCAGTGCAACAGCGAGAGTTGCAAATGACGGCAATGGAGGCGTTTACCCAGAAGGGGGTGGGGGGATACATTTCTGCGATGGCGGCGTTGTGTCCGGACGGTAACCGTCGTATATGAGCTGTTAGCTAGCTGGTTGGGACAGAGAAGCTAAAATAAACACACACAGAGGGACTTCATTCTCTTTATGTAATGGATGCCATAACTCCTCTATCGCTACATTGCAAATACTTGTTTCCTGCTTCGTTAATGCTCTGAATATCACACGGAGAAGCTTTTTTACGAATTGCAAATTGCCGTCTGTGTTTATAGTCGTACGAAAGGCTCGGTTAAATCACGTCAATTAGGGCTAAATTAGAGCGAGAGTTTTTTATTTTTCATATCACAGAGCTCCGGAGTGATTCAGGCTTTTACGACTTTTAATAACATATTATTATTTCTTGTTTGGTCAGTTTGTTCAGTCTCGGGGAAAAGAGCGATACTGAACGATGACACGAGGGCACAGGCTGTTCTTTTCACGCACCTATTGAGGTCAGCGGTGACGATGGCAACATCGCGCCGAAGCAGATAAACACCTCGCTGACTCCGACGCATAATGGCCTCTTTTATCCGACGTGGCCTCTGTTGTCAAATCAGCTGACTGCTTTTAACTTCTGGCAACGGGGCGAACACGCTCAAAGTTACGAGTTGGAGTCTGCACATAATGCACCCGGGTGTCAAATGCCACGGTTTTATTGTTCGGAGTGTGATGGTTTGTGTGCAAAGAGAGAGAGAGGGAGAGAGAGAGAGAGACAGAGAGAGTGACAGAGAGAGAGACAGACAGAGAGAGAGACCAGGAGATCGGGTCAACAGATGTCCCTGAGAACAGGTTTTACTGGAGATTTTGAATGTTGATGCACGTAAAGTAATGAGCTGAGACGATGACAAAGATATATATTTTTTGCATCGCTGGCTTTGTGCAAACTGTAATGAGTTCATGAGTGAGCCGTATGTACACATATTGATTGCACGGTGAGTAAAACATGTCAAACATGCTAGTAAGATGTCTCACTCGTCTTCATTTGCATGTCTGGACAGAAATGGCTGATGAGTTAATTGGCGCTGATTTTTCAAACTGTCACTGATTTGCATATAGAGTTTGATGAGATCTTTGCTCTGGTTCACTTGAGACTAACAAAATCGCCTCATAACTAGTGATTAATTCATAATGAAGCGTTGACAAAACAAAATAAACCCTAGCGTGATCCAGCGTCTGGTATCGTCATAAATCAGATTGGGTAGTGGCCAAACGCCTCAAAGGAAAAAAATATGAGATTCATTTCCCTCTTTGCCTTGAGGGGGAATTCACCGTGATGTCCTTTCACTGTGATCTGATGAAAACAATGACTATTCTGGTAAGGAAACAATCACATCCTCATACCAAGGAGACCACACGGCCGGCCGTTTTAACTGAGGAGGTGGCATGTGCTCATTAATTGGGGTGTGTGTGTGTGTGTGTGTGTGTGTGTGTGTGTGTGTGTGTGTGTGTGTGTGTGTGTGTGTGTGTGTGTGTGTGTGTGTGTGTGTGTGTGTGTGTGTGTGTGTGTGTGTGTGTGTGTGTGTGTGTGTGTGTGTGTGTGGCTTGGCTGTTTTACACTGACAATTAGATACCAAAATAGAAACACGAAAGGTCAGGGTTTTTATAATATGTATTTTCTTTGTCTCTCTTCTCCCACAGTTGCTGACGACCCTGGAGGAGCGGGACACCGTTTACATTTGTGGTGACCGGTCAAGGAAACGGCGTGGACAGGATAAACGGTGGTATTTGTAATCAGATATATGTCATCCTTCTCTGAGTCTTACCAACCAGCAATATGAATAAATAAAATTAAAAAGAAATAGTGATAAGTGTGAAATACAAACCCCAAACTGACTGTATGGCCATTAATAATACCAAATATACCTTTTGGTGTAAAGAGGGACCACCAAATGGCCTCCAACAATTATTACAATGATTATTGACCCTGAATCTGTTTCTCTGTTGAGTCACAAGGACGACCTTATTTATTTGTTTACTTGTTGCCGCACCTCCTGCAAGCCTCACACACGATACCTCCTCGCATATTAAAATAGTACGGCGCCATTAACAGTCAAGCACTGGCTTTTTGACAACCAGTTTTAATAATAATAATAATAATAATACATAGGTTTTATATGGCGCTTTTCCAGTTGCTCAAAGACGCTTTACGAGAACAAACAAGATGAAAACAATAGAGAAGAGAACAAAACAGGCAAACAAAAAAAGGATAAAGGCAAGAATGTTAAGGTGACATTTGAAGGCTGCTTTGAAGGATGGATTAAAAAACATTACATTACAAACACATTAAAAAAACCTGACACGACTGCTCAGCTTCTAGTTCAGTCCAATAGCAACAATCTGCTGGAGCTCATTAATATATATATATATATATATATATATATATATACACACACACACACACAGACACACACAGACACACACACACAGCAATAAAGTGCTACGGAAATGTTCAGAGAACTGTTCTCAGTTTAAGTGATATTATTTTGATTTTGAACCAGTAATTCAGGGCTTGTTGTGTCGAATGATGAAAATATTCTTGATTGTAACCACAATATTTTTTACAAGCATCATTTTTTGGCGGATATGAGCATGAGCGCCGTGGGCAAAAATAAAGAAGCACTACGCAGTTCCGTAGATTATTATCCTCACTGAAAACTCAACGAGTAACACAAGTGTTTCTTGTTCTGTAATTTGCACTAAAAATAAAAAAATATGCCTCCCCTTTCAAAGACGCCTCCGGGTTAAACAATAATCTTAAGTGAAACAAAAATTACTTGCCGAAACATGTCGACACGAGATCTCTCACAATTACCACAATCCCCCGCCCTTTGAAACCTCAGTGATGCATTCAGGAGCTGGTCAAACGGGTGAACGAAACAAAACCCGGGAGCAAAGTCAAATTAGCGCGTCAACTGGTGGCGTGTCTCTCTTTGTTCAGCATATTAAAGCCCTTTTCTTATATTGAATACATTTTTCAGGACGATGAACCTCAAGAGCTTTGACAGGATTTTTTGGCGATGAGTAATTTGGACGTAATAATCAGCGTCCGTAGTCAGGAGTGACGCTGCTCTCACACCTGCACACTCATCGAATCTGAGATAATAAAAGCAATAATAACAACGACGTCACAAAAGCACAATAAGGGCGTCTTTTAATGTCACTGTTTTCATGGTGTTTTCATGACGTATATTTGTATGTGCATGCCACAAGTCAATCAAAGGTTGATCAAATGTGAGTGATCGGAAGTATTTTTCCACTAATGAACACAAGCCATATTGTATAGTATTGTTTGTTTACTGGACCTTGAAAGATCACATGACCTTTACATATTCAACGGTGAAGGTGGGCAAAACCTCCTAAATAAAAGCTTGAGACCACTACCTTTTCTACCAAGGCATATTAATCTTCCATATTGTAAAACTCTCAAAAAGGAAATTAATACGCTTAATAACACCTCATTATCTGATTTGTGTAAAAATATCTTGTGGGACAACAGGATGAAACATGAAACGTATTTATTTGAATGTATTTAGATTTACATGATTTGAATATTGAATGTATTTTGAAAGGAATATTTCAATCTGGAAAAAAAAGGATGGATCAATCGTTACATACAAATGAATTATATACAAAACTTAAGTGTCAGACAGCGACTTGGCAAAACCTGCGTTCTCTCTACTGGCCAGCAGGGGGCAACTCCTCTGATTGCATAGAAGAAAGAAAGATTTATTGCCTCCGTAAACATTGTAAACGGGAATTTGTGGTCTCAAATCTTCTTCAATACAGCACGATGTTCATTTTGTCACTTCTGGTCCTGTTCGGAATGGCACTCCACCAACTATATACATCTTATGTACAGTATAGAGCTATGTGACGTGGTGTTGGTTGTATCGACGTTATTATCTGTACCGATCTTCATGTTGAGCTGGAGATCATCTTCTTCAGCTTCATCACCTCTTCGGTGGTGAGGTGCAACAGGGAAGTGGAGCTGGAGTTCAACATGAGCAACGCCGAAGGACCCGGGTCAGACTCCTTCCCTCCCCGGCTCGCGTCTTCGCCGAAGGAGGCCGAGGTCGCAAAGTCTTGCCGTGCTGCCCGAGGGCTAGAGTCAATTTTCAGCGGGACGGGGGAGGAACGGGTGTCTTTGTTGTAACCGTCCCAGCAATTCGGGGGTTTGGAGACGTACGGCTTGTTGACATCAAACGGGAAGACGTCCCGGCTGGCTGAGCCTTTCAGAATGCCGCCTGATGGCAAAGGCTTGTAGGTGTGGAAATGACTCTGGCTGCCGTTGTGGTGATTGCCGTTCGTCTGGGGGGGGCTCGTTGAGTTCTTTTGCGTCACACGTAGATCCTCAGGTGCCGGACTCCGGCGTCGGGGGTTCACATGAAATGTCAGGTTGGTGGGAACGACGTCGGAGCGGTTTCTTTGTTCCTCTTGGGGAGGAAGAGAAGGTAGCTGCCTCCCTCCGTGGTGCATTGTGGTGCCACAAAGCCGGAGCCAGTTGTGAAACACCGACAGCGGTACCTCGATTTCCATCTTGCCCCCGTTTTCCCGAGGGATGCCCGGCAGGATGTGACTGAAGTTGAGCTCCCTCGCTTCCAGACTCCCCCTCGTGTCTTCTTTCGGCAGGATGGTTGAGTCTGCTTTCGGCGAGCTGGGTTTTGGTGGCGTCGCGGCTGGGCCTTCATCCGTCCTTGGCGGCCACTTGGCGTCGTACGTGGGCGGGCTCCTGGGTGTCTCATCTTCAACGTTGATGACGTACGCCTCCCTGGCTTTGGCGGGATACGAATACGACGCATCTCCTGAAACTGCTTCACCGTCTGGCGTCTCACCTCCGTCGCTCCTTGCCACCTGCGGGTGAAGAGGCGTGTACAGAGGAAAGGGCTTATTCAGGAACTTGGGGTTCTTGCTGGATGAAGGCGGGGTGAACGACGACGCAGGGTTGCTGGTGGTTTCCTGCCTCGGTGCTTTGACGCTAAGGTTCAAGGGCTCGGCCAATCTGGATGTGGTCTTGTACTGCTCCGCCAGGAAGCGCAGCTGCTCCAGCGGTTCCTTGACCCGGTCCGCTGGGGTCAGGTGAGATGGGGGGAAGGGGAACCAGGCCTTGGGGGCGGGGGGACTAAGAGGCGTCAACACCGGGGAGGAGATCGGGACGTGGGGTGGCAGGACCGCGTGGTTGGTGTGGTAGTAGTGAGGGAAGTGGGGGGGCAGGGGAAAGTCATGCAGGTCTGCCTGGAGGTTGTGAGGATTCTATAGGAAAGAGAAGCAGTTAAAGCAGAGTCAACAAACGAGGTGTTAAATAGTGAACATCAGAGGTGTGCCGGTCGGCAGATTTGCTACCTTTTGAAAGCTACGCTAGCTGTTCCACCCCGTTTCCTATCTTGATGCTAAGCTAGGCTAATCAGATCCCGACTTCAGATTTGAGATTGTAACTTTAAATATGTTTTTGTTACATTATTCACAAGATTAAATAGTTATATCCTTAGTTAGTTGCATTTAGGACCCAAACTTTACGTTAGAATCCCTTCAGGATGTAATTATTGATGACTTATGATCCTGAAGTATGTTTATTGAATCGTGACTGACCTGCAGCAGAGGTATGGACAGCAGTTTGCGTTTCGGAGGCCTCTGGCCGTCGTCGTGCTCTTTGCTGTAGTTGCTGTAGTGGAAGTGCTTCGGCTGGTTACGTGGCAACACGTTCACCAGGATGCCGGTCACGTGGCACTCGTACGGCAGAAGCAGCCTGAACAAAATATCAGATACTGGATCAGATGAGCTGCTAAGAAACAAACCACCGACAGAAGTGTGGGTGTTTTTAACTCACTTCTCGTAGTGTCGGCGGGTGCAGGTGGCTGCACTCGTGCTGCGAGGGTTTCCTCCCAGCGTGTTGTACACTTGTTTCCACAGCTGCTGAGCGGTCACCTGGAAGGGCACGGATATTCACTTTAATGTATTATTAAAAAGAATATTAGAATGTGTGGATAAACAATACTATACTCATGCTCGTATGTTAAAATATACATATAATTACCTGGTGGTAGCCACCCAAGTCTCTGACAACCTTGAACATCACAAATAGATCAACTGGAAACATAGAGGAAAAATAAATATACGTCATTATGAGAATGTAGGGCTTTTAGAATTGTAAAATAAAAATAATAATAAAACAATATATTAAATAAAACAAAATTCTCCCATTTCAGAAAATGCTTTAAAAATACTATTACTATTGGACAGTTAACAATTTTGTGTTGGGTGTAGCTCATCTTCAGATTTGGAAAATGTCTATTTCACACAGATATACGAGCTATATGTAAATAATAATATGTAAATGTGATAATGTAATGACTTGATAAGCTTAGCTTCCTCCTGACCATTTTTTTGGTGTTTTTTTTATATTTGTATGACGGATTTTATGTCATGTAAATATTGTACATTCAAATCAAATCAATTGCCCCAAAGAATTACTATCGTCATAATTAGAATTACTCCATAGATAAATATTAGATACTCATAATACCATGTCGTGGTGCACAAAACAAGTGAAATGTATAGAAAACAACAACTTGCGATGAAATGAAGAATAGAATTACTTTGTTTGAAGCCCAGGTTTGGGATTCTCTCGATGGGTGTTTCTCTCGTCTTCATGAACATGTAGAGATCTTTAAGGAACTTCTCCTCTGTGATCTCCTCCATCGGCTTCTTGCTTCTCTCCTGTTGGAGGTCCATGTGAGCCTGAGAACGCAGAGCCGATGATCAAATATGTTTTTAAAGAATGAAAACATCCACAAAGATCTAGGACTTGGCCGAACACGCCTGAAGACCCGTGTGATTATCTGGTGACAAGTGGCTCACTGTTCGGAGGTCACATCCTCTTGACTGATGATCGTCAAACACATGCAGGATTTATTTTGAACATACGTCAAACTTTTTTTAGCTGGTGTTTGTACTCGCCTCACCAGAGTCAACATACCTGATATGAGACTCACACATGGCATCAATGCCCTCTTTCATTCTTATAGCTTCCATTGTTTGATACGTCGCGTCAGTATACACACGCTCAAACTTGAATTATCTGTTTAGTTCAAATCTATTTATAGTTTTTATAGGTTGACTTCAGAACCTTTCAATTACAAACCATGTATTTTGGAATTTAAATTGATGTTTCATGCTTTTTTTAAGCACATGCATATAATGATGTAAATGCAATAGGATTTTCAAAATAAGGCACTTCATCCCCTTGATTTCTTACTTTTTCTTTTCTTTCTTTTTTACAGAATAAGAGTCAAAAGACAATTAATTAATTATATATATGTGTATATACAGTATGTATACACACACTGTTGCTTATAAAGTTGATTGTGATGATTTGCAAATGTCTTGCATTGCCAAACAAAAGTTGGCACTTGGTCAAAAGTTACATTACTGATGCATTTAAATAGGAATAAACAGAGCATTGTGTCTAAAAAACATAATCAATCCTACTTTATGCACAACAGTGTATATTTAAATTCCAGTACAAGCAAATCTATCAATCTAAATATAATCATACAGCAACTCAATTCTGGATTCTATCTGAAATAGTGCTCCTCACCTGTGTTTCCATTGGGCTCATATTAGTGCATCACCCCAGTGATCAGAGAAAAAAGCTGTTGAGGTGTTCAGGCTGATGTTCCCTCCAATGGAGTAAAAAGACAAGAAATCAATGCAGGCGGTTTAATAATATCACCACGTCAGTCACACACACCTGTCCCTCGTATCTGCAACAATGTGGGCAACTGACAGAGGGGGTGTTTACTTCAACGCCTTCAACGCTGAGATTGCTGTTGTCCGACCGGTTCAACCTGTCGGTGAGCACGTTCCCAAAAAAACGGCGGACTGGAATATTCCACACAAATTGGCAGAATTGTAAGGAAACTAGTTGAAATTTGTGTCCATCTCCCCATCTGAGTGAGAAGGAGGGACGTTGGAACGAGTGGAATTTGAATATTTAGGGTTTTACAGCAACTAGAGGGCAAATCAGAGGCCAAAAGAGGCAACGCTTGTTGTTTTATCATTTCCTCATTGCATAAATAACTGAATTCTGATGGAAATCCACTACAGCAGAGTCACCGGCGGTTACATAAAGTATTGTACAGTTTGTGTGCATCATAATAACATGTTATTATCTTTACATATACATTTTTGGCTTGTATGTTAACTCAGGCAACATATTGAGGCAACAATTATCAATGTGGAAACAGGATATGTGAGATTTTGATGACTGTGTAATTACATAAAGTGGTTTGGACACATAGCATGAAGGTGATGCGCCTGTTTTTTTTTACCGTTTGAATGCTGCATAGTTTTTTCAGTTGTCATAATTATCTAGTTTTTTTATATCTCCAGTTATGACGTTATTTTTTTTGGACATCCATTCATTTATAATTGCCTTGACCTTCACTAACTGGTTTCATTGGTTTAATAAGGCAAACCCAAAATGACATCTCTATTTTTTTTCTTTTTGGCACGTGGCAAACATCCATTAAACAAAAATTTTTTTTTTTCTCTTTTTAAATCACAAAGCTATGACCTAATAATACTTTTAACTGAGGGGGAAAAAAAGCTGTGGTTGGTGATCAAAAATCTACCCTGTGTCCTGTAAATTTAATTTAATTTAATTCAGAATTTATTCAAATTTGAGGGGAAAAAATGATCAAATTCATTTCTTTCTCCACTTGAATAAAAAAGTCAACCAATTAAGTAAACTACCATCTGTCACACTCTTCATCAACACAATTAAACCAAATTAAAAAGAAATGAGGGTGCGGCCTCAGATAATGAATACAAGAAAATGGGAACTATAATTATTGTGCTTCCTCCACGAATCGCTTCGTCGTTTTGATTGAACCGTATACGCCCTCCGTCTGCGATGCGGGTCAGGTTCAGCTAGTTCTCTTGGAGGGTGTGATGTCACTTGCCCTTATCAAAACACAGAACATGATGTAACCGTTTCAGTGTCACCCTCGTCAAGAATACAAATGTCGGAGAGAGCTGGTGCGGAGGGTGAAAGTGGGGTTAATCTTCCTGCGTTTATGTTGCTGAATCATCGTGTAGCGTTGTGGTATGCTCTGATTTCAGCTCATCCTTAACAACGCGCTGAAACCGTTGACTTCGCTATAGTTCAACCAATATTTAGTGGGGTTTAGTGCATGACGGTGGAAGGCCATTGGTTTGGACTTCCGTGTGTTATCCCTGTTGATGTAAAGAGTCCAACCAGCTGAAGAGAGATTTGTTTCTCACCTAGAAGCCAGCAGACACACTGTATATACTGTGCAGGGAGGGGGAGCTTTAATGTACTCAGCGTACAGGGCCACTCCCTCTATACCTTCAAGCTCCATTAAGCTTGTTTGCATTCACACAATGACTCAAAAAGAGACTAGATTCCTGTTGCGTGACAAGGCTGCCCCCCTCTCTCTCACGTTACTGTCGATACCACACATCATTCTGCAGCGTCTCTCAGGTCAACATGGGAGGAGCTGGGGGGGGGAGGTTGATGTGGCCGTAGGCCCCTAAGAAATGACAAGAGTGTCTTTAGCTTCTGTGCATTGACATGTTGCAATTCGCAGTGAAAACTAAATAGCTGAGGAGGGATTACAGTTACAAGATGGATGAAAGTCACACAATACGACTTTTTAAAGTTGCCAGATCTCTGTACTGTTCAACATGCAACATAGCATGTGAAATCGAGTCTGTACTAAATGTTGCTCTAATATTTTCATGCGTATCCAACACAAAATACCAGAGATCCAAACGTGTGACGGGCAATGTACAGTATGTGTATTTGGTATTTGATTGGTGTTCATGATAGGCAGATTTCTCAGCAGGTCTCCAAGCAGAACTGAAACAGAGATGAAGCTCAAACTTTTTCATGCCTAGTTTGTTGTCTTTCTGCTGAAAATTTAAAATAATACATTTTTTTTACTAGATAAAGGCTCATTGCTGTGATTTAACACCAAAGTTTCTGTGCTGATGAAATGCAAAAGGAACGGAAGACGACTGTATGACGTCGTGTTTCCGGACCACAATGCACAGCGTCTGCTGGGGACAAAGCACAAAGAAAGGTTCCTCAAGAAGAAGAAGACACTATGTCTAATTCATCTCTTTGACAGGTTTGGCTAAAACATTTCCTGGAATTTTCTTCTTCAGTTCAAGGAAGTCTGCTGAGTGAAAACAATGGCCTCACTTATACCCCACAGTATTTACGTTGCTGTGTAAACTAATGGTTTGTTCACGTTAGCATCTACGATACACTTGTTGTTCTCAGGGTGGCATGAGACAACAAACTCCCTTAAAACGGGAAATACCTCTTCACTAAGTCTATAAACCCCGTGATGTCATCGCTGCTGGAGAGGCGATGCATATTGGTATTTGCGTGGAATGAAAACCTTCAGGTTTTACTTTCTTTGTGCTGCTCGAGAATCATCAACACTTCCTTTTCATACCTTTTTAAAAATGTTTAAATAAAGTGACTAAGATAAGGGGCAACCCGTGTCGCAAAAACAAGCAGTAGATATTAATTTAATTAATGCTGATTCAGCTGCAGGTGTGACTAATTATACGAATAAATGCTTCGCCGAAACTGGCACATCAATGTTCACTAATTGCACCTGGGGCTTTTAACCTGCGATGACATGTCATAGGACTGCGGGAAAAACTTCCAGTGCTCTTGTGTGTTTGCCTTCTGTTTCTAGTGGTGATTCATCAATATGGAAAAAGGGGTCATAATTTAACTGTGGAACGTTGGGGGGGGGGGATCCCAAAGCTGTATAATGATCACAAACTTGTATGATCATCACTGTTGTACCCATAAAAGAACAAGTTTGGAGAAATTGGTAGATGACATGAAAACCAAACAAACAACAATGTACAGATGTTTCGCCATCATGAGAGTGCATCATATGTAATAGATCTAACTGTTTAAATCAGATATTGAGTTTAGAGATCTATGTAATTGTGCATGGTTCACGAACATAAATATTTGAGCAGCAGATAAATATTTGATTAAGATTCAGCTTCACTGGGGCCTCAGTGTGACTATATTCTTTTTTACATTGACACGCTTTGAACTTGAACTTTATCTTTATTTCAACAGTGATAACGAATAAAAAACAATGATTGAAGTCCGCTCTGATAAAATAGAATGATAAATGGAGACATGGTACAAAAACAGATCAATCAGACGAGCCAGAAAATGGACATTATTATTTTTTCAGAGTGATTTCTCTCTGGATGTTTCAGCGCACACTTTCATTTCCTTTGTACTCGAGTGGATTGCACTTATTTCTAGGTATGCAGTTCTGGCTGTCTCACACTGCCGCCCAGATAATATGTTTTTCAAAAGAGTTAACACAGACAGTGTAATGAGCTAATTGACTTGACCAACCTTAAATTAAATGAAATTAATTTAATTGCAATGCCGGGTTGAGCACATGCACATGCTTCATACCAGAGCTAAATTGGGATCTCCACTTAAAGTTGTTAATTTCCTAAACTCAGCAGAATGTTGCCACCAAAACACAGCTCAAGGTTTTCATCACCATCCAAACAGAAGAATTAGAAATGAAGGACTTTTTCACTAAAACGTAAATCACCATATAATAGGTAATAAAAAATTATTCTCAACCTTCTTTCTCTTCAATCTCACCTAAATTCCATAACAAAGTATTTTCTCCCGAGGGAACCCTAACTCATTTAACAATATACACCAAAAAAAAAAAAAAAATCGATTTCTTTGTATTATATAAAATTCCAATATATTTTTTTGTGAATGTGAATGCATGCTTGTAATGTAACGTAAGGTGTTGATCACTGGACGTTTGTTTTTACACAGAACACTTACATCGGTCTCCTGAGTAAAAGTCCTGTGTTTGTTTGACCTATCACTGCTGATCAAGGTTGGATGTGTCCTTTTATCTCCATTCATCCACCTACAAACAAAGAAATGATCAGTGTTTTGAGATGGGAAGGAAATTCATGAAGAATCTGGTAATGATACTAAATTATACACACATTTGCAGATGATGCAGTTATTTCCCAGTGAAAACAATTTTTTTTATGCATTTTTAAAACATCCTAAAATCTTTTATTGAAAAAATGTGTATTTATTTCATTTTAAACACTTTGAACAACAAACAACTTCATGCAGCATTCATTTAAAATCAATTTACATCAATTCAGTTCTTGAAGGAATGTATTTACTACTTTTAGTGTAGTACATAAAAGGGTCAATGTATTAATTGAAGTCAAATATCTGCCTTCATTATTTGAGGTAAAATTTCAAAGAAGTCCAAACACAGATTTAAAGAAACCTATTTGAATACTTTCTCTCGCTTCTTTTGTGCTGATTTATGACATATCTTTCAACCAGTGTCTTATTATTCTAATATTTAATGCCTTCAGCGTGCCTGTTTGATAAATGATGTTTAGTTTTGTCTGGCAGATGCAGTTAAATTTGTCGTGCATTTATTCTTTGCCTTTTTTAGGATGAATATTTAAAAAAACATTCTCCTGTCCCACTTGATGGCAGGGGATCGTTAGGGGCCAACTGGGAACACCTGGCTCATTAGGGCCAACTGGGAACACCTGGGCCCAATGTTCCCAGTCTATAAATCTCTGGCTCTGCCTCTAAATCTGCTTGCTTTTCTGCACTGGCTTCAGTTCTTCTCCTTCACGGCTCCTTTTGCTATTTTATTATCTCCTAACTTTATGTTTTGTGTTGCACCTTTACATCACAGACACTGTTAATCCCAGTGACCCCCCCTTAAGCCTTAAACCCTGAACCCTGATTAAACATTACCTGGGAAATGATTGCGTATGAGTGGCTGCAAAGTCTTGAAATGGTATAAATATGAATGGGACAGCACTTTGCAGTGAAATATCACATGTTACAAAGACTACAGTTATCTACAGTTTTTAGAAAAAATCTTGAAAAATCAAAAACACCCATGTGCACATCCTCTTTGTTTATCTTGTTTTATGACAGTCACGGAAAAGGTTAACCCATAGAGATATTATGGGTACATAGACATGGAACTTTTCTGTAGTCATGGCGATTGTTGCCAGTTCTGATAATAACATGTGGGGCCTGTAGATTTGAATGGAAATGTCCGTTCTGCTTCCATACAACCTACTGGTTTACCTGCTACATTTCTAACATGCAACATGTCTTGAACCTGAACCATATTTCTTTTGTCGTTATCTGAACTGTCAGGTTATACTCAGACATAGCTGTCTGAGGCGGGGCAGCTGTACGTGTCCTTCTGGGACACACTTATCAGGTTCACATTCTTTTTCTTGGCTCTGATATTTAACAAAGGTGACATTCATCACAATGCATAGCAGCGATGGCATGAAGGTTCAGCAGGGGGCAAGTCTGAAGGAGTAATATCATCGAATGTATCTGGTATTAAAGGTACAGGGATGCACAAGAACTGGGAACGTCTGCCCGAAGTTTACCAACACAATTTTCAATGCTGTATTTATTAATGAAGAAAAAAATGAATTAATTCAAAGTGTTCACAAATGCATTTTTTTCTTCACAAACTCATACAAATCAATTACAAGAATTAGAACAATTATTTAAAAAATGCAAATCAACCCAAATAAATCAGTATTCTCCATTCAAATTCAAGCTCATAAATCTTAATAAGCATTTTAAAAACTTGAACGAGAAAGTAACCTTTTATTCATGATGGGTTGAATTAATAAAAAATTAATTTAATTAATTAATTTGTCGATTCAAAAAATGGGTCGTAAATTCTTGTTATTCATTAAATCTTGTTTTTATTTTGTGGCACAAATTTTCACTCCAACTGAGACTAATTTCTATCCAAATATTTACTTATTTATTTTCTGAAACAAACTCATAATTTTTAGTTAAATTTAAATATGCTCTGTGGAGTTTTCTTTGAAACAAAGATCTATTGGGAATGTATAAATAGCCTGTCTGATATTAATAAATGGATGATTAATCCTCAATTAATGTTTCAGACAGCAGGTAATTATACTTTAGGTTTTACTCTCATTTTTCGAGAAGAACATTTATTTTCACACAATACTGTGTCCTGTTTTTCCCGTGTTGACTTCCTGTGTGACTTGTTGATCAGGACTAGGTGACATTCTTCTTCTTTTGTATAATATCAGGCGACCGTGGCGTCGTGGGGGAAAGCAAACTTAGGAGAAAAGACCTCTCTGCCCCCTCGTCCTAATCACAGCGTTTGGTAGTAAATCTTATTGCAAAAAGACCTCAGTCACTGAAAAGACAGCTAAGGTACCTTTTTTATAATCTTCCGACCCCCAACACCTCTTTTGACCTCAATTAGCTCAGAATAAATGGATTCTAATTGGTTAATTTTTAGATTATTTTGTGCAGACCTGGTATCCTCCATCCTCTGCATGACCTCTGGTCCTTTTTATATGCACCATATAAGATCCCTCCTTCGCTGTTTTACTCTTTCACAGTGTCCAGACCCCCCCATGACCCTTCAAAGACCAGCAGGTGCCTGTCTCTCTGCGGGAACACAGACAGTTCTCAACCCAGACACCGCTTATTCACATTCACAGTTTCAAGATGACCTAAAAACACCTTTTTCCTTGCTTTGACCCACACTGGTGAATCTAAAATGAGATATTTTGACCCGTAACAACCTTAGTGTACAAAAGTTTGCAGCAAAAGTATTAAACTGTACTTTTTACTGCTGTCAAATGTCAAAACGGGTTTGTGCAGTATGTGAGGGTTAAAGGTATGGTTGGGTGTGTTGCAGTGGGGGTTATATGGAGATACTTATCCATATCGAGCGTATTATATCTGACTCGGAGAAGCAGAGAGGAGTTACTGCATGGAAGCAAAGCAAATGTGCTGAGACGTCAGGAAAACGTATTTTAGCCACCTTTAAAAAAGGCCCTTAAGAAAAAGGGGAAAAAAGAAAATCAATATGAGTTTAAGTGTCCACCATATTTAGGCCGGTTTATGTTAGCTGTGAGACAGCTATACAGTCTACGTTTGTGAAGGGGGAACTGAGGCAATTCCATTTGAATTGTTAGTGTCACATCATAACAAAAGTTATCTTCAGACACTTTTTTTCAAATCGTAGCCTGACTAGAGCTTACTCATGAGTTTTCAAGTCAAAGTGCAAACATAAATCTGTTTGAACGACTCATTTTAAGCATCTCGCTGTTATCTGATACTACTCCTGATTCCATGGTGCAGCATCTCTAAACGCCGTTCATGAGCTTCAAGTCATAATGTGCAAAACAAAAATGAAGAAAATGTGTTTTTGTATTTTATTGCTCGAAGCATTTTGAGCGGAACGCTGATAACCGTTTCCGGTATTTGCCTGAAAACGGATCCGGTGAGCCATGAATCCACATCTCCCATGGAAATATATCAGCATCCAGAAACTACTGGCTGTTGCCAGGCAACCATGGGCGTGGCTTAGGTGTATGCGACTGTTCGTAACAAAAAAAGACGTTAGTAGTGATGCTGCGATACCATCAGTTATATCACAACTAGAAGGTTTTTTTTTCACTGCACTGAAATCAATAAATATCTTCTTTTTATTAACGTAAATTTAGACTTGAAGGAACTCCTTCTGTGAAAAGAGCGAAGAGATTCTAGAAAGCGAGTGTGACTTCCAATAACTGACACTAGTAGCTTTAAAAAAAAAAAAAGGGTGTAACAACTTGAAATCACCTGAATCATCTAAGTGAGTTTGACACAAAACAGGAAATCCTCAGTGTTCAGTGTCCATTACAGGACGTCGTCGTAGCAGAAGGGAAATATGAATTCACCACCCGATGTGAGACAGTGGAGAATTCAATTCAGTTTGAAATTCAATTTATTCACAAAGAACAGAATCTAGGCGGAGTCAAGAGCACACTTTTGATTGGTTGTTTTGTTTTATACAGTCTTTGTTTTATAGGATTACAATAATATATATATATTTTTTATCATTTTCAATATTAAGAATTATTTTCATTACAGGGGAAAATATTTAACAAAATATAAAAAAAATGTATATATTTTTGTATTTTATTTTTATATTAAGCAATGGTGGCCTATAGTTGGTTATTGTGTTATATTCAGTTTTTTAAACAGTCTTTTATGGACATTATCAGCTGTTTACCTCCTATTAAGGATCAAGTGGCACGCCCTTCATCATTATAAGAACACAGGCGTGAACAACAAAGCATCATGAATCTTTTGTTTTAAGAACAACTTCAAGAAAATAATTCAGGAAGATATTCTTAACAATCTGCCATTTAGTCTGTGAATCCATCAGTTGGTGGAATAATCTGTTTTATTCCAAAGTAAATAGCAGTCAACAGATGTTTATTTGGATAACAAATTACAGCTGATGGATTAAACTTTTTCTGGTAATTAGGATTCGGTCAACACTCTGAGGACCATCCAGATAATCACTTTTCTTTAACACAACTACGACACATGTGGTGCTTGTGGCCTTTTAATCCACCAGACCTTTTCATGTGTTGACTCCACAGTAGTTAGTGTTAAAGGTTTGTTTCTTCCCCACTAGGTGGAGCTGTGGCTCAAGCTTTCGTCTTGCTTTTGCCTGCAATGAAATGTCACGTGTGACGTGAGATAAAGGGTTTGGATGAACGTGGCATTTGATATTCTGCATGTTTAATCATGGCATCTTAAATGGTAAAAAAACTGCTGTGTGTGTGTGTGTGTGTGTGTGTGTGTGTTGCTGGTGATCTAAGGGAATGGGCGTTGCAACCATATATTGAGGGGGGGGGGGGTCCGGGCCGTTCCACTTTATCAGTAAGAGAATACCCACAGCAGTCCACCAGGAATTCACTCTGTGTTTTCTTGGTTTCCTACACGCACACACACACGAGCACCGAAGGAAGTTTGCTTCCTACAGCTTTTAATGCAGCATTTAATTCCCTTTTTTATTTCTAGGAACAAGAGACATAAGATATGGAAGAGACATCTTCTAAAAACATGTTAGAGTGCACCAGAATGTGGGAAATCTACTTACTTCCAAAGTTTTCTGGGGGAGGACCCCTAGACCCCCCACCTAAACAGGACTCCCCCCTCGACATATCAAACGCTGCTCATGCCCCTGGGTTAGGGTTAGGGTAAGTGTTATTTTTGAGGTTGGGGTAAGGGTTACGGTTGCGGTTGGGTTATGGAGGCAACAAACAAATGTGTCAACCGTGGCTCCCATTACTCCTTATTCTAGTTCATGATGCTGATTTTTGTTTTCTGGTCCATTTCTGTTTCTTTCTTCCCCGGCTTCCAAAGATGATTGACTCCAATGCAGAGGGGATTCTGATTTTCCCTGTAGTTATGCTTTTTTTTATTCATTTTTTCAAAAATCAACAGACCGTGTGATATTTGTACTGCAGCATTTCCACTGAAAAGTTGGTTGAACTTTAACTCTTTTATTCCACGCCGACATCTATAAAAACAAAAACTCACTCACTCTGCATCTCGTCTGCAGGTGAATTATGATTTCAGAGACAAATGTTTAGATTGACAATAGACGTGTTTGGTGAACTGCTGCAAAGGTCACGCCAAAGAGGGACTCCAAATGTCACACAGCCGTCTCTGAAGTTTAAGCCTTTGTAAGATCTGACGTATTGATATTCTCTTCCAGACTCCGAAAACGTCATTACTGATATTTTGATGCAGAATGTGCGTTTCCTCCTCCGCTGGTAATTGAGCATTGATGGACGTCTGTGGAAGATATGAACTTTTGATGTGCACATGTGTGTGTGTGTGTGTGTGTGTGTGTGTGTGAGAGAGACGTTGTACCGGTGTTGGTTTGAGCAAATACCCCTGACCTTTCTTGCCCTTACTGCCCTTTCAAACCCAGATCCCATTTCTAACGGTGATAACCACCTGAGGCACTATGAACCAAAAGGGGCATATTAACAGCCTGGAGGGCATTTATAATGCAATAAATGTCACTATTTGCATGCTGGGGAGTCTCTAAGGCGAGCCTCTCCTCACAGACACTCGTCTTGTTAGTTTTCCCCTTGAAAATCGAATACATTTGGAAACACTTTGCCTAAATGTTGTAATGATGCCGTCATGCAGACAATTTTAAATGACTTAACACAGTGTTAAGTGTTGATTTTGAACCAGCTGTTATGATGGCATCATCCGGAGCCAGCAACCGGTTCAAACAAAATCTTCAATTCCGCTTGTTTGCGGTCGCACCAGAGGGAGCCCAAGCGGTGTGCACCAAAGCATGCTGGGAAACGAGAGGCACTATCAGGTTTTCAAACGTTTATTCATTTAATTTGTTCTGAAAATCAAGGGTCAATAGGGTGATCTATGGTGGTCCATGGTGGTCTAGGGTAGTCCATGGTGGTCTAGGGTGGACCATGGTGGTCTAGGGTGGTCTAGGGTAGTCCATGGTGGTCTAGGGTGCACGGCACAATTCAGGGTGTGTCTGACTTCAGTTTTGCTAATCCAAGGGCACATAATCTGGCCAGCATAAGTATTTAATTACTGAGTTAATCATAGGTATGTTTTAGGCATTGCATGGATCAAACCATTTTGGGGGGGGGGGGACTTCACAACAATCTGGAGTCCATATTATATATTATATATTCTATGGACTATATATTATTATTTTACATACATTTCCACATGAAAAACAACTTAAATGTTCTCCAGCGGTGTGAGAGGAATAGTTTCCCAGATTTGGAAGCATCCTGTTAGTCTCTATCACCTAAAGCTCATTCTGAGAGTATAACAGACCTCACATCACACTGTTTTAATATGAGGATGTTTAATCAGGCAAACACCAGGAAACACTTTCAATGAGGTGTTGGAGAGACGTGAACACAAAGACCAAATCCAACACAAATCTGACACTTTTCATTTTTAACATTAATATGTTCCTTTATAGAAATGAAAGAGCTTGGAGTTTAAAAGGTTGCTTTTTCAAGGTTTCCTCCACCTTAAATCAAGAAGACGTCTCCTTTTGAGCCGATATTTGCTTTGTCAAACAAGCGGCGTGAAGGACACCGTTTTGTGCTCGGAGAAAAAATTAGTGGAGATGGAGTGTGATGAGATGAAATGCCGAGGCTAGGTGTCTTTATGATTTATTGATTGAAGGCATCTGATATCCGAAAGTTAGTGAAACAGATATGTGAAGACAAAAACAGTCCAAACAGCAAAATTTAAAAAGTAGTAGGCGAGAATGTCATCCATTGCAACATAATTGCATGTAAAAATAATTCAGCAGCGCTTTATGCATCTTCATTGGTTGTCACATTAAGTGTGAACCTCTCCTCCTCTTCCTCCTCCTGCTTCTGCTTCCTTTGCACTTCTGCTTCTAAATGGTAACCAATCATCAGCTGGTAGATCAGCACTCCCACCACAGCGCCCAGGAAGGGAGCACAGATGGGCACAAAGAACCAGTAGGTGTTCGCTCTGGAGAGTAAAAAAAAACCATAATGCACGTAGTCACAAATATATAATGAATAAATATGAGCGCAGTGTGGAAGATACAGAAATGCAATGTTACGGGTCAGGGAGCCCGTCAGTCCCGAAACGTTGTAATTTCAATATATTTTAAGGGCCACTGCGTCAGTTTACTGATCGCTGTGAAAACAAATGTCTTCTGTGGATATGAAGGGAGAAGAACGGGAGGTGTGGAGCCCGACCCCAACCCTAACCCTTACCCCAACCCTAACAACAACCTGGAACCTAACCCTAACCCTAGCAACAACCCTAAACCTAACCTTAACCCCAACCCCCAATGATGTGACTATACGGGATAGAAGCTACGCTACCAAGTGGCATTATAGGAAATGAAGTGTCAAGTGATTTTGGAGCTTGAATCTAGAGGCTAAAAGTGAAGATATTTTCCACATCTACTACTTTGATGTTGACCAGTCGTTTACACAATATTTCACAACAATCTTATAGTTTCACTTCTGCCGCCAAATAGTTGTCGTTTTCACATTAATGTTGGTTATTTGCATAAGTTATGTAATTACATTATAATAGTGTAGTAAACACTGACTTTGGACATTAATGATGGTCTACTTAGTGAAAGTCCTGAGTTTGTTTGTGGACTTTGTTGCTCTTCATACCACGTCACCTGACTTCCACCTTCACTCCCATCAGAATGACAGGATTTGACTGTTTTAAAAGTAAAAAGTTAAATGTTACAAAATGTAACTATGGTTCTATGAATCCTGGATTCACACTGGATATCTTCTCTCTTGCACATGCAAGGATGAAAGGGTGAAATAGAAGCGCACTCACATGAAAACCTCTGGACCCCAGCCAGCGAGGGCCGTGAAGAGGCGTGGCCCCAGGTCCCTGGCCGGGTTGATGGCGTAGCCGGAGTTGAAGCCCATCGACAGGCCGATGACCAAGACCACAAAGCCTACGGTGAAGGGCTCCAGACCTCTAGGGACCGGGTTGTTGTGTGGATCCACGATGGCCAGGATGCACACGATCAGGGCAGCCGTTCCAATAATCTGAGGAGCAGAACACGGAGGATTATCTTATTCATGCTTTTATGTATATGTATGTCAACATTTTACAACTTGTGAAGTTGTGTTTCAAAACTGGATTCTCAACTTCATTAAGGTTTAGGCAGCAAACTTGGTCAGGTTTGGATTCAAATGGCAATTTTGATTTCACACAGGACATGAAAAGAGGTCTCCTGGGTGAAAGTCCACACCTTATGCAAATGAGTAGAGTGTGATAGGATGAGTCATAAACGGATGCAATTTACAGGAGACTTTAATCTCACAATCCTCAACTCTGAAATGCATTTGCCTCGCACCTCCTGTGGAATGTTTAATCACTCCTTTAAGAAGTTGAGATATTCACAGTGGATTTTTCAGAAGATGTTTGCAAAGCTGATGAAAAAAAACAGCACACAACTCTCATTAATGCCCATTTGAATGGATTCTGACATCAATGAATGGAAGCAGCACAAGGAGAGCTGAGGTGGTGTTTTCTTTACTCAGCATGGGGGCATCACTACAGATCTGAGATTTGATCAGGGTTGCATGAGGCTACATTAACCACATAAGGGTGCTATACAATAAGTGTTCACATAACATCTTATAGTCAACATTCTATTTGTTTTACTGATGAAAGTATTTTACATGTTACACTGATGTACAGTATGTCTTTAAATGGTCATTTTTCAAAAAGTGGCTTCCCAGAAAAAAGCAAGGGTTTGGAGTACGACGGCGTATCAGGGACCATGTAGAAGAAAAACGTAGCCGAGAGAAAAAAAGTTGCAAATTTGCGAGTCTATTACGATGCTAACAACCGGCATCTATGCTAGCTAACATCCCATGAATGTACGCATTTATTTTTCGAATTAATCCATCACAACATGTGACAACGCCTCATTAAGGTCCTTAGGGTGATGATGTTGCTTTTATTTATATGAGGTAATTGTCATCTTATGGGTGTTTATTGATCGGGGGCGGTTGGGCTAAGATGCTAGCGGTAGCTTTCACCTGTTGTCATAGCAACGTCAAACAACCAGTCAAGCAACATGTTTGCTTCCTCTATGACAAGTGAAAGCTAAATGTGTGACTTTTTTTCTCTGAATATTGCCCACCTCTCTCGGCTACGTTTTCTTGTTTTTTTTTTGTTCTTTCCCTACATTCGGCCCCAATTCACCGTCGTAGACGAGTCCACATTGATGAAATGTTCTGACATGTCAGGAACTACGGGTGCAGTAGCATCATCAGCCATGTGGTCCACTTCTTCTAAGATTGCAATGCAGCACAGAAGAAGAGCCGTTTCAGCATCGACTGAAGCGAAGACTCCCAGAAATATAATCTCACATGATTTGCCGGTGATTGTTGGAGATGGCTGGTGTGGAGCTGTGAACGTTCTCCATGTTCGGTCGAGCACGCATAACATGAGCAAATTCAGGAGGCAGGAGCTTGTGGCGCATTGTCAAGGATGTTCAGATTGTTTACTTGTGTTTTCGTCTGCTCAGACAACATTGCAAACACCCCCACACACACACATGAAAAACACACACCTGTTGCAGGAATCTTTCTGAGGTAAACCAGCAGCGTTGCGTGAGTTGCATGTTTTAACGTCCGGGCTTTTGATGCACGGCGTGTAATTTTACACACACGATACTTTCATTAATTATTCCAGTCTTCCGGCTGAGCGGGATCAAATTGACCTTCCTTTTTTTGCAAGCTGTTCCACACAGATTCCAAGTTTAGACAATCAGATCCGATTAACAGTGACACTGTGCTGCTCATTACACCGTCTGCTGCTCTTAAAAGGTTAGAGGAGGATGAGAGGAGCCGATGTGACGGGATTTGGATATTAGGTCGTGCAATAACAGTCCTCCAGCCTGCTGTGCTCACACTCCACTTTGTCTTCGATGGACGTCACTCAGCCATGTTTTTCCAATCATCACTCTCTTGGAAGACACGATTTGAGTCAAAGCCGCCACTCCAGCATCTTTTCTATAATTGTGTTTCTTTATCCTCAAACTTGTGAAATTGAAGCCGAACACAATGGAAGCTGATGGGGGAAAAAAATGCCGTACGGTACTTTAACTGAAGTGTGCGGCCTCTGAGAGGGAAGCAGACTGCTTCTTTTTTTTTTTTAGATGGGTCCATTTTAACCGACTGAAATACTTATAAAAAAAATGAAGTCACAGTTACCTGATCAAAGAATCCATTAACCAGGCTGAGATGCTTTGACGGATAAGTGGCAAAAATCCCAGCTGTGGCATTCTTCCCAACCACAATCAGCTCCCCGGGGCTATAGTCCCACAATGCATCTGGTGGAAAAATGGACAAATTACTTTCTTTCCTTTTAATAATCTTGATTTTTTTTTTTTTCCTACAGATTCAACTACTTGAATGGATAACACGTTCTTGTAGACATTCAGGTTTCCAGACTTTGTATCCAAATTCCTCTCAAGCGATCATGAGTTTGACATATTATTATGATATTTTCAGGGATATTTTATGCCTTTTTATCAGATGTTATGAGCCAGAACCGGGTCTCAACCTCCCAGCACTGACTTTTACAGAAGTTCTTTTTCTTTTAAGCATTTAATGCAGCTTGGTGAAGAATAAGTGTGTTAATTGATCCCTTTGCGTTTTAGAGATTTAGTGGAAGAAAGCCGCCACTTTGTTCAAACAGCTTCCACGATGCTTCTGTATACTGAAGGGGATCAGATGTTCAGACTTGTTCTGGTCCCGCGGGTCCACCCATCTTAAGTCCATTACCAGTTGGGGCGTTCCACACATCCTTTTTAAATGTGGGTAATGGCGGATCTCCTCTCTCTTCCATATCGTCTTGAAAAGCAGCCGGAGGTGCAGAAGCCCCCGGCTGGGCAAAGATGGAGGAAGGAAACATGGAGCGTGCACAGTCAGAGTCAGCTTCCTGTAACAAACGCTGGCCGTCACGCTGACAGCCACAGCGGGGCCGCGTGGACTCGGGCGTTTGACATTGGACATTTGCATCAAAGCGGAGCCTTGTGGATCCGCGTTAAGTATGAATTAGCTTTAAAGTTGAGCTGAAAAAGGCCTTTTTTAAACCCTTTTAGATTGGTCATATCCCCAGTCATATTGTGCATTTTCTTAATGCCGTTTCCAGCTTCAACAATCATGATTATCATTTACATATGTGGCCTGGCTAAACTTTAATCTTTCACGCACCATAATACATGCAAAAGACGACCGCCGCTCCCAGGAAGGCTCCGAGAGTCTGGAAGAAGAAGAAGAGCGGGAACTTCCTCCACGGCTCCCTGCCGAGCAAACACAGGGCGAAGGTCACCGCCGGGTTCAGATGGCCTCCTGATGATGAGAGAAATAAAGAGAACCTCATACGATCAGATACATGTTCTATGGGAAGGAAGGAAGGAAGGAAGGGTTCAGATGGCCGCCTAAAGATGAGAGAAATATACAAAACTTCATACGATCAGATACATGTTTGATATGGGAAGGAAGGAAGGAAGGAAGGAAGGAAGAAAAGAAGGAAATATTTCATGTTTTATACGTTAAACAAGGAAGGAAGGAAGGAAGGAAATATTTCATGTTTTAGACGTTAAACAAGGAAGGAAGGAAGGAAGGAAGGAAATATTTCATGTTTTATATGTCAAACAAGGAAGGAAGGAAGGAAGGAAGGAAGGAAATATTTCATGTTTTATATGTCAAACAAGGAAGGAAGGAAGGAAGGAAATATTTCATGTTTTATATGTTAAACAAGGAAGGAAGGAAGGAAGGAAGGAAGAACTTGTGTGTTTTCATCCAATCAGATTGTGTGTGATTTCCAACACACACACATGGAGGCTGTTAGCGTAGAAAGCTCCTTGTTCCCAGAAACCTGGTGGTCCTGGAAGGTCTCTGAGACACACATTAAACTGGAGAGATGAAGAAGATTCAGAGAGGTATCCTTTCTTCTAACCTTGAAGGAGAATCGTGTCAGAGTAGGTGCCATCTAATTATAAGAGCTTATTTCCTTAGCTGCAATGTGTGTTAGAGGGGGGGGGGGGGGGAGGGCTCATTATAAAGGCATTGAAAAAGTGAGTATGAGTGAACCGGCGAACCCTTTGTAGTGACGAGGATTGACTCTCGACTTTCCTTTCAATTACGGATGTACCATGTTGGTTTTCAAGTCCCCCCCCCCTTCTTCCTCTAGCTGTCATTCGTCTGGCAAACGCATCAGTGTGGTAAATACTGCGCTTCAGATAACTGCCAGTTTACCCTTTGCTGATATTTAGCGTCTGTCAAGCCATCAATAATAATGGCTCCCTGTTGATGGAAGTTGGAGGAGAAAAAAACAGAAACCCTGTGAATGACGGGTGCGTCATGGCAGCAATGCTAATGAGTAACTCGGCTAAGTGCGATTCATAAAGTTTTCCTCCCCCTGTTTTTAATAAATCAACCCTGTCGCTGACATCGCCTTTACCGCCTCATTGTTGTTGTGAATACATAATAATAATAATAATAATGGTGAAAAATCAACCATCTCCCCCTCAACTGTGTTTACTTTTCTTCTTCTAACCTCATTAAAAATTACAGAACGTCATTGAAGTGGTCGCACTCCGGAATTCACACATTTAATGAACGTGACAAAAGCATTATTATTACACCAAAGAAGGGAAATATTTCATGTTTTATATGTTATTAAGGGCTCTGTAAGAAGGAAGGAAGGAAGGAAGGAAGGAAGAAAATATTTCATGTTTTATATGTTAAACAAGGAAGGAAGGAAGGGAGGAAGGAAGGAAGGAAGGAAGGGATTCACACAGGCAGAGGACCAACTCTTATTTACCCCCAAATCATCTTTATCATAAACCAGAGAAAACCCTGAAATACCAAGGTGACGTGTTTAATTCCACATTAATGAGGTCACTCCGACACCAAACATCGGGGTGAAGAAGATTTCCAAAAGGAACCCCATGACTCTTCCTCACCTGAGATCTGTCCGCTGGCGAGGACGCCCAACGTGGCGGCGAAGCCGAAAGCCAGGTTGACGGTGAGGAACGTGCCGTGGGAGCCGGCGCTCAGAACCAGCTGTGCTACGGCACCGCAACCAAACATCTGGAGGCAGACAGGAGTTATTTATTATTTCATCCCTTCTAACAGCCTTATTCTGTTTCTCGGGGACAGACAGTAGTGGGAACACCTTCAGAGGGAATAACAAGTCCCTCCGCCGGGACTGACCCCGTGTCAGGTGTCTAACCGAGTCTTGTGTTGTATCCAGGGTGTGTCTGCCCATGACCTCGGAGGTCACAGCCCTGACCCCCCCGCTGCCTGGCTCAGACCCCCAAGGGGACCCGGCTGCCAGCCGAGTGAAGAGGTCTCCTGGAAGGACCAGATCAGTCGCAGCCGGGGATCAGAATAACAAACGTCCCGGTGTTTGTGTTGTCGGCAGGTCGCCGGGAGACTCGGAGGCATTCCACCTTGTTTTGCAGCGGCTTAAAAAAACATTAAGCTTTTATTCTGAAAACATGCTTCCCTAATATGGTAGGGGAGGGGGGTACAGCGGCTGTAAGAAGCCTTGTATCATTAACAAAGAATATGGGGTGTGAAAATAATGTGGTTCTGTGTGTAATTTAAGTGCAAAGAAGGAACAGGGGATAATTAATGCGGGTGCTCAAGCTCTTATGAATATAGTTGGAATTATTCAGCGTTTTCACAGACATCTAAGAAAGCAGCGATTTAATGAGAAGAGAGGAGCCGGTAAAGTTTCTTTACATTTTTGTTTTAGAACTACCATAAAAAGAAGGTGCCTTTGAACATCTAAATCTTACAGAAGACACCTGGAGAACCTGACAAAAACACAAATGAGTGACTATTGTGTCATCAAACAACTAGACTCTAGCCCAGGTCTCTACACAAACATGTCGGACCAGGAGACAAACCCCCAGGAGGCACTTTAAGAAAAGATTTTCTTTTTCTTGCTTTTTGCTCAGAAATGAAAAGCTGGCGGGAGGCTTCAGCATGTTTTCTTCAGAGGGAGAATCAACCTGTTGTTGCTGGTTGGATCAAACAAACTCACTTCCATGAAAATGACTCCAAAAACAATAATAATGTACATGTAGGTTTTAATTTATTTATTTTTGGGATGCTAACCAAACTAGCTAACCAACACACCGCTCCGGTTCAGGTGTGATCGGGAAAAAAACTAAACGGTTTACTCTCTTTACACGCTCTTTTTTTGTGCATTTTTAATTTCTTTTTGCTATTTGGGCTTATTGGGACCCGATACATATAATCATAAGTTAAGTTAACAAGAGAAAGTAAGTTTTATTTAATGCATAATGTAACATAGTAAGTCATTTCAACTCAGAGTATCAAGTTCAAACAATAAATGGTGATTAATTAAGTAATTTATATAACTTGCATTCCTGAATTGAAATAAAGCTTTTATCAGAGTTGAGTTTACTCATATATTTAAGGCAGCTTTTGAAATTAAGTTTATGAGTTAAAACAACCTGAATTTTTTACAGAATACAAACTAAGCATCATCTTTTGGACATCCAGCCCTGTTAAGCAGAATTAAGTATTATGGTATAGACAACCCAAAATGGGATCTTAAGAGGTCTTAGCACTGAGCTCTGTTGTACACCTATGGGTTAAACAGAATAATTTGGGCGTTTGAAACTTGTTCTTGTACTGATGGCGATCCTGCTGCACTTTCTTTCAACAAATGTTGTTGTAAGTCGCTTTGGATGAAAGCTCCTCAATGTAGATGTAAAGTGACAAATAGCCAAAATAGATGACAACAGAGATAAAACATCTCTCGGTCGCAGTGTCGTATTTAAGTGGAACCAAAGGTACATTTAACTTAAACTGTAGAACAACACCGGTAACCTTCCTGTTCAATTTCCTTTCATTGACCTGCAGCAAACAGTAATGAAAAACATCAATTCAGTTTAAGATGTAATAAATAGGAAGTGCAGCAACAGATCATCTTTACTCACCACCAGAATGAAGGTCCCCAGACTCTCAGCGAGGGCCTGGCGGAGGAGCACCTGGCGGATCTGGAAGTTCCCCGCCAGTCTCTCCAAAAGGGCTCTTTGTTTTCCCATGATGCAGTTGTTCTGGGATTATCTTGAGGTAGATGTATAGGTGCTGCTCCAGCAACAGAATGCGAGTCAGGGTCTGTGCATCAGCTTTTAGGGTCTCTGAGGATCCCTCCCTTTGGACCGCCTGCCAGCCCTGAACACATTTGTGTGTGTGTGTGTGTGTGTGTGTTGCTGAACTCCTGCTCTGACTTACTTTCTATATTTCACTCTCTCCACATGACCCGATATGAAAAATATGAAGTCATAAAGTTGCACATTAAACTCTCTGGAAGCTAAACTGGTTGGTTGTTGTGTTTTTTGCCCTACTTTAAAAAAATGACGCCCTGATTTAAAAATGCAAATGTGTGTGCACTTAATTGTGAACATTCATCAGGCGGAGGAGTTCATCCTGAGGGACGCGAGATGACGACCACAAACCCCCCGATCCCTCTTCACCAGACACATTACAGAGCGACGCATAAACACACAGGTTAACGCACTCTCTCGCCACTGTAAGCAGAAAACACCCGTCACCACGGATACCGACAGATGCCCGAGCAGCTGTTGGAGCGATGTTGTGTAATGTCTCGTCATGAAAATGAACCAATTCCACCTTTTTCCCCTTAAAACATGAGTATTCTAGTGAAGACGAAGAAGAAGAAGAAGAAGACAGACAACGAAATGAAGAAATTAACTCAACAACACTTTAGGACACGAACACTGGTCTCCTGGCTGAAAGTCGTGTGTTTGTTTGTTTTTCAGTCTTTCTACTACGTCATCACGTCCTTCTCTGAAGGTCGCAGTCAGTTAGCTAAAGAGCCTATCGGATTCAGCCAGAGAGGATCATGGGAGTTGTGGAGTTCTGTCTTGTTTTGGTCAAAAAAGCTCACTTTGCTCCTTTTTCTTGTCTTCGTGTAACGATGAAACATTTTTAATATTATCCTATTTATTTTATTTACAACAGCTTTTGTCCCTGATGTTCTGAATTATTGTGAAGTTATCACTTGTCGCTTTATACAGCTTAATTTATTCCATAATGTTTGAATAATTTGCAAATGTCTTTTATAGCACCAAACAAATGTGATGCATGCTTTAATTCCACCTGGGTGATTGGGACACATGATGTAATCATTGCACCTGGTCCAACGTGATTCCTGATGCATTTAAATAGCAATAAACAGAGGATTGTGTGTGAAAAACAACATTTAAAACAACTTTATGACCATGAAGTACATGAATAAACGTTCCTGCTCCATTGTTCACCACTTCTTCTTCTGCTTGTAAATTCCCAGCAGGAGCAGGATGGAAATAATCTCTAAAAAAAGGAATGGTGACCCTACAAGATCTTTGTGAAGTTTGACAGTCTGGGATGGAAAACCTTTATTGAAAATGGTTTATGAGATGAAAGACTTTAGTCTTTTATCAAAGTCTCTAGACGTCACACTTCCATGAGTGGAGGTTCATTCTGATCACCTGTGCTTGTGACCGGCTGCTAATTAACAATCAACAACAGCTTGCGTTTCCCGTCTCGGCCAATCAGAGTGAGGTGACGCCCCTTTCTTCAGGGTTTAAGAGAGGTGTGGCGCTGCACATTCTGGTTCTTTCCTTAAAGCACTGAACTTGAAGACCCTGTTACGCTGCTCTCTAGAAAACTTTGAGACGTCTTTAGTCACCTTACCTTTTCTCATTTCTCTGCGTGAAAGCTGAAGCTCTTCTCAGGACTATCAACAGCTTATTTCCCCACAAACATCCACCGTGCTTTCGTCTCCTCATACCCTACTTCCTGTTAGTCGTCCCCATGCATGAAAAAGCCTTCTCGACATACTTCCATTATACTGTAGGTCGGTGCTGCAGTCTGAAAGCCGGCCCGGGGCAACGTTAGCTGCTGCTTCACAAAGATCATGCTCTGATGAAGCTGTCAGCGGCATTGTGGGGGATGTAGGCGGCAGGTTTTGACATGAAAGAAGGAATGAAAAAAGATATGATTCCGCTACGTTGATTTTAATTTTCAAACCTTCCATCCATTGCAACGTGGTAGACGTGGAATGTTATCAATATATTCTCACATATTCCAATTAAAACTGGGTATTATACCACAAACTAACAGACATGGAGCTGTTTATACTCTGATGTGCATTGCATGGGGTTTTAGAGGCAACAGGGTACAAACACAAAGAGGGGCCTGAGGTGGTGGTGGTGGTGGTGGGGGGGTCAATAAGGGCCCGATAGCAACCAATCGACCCCCCTGTGCATTGTGGGTATCTGCAGTCGACCTTGATGCAAACGTGTTTTTTATTCAACACAATTAAAATGCCGAAGCTTCAGTTCTAAAATTACCTTGTCAGTGTTGATCTAAGAAATAAAGCAGGGGTTTACTTTAAATATGTTTTCACCTTGCTGTAACATTCAACCACTGTGTGTGTGTGTGTGTGTGTGTGTGTGTGTGTGTGTGTGTGTGTGTGTGTGTGTGTGTGTGTGTGTGTGTGTGCTGAAGTGTTATCATTATATCTGAGTGTGATGGGGATGGCCAGAGGAGGGAAGAGAGCGCTGATGGTTTATCTTTAGAGGTTAGTTAAAAATCACACTGATTCGCTGTTTCTTTTTTTTGGGGGGGGGGGGGGCATCAACAACCTCTGCGATAATCCCAATTAACATATTTATTTTAATACTGATTTATTTACAGATTAAGCTATTTATCTAAGCCTTTCCCCCTCACAGCCGTTTTCACAGTTTGTTCTCTTGTGAGGCTGCTGCTTTTTAAATGTTTGCTTTTTGTACGTTAAGATACCTCATTGAGGGAGGAAGAGATAAGAGGGTTGATTATACCAAAGCAAAAATGATGTTATGGAGGAGAATATTATATATATTGTATTTCTTGAAATGTGTTCATTGAGGATAAACCCCTTTAACTAATAACAGAGAAATGATAGTAATCATTTGAGAAAAGAAAAGGGAAGAGAGAATACAACAACATACATACACACGCAAACAAAACAATAGACAAACCATAAACATTATAAACATTACAATTTATTTGTTTAATGTGATTTATTGAAATCTGAATGTTTGAATCTATAAGTGGATTACAATGTGATTATTTAAGATTAGAGGTCACATCTGTGATCATGGAGGTGTATAGTAGGTGGAGGGGGGGTTCAATGCCCCCCCCTCCACTCAGACCACATCTTTGAACTTGGCCTTCTTTTTGATCCGATCTGAACTCCATCTTGCACGGTTACTATCACCGTCTCCGAACCCGTCCACAGATATAAGAACACCTGGCAGGGTGTTCACCATCACCTCTAGTTCCTGCTACACACACACACACACACGCACACACACACACACACACGCGCGCGCACACACACACACACACACACACACACACACACACACACACACACACACACACACACACACACACACACACACACACACAGTGTGTCCCAACCAGCAGGCTGTCCTCTCTACTAAAATGCTGGGTTTGTTTAGCTGCATGTGTGCAACATGAATTGATTTGTTAAAAATAAAAATCACAACGATCTGGTTCCCCAAGCGAGGCTTCTGTCCTACGATTACACTTGTTTGTGTCTCTGACGTTGACCTTCCTTCATCACCTGCAGCGAGGGGTTAATCTCCCTGCTGCACTTAAACAAAATTTAAAATGCCAAGCTTTCATATTTAATATATCCCTGAGCTGGATTCACGATGATCAAACATATGTTTTGTTTATTTTTTGTTAAACCATACATGATGTGGGCGAGTGAGACGAGACAAAGACACGCACTCACCACTTACTTTGACACGATTATGCCAATAGAATTAGTTTCCATTAGCGTTGGATTCGTATGAAAAATTCACAGCTAAAAGGTGTGTGTGTGTGTGTGTGTGTGTGTGTGTGTGTGTGGGGACACAGTCGAGAGAGTGGCACCACATTAGCATAACATCAATGTCAAGCTTACATCGCCCCGAATTGTGCTGATCAGTATTCCTACTGTCGTATTAGCGCGGCACTCAGAATCTAAAATATACAGGTATATCCGGTAATATCACCAATCATCCGTGCCTCGATGCGCTGCAGTCACGCTCTAATGGAAGTACGGAAATGCACCTCTGCTGTCCACGAGGGTGCATTATAAAAAAAAAAAAAATGGAGCAGAGGCTGCTGGGGGAAAAAAAGGTGGTGTAAGCCTTCAATGAGCTCTAAAGACTCGCTGACGAATGAGCAAGCAACATGACGGCTGCTGGTGTAAATAAATAAAGCTTTATGTTTATTTACTGATACATGCTGTATGAAACCGATGAGATGCAGGCGAGGACAAGAAAACGTAAAGAACCTCCCCTTTGTTGATAATAACAGCGATGTGTGGGAATATTTCCACCCTTTTTTCTTCATATTACTGAATTTATCCTGATTTAAGTGCCATATAAATAAGCTTGATTGTGAAATAGAACACAGAAGTGTTTTTTTTAGGGGGTGGTCCAGCTGAGATGCTTTGATTGTGTCTGGTTGCTATGATACGGAGAATATCTGCAGAAGTAAAAAAAAAAAAATGTCAGCACAAGGTAGACTCCACTGTAAACCCTCCCACATAAGAGCTAGTGGAGTATGAAGTGTGTTAGAGAATGGTGGGTCAAACAAACACAGGACTTTCATCCAGGACACCAGCGTTCGTGTCCTGTGACACTTAAATATGGAAATAGAGCTAACTTTTGTTGTATTTAGAAGAAATGTCATCGTTCTCAGCAGCCCACTGCCTCTGCAATGCTTTTGTTGGGTTAAGTTCATATTCTATGTGGATATAATGAGTGTAAAACAGTTTAAGCATAATATTTGTGACTTTATGTCTTTAATTATATGTGATAAGCGTTTTCATTGAAGGTGAAATAGTGAAATAAAACTAACTAGGCGGCCCTGGGCTGCCAAACGCCGTCTCACCCTGTGCTATATCGTCCCTAAACTGCTCAGAGAGGCGTTCAAGTGCCCCACTGTGGGAAATAATGTTGTGGGTCATATTAGTGGAGGACTACTACAGCAGCAGCTTTCCCCCAAAGGAGCAAAAGCATTGGCTGTGGTACAGGGCAGTCCTCCAGTATAGTTCAGGTTCACAGCAACCCAAAACAATGAAACTCATCATAACAAAATAAAGAAAGAAAAATAAATACCCTTTTCCATGGAGACGAGATAAAAGCGTGTGTTCAGCCTTTAAAGAGTCCTTTGCTCCACAAAGCAGGCAGGTCCAAACAGCCATATGTAGTCTGTTTGTCTAGTAATATAATGCCAGCTGCCCCTGAAAACATATATCTGTAGCAAAAAACACCCCAAACTTTTTTATGGCCTTAGTTGACACGACTGATAAGTAAATTCTCCATAAGTAAATATCCTGCAAATACATGTTAATGTAGATAAACAGACATGTTTGCTTCCAGATATGATTATATAAGGAGAAACAGTTTTCACCGCTACAACAAGTGACCCAAGCATAAATAATCAACCTCATTGTTTTTTTTGCATATTGAATTTTGTGGGAATCGTGGGACCTTTAATTTTTTCTCAGTGTGTGTTGCCAGCTTGTGTGTGTGTGTGTGTGTGTGTGTGTTTGTCGGAGCATTTGCAGTCGCCTCACAGTTTGGCGGAGGGCGGCGAACGCCACTCATTTACCCACTCAGCCGTAGCCGGGAAGCCATGCCTGTGAGAATGATATAGCCTTTTTTTTAATCCATGCAATGTTTTGCTGAGATTGCGTGTCTTTTCGCAGCATCGCCCTCATGCTTCATGATCACGGTGGTAAACAAAGTCTGTTTTTACTCTTTACCTTGCAGGAAAAACTCACGCGAATGTTGAAGATACCTCGTTGGCATAACTATGCGTTTCCATAACCTATAACGCTATTCTATGAAAGAAATTAATTTATGAGCTTTACATTTATACGTAGATCAAAAGCACTTCCAAAATCCACACCAGCACCTCTAAAACACCCTATATAACATTTTATAGTCATTTAATTCATACATAAACAGACGTGTGAGGATGATAATTTGCCTTTACGTGGGGTTATTTGCCAGATAGCAATATTTAGTGTACTGAAAAGGGCGGCCTCAATCTTTTCATCCAACTCGAAGCAAGAAATGTATAGAGTTAAAAAACTTGCCAGAGTGGAATGTGATTACTTTTTTGTAGACTAAAGATAGCTGCCGAGGCAAGAATCAACATAAGAGAACAGCGGAGAAGAAGGACAGCTGCTTTGTAAAGCTTTTATGAGGAAGGAAATGCATTCCACATGTTACTTTAGGGCCAAAGGAAACATAGCAGTGTGAGCAATGAATATAAATTACAATGCAATCTCCTCGAGGTGCCTTTGAGTGCATGACTTGAAACAGCAGTTCTGAGATGATGGACAGTCACTCGTCCACGCTCCTGTAACAGCCAACCTGAAGATTTAAACAACAGCAGTCTCGTGTTTATTGAATATATGACATGTGTGTGCTGAAACCTAAATAATTGGCTTCACTTTTCAATTCACTATTGTTCTTTGTTGTTTTGTTTTTTTTAGGACACGAATAGCCAAAAGGTGCAATTATGGTACAAAAGACACGAACGGAAAATCTATGTATGTGTATTTCTCTATTTAATTCAATAGCACAGCGCTCACTATTCATATATCAGTCACGGCAATCAATAAGGGAAACAAAAGCATAGTTATTTATTGAAGAAATCCCTCATATACGGCATAGTTACCCATAAAGGAACATGTCGACATGGTCGGGATGGATCTGTGCCTGCTGCCATGGACTACTACTGTTGATACTATTGCTTCTGTTAATGCCACCACTACTGTTAATGCTACTACAACTATACTACTACCAACACCAAATGCAGTTGGAACCCAAGGGCCTGGGCTGCACCGGATTTCTGCCTAAAAGCCTATTAAGGCAGTTTTTCTCGCCACCGTCGCTAATGCTTGCCCCTGGTGATGTTTGGACTTGAAAATGTATTAACTCTTAACATCACGAGAGTATTCTAGTCCTGCTCAATCTGTTAAGTGTCCTGAACTGAATTGAATGTGTATGCCAGTGTTTGTCTGTGAATATATGATATGTAAGTGATTCATGAATTTAAAGGAGGAAGGGGGAAACATCTTAAATGATTCCTGCATAGAAAACTAGAAAGGTGCAGATCGCTTCCAGGTGTATCAGCAGCTATTACTGTTGTATTGTTGGATTGAATACAGACCCCATAATTAGCTAACCCAAAGACCCGTAGCAGCGTTGAGTGGCAGCGATGGAATCGGCTGCGCGCGTACTGGTTAATTATAGCGGTCCCCTACCGCCGGGGGGCCAGTTAAGAGCAGTAAGTGAGAAGTCAGAGGGCCATCGGGAACAGGCAATCAAAAGGTGTTTGAAGGAAGTATGAGTGAAGTAAATCGAATGGAAGTCAAGACAGCGTAAGGTGATTTATTTTCTATGTTCTTGTTAAAAACCTCGCTGTGGGCAATCTGACCCTCGGCAAACGGGCAGGAAGTAGTACCGCATGCTCGCAGTAGAAGCTTGTTGAGGCGGGAGATGGCCACCTCCAGCCTGGTCGTGAAACTGCGGTTTGCATTAGCGGTAGTGAGCTGGTCAATAAAACCGCTTCATCTCTTATAAAAGCAAATGCACCTCCCACCACGGCGTGATGGCGGTCCTTTAATGGAAAGTTAGAGTCGACACCAGCTTCCCCTGAGGAAGTAAATCATGTGTATGTGCAGGAGGTGCAGAGCAAACCCCCCATATATAGATATATGACACCATAAATTTGACTGTATGCCCCCAAATATGACTACACCCCCAAACACAGTGTGTTGCCAGATTGCAGATTCCACTCCTGCATTTGCATTTAAGTGAAAGATTCACACCATAGCCACATGCAAGGATACAACCGTTTCATCTGTTGCTCTCCCTTTGGTTCATGGACGAACTGAATACAGCTTTTCACACTGTACAGTCATGCAAAATGCCTCCGTTGCCAGTATGAAATCATAATCTGATTAATCTATTTACACGCTCACATGGATACTGACAGCTCTCCGTATAATCCTTTTTACATGCCTGAAATACTATAATCAGTTCTTTAATGATTTCAGCTTGAATAGCTGAAAGACGTCATCTCTTGTTTGACTTGTTGGTTTTCAAGTTGCATTAATTAATTGTTTGTTTAAGCTGTTATTTTCTTTATTTAAAACCCTCAGCATGTTTTCTTTTCCTGGTTTATAATTTAAACCAACCCTATTTTGCTATTAAGAGTTTTTTTAATGGATCATCTTCATGGTTAAAGTTCTTTAAAGTGGTAACAATCCCTTAAAGCGACTTCTAATCCAGGGCTTAAAAAGATAATATTATTCTGCTTTTTGTCCAAAACATCAGAACTCCATCAGCAGCCGCCAAGAACTGTTTTTGGCTGCGATATGAGTCACTTCACATGTTCCGAAGAAAGCTGATAAGATGCTTTTTACTATTCGTCTTAAAACCACAAATGAAAACATTTGTCGGCTGAGAGCTCAGACTGCGTTCACGCTCCGAGACGTTCAAGCTCTGATCAGCTCCGAGTGTTTTTCTATGACAGAGACTGATCCCGGTACAGTGTGTCAGGCTCATTGAAGATGAGCTTTTCAGAATAAGAGACGCCTTTATGTAACAGTGCTCCACGGTTCAACAGAAAAGAGAAAATTAGAAATGGTCTACCTGGAACTTGAGTCCAACAATCCTCGGGTTCTTATGCAGCTTCTCTAGCAACCAAGTTATCGGGAACCAGGGACCGGACTCGTGGTTAGGCTTTGGAAGTGTGAATCTGGTTTTATCTGCAAACTTTATTTCTCTGCAGGATGACGAAGGTAAAATATGCTGCAGCTCTGATCTTTAACCATCTTACTTTTTTGTTTTACTAACTACTCGACACACACACTTCTAAGGTATTCAGTTTGATCAAAACCCAGATAAGGCCGTGTTTTGGGATTCTGAGACCAGGATGAACATTATTCTCTTTGTCCACTGTTGGCCATCAAGGCCACAATGAGCTTCCTCCATTGTTCACTATCCTACATGTTGAGCCTTACGCCCAGATACAGAGAGTCTTGGCTGGCTTGTTATCCACAATTCGGTGCCAGGTAATTTTTTTTGCTCTTCCAAGATTTTCTTTTGGTCTGTTATCAGCCTCCATTCTAAGCACATGCCAACTCCTTATTCTTGCTCTATGTGATTTCCCTGTAATTCCAAGGCTGTGGTCATGTTGTCCAGAGTGACGCCGCGGAGCCTTGTCAGGCATCCGCTGTTGAAGCCTCGAGCCTCGATGATTACATATGCAGCGATACATAGCTGGGATACTTGTGTGCATGCTTTCTCACTCACCTCCACAACAATGCATCCTACACAGTACAAGGCCGCCACGTCACATTACTGTCACTGCCTCGTTAGATCACAATGCCGCCGCTCTGTTTGGCCTCGCCACGTAGCCTACACTCGAGTGTAGGCAGCGGATACTTGAGGAGTTTCTATCAGGTGATAGTCAAGAAGTTTGGGAGAAGTTGCACCATGCTGTACTTTGACTTAATGCTTACATGCACATGCATATATTATTCAAAATATGACAATATTGATGATGAATTGGTGCATTTTCCAATTCAGACAAGTGGGATATGCTAATAGTATTCAGAATATGCTTTTCAACTGGTATGCTTTTCCTGTACTTTGTGACAGAGGGCCAATGGAGATACATTCCCAAAAGAAGAGCTGCACATTTCTGGTCATAAAGGAGAAACACACCTACGTCTCCTCAAATGGACCAGATGACAAGAATAGGGGAAAAGCCAAGTAACGTTACTTTAATGGGAATATGCAAGACTGCATGTAAACGGTAAAATTAGTGGACTGTTCATTTGCTGACAAGGATCCTAAAATAACCTTTTCAGATCCGCTGTTTCCAGGGTGCAGAGACCCTGCATGTCTCGCCCCAATAAAATAATAATTGCAATCCAGTTAGGCACACAATCCAAAAAGAGAGAGAAAAAGGCAGAAGCAAATATCAAACAGTGGTGTCCTTTTAAGATATTAAATGTGATAGCCTTAAAGGAAACAGCATGATTCAACTCACAGGGAAACGAAGGAGAAGAAGAACAGGTATCATCACAGCCAGTGTAAATATTCTGTAGCAATAAAACAGCTCTGACATTTCTGTTTATGCTAAAGGACGGGTACAGTAGGGAGAGAGAGACACCGGGCTTATTTTTGATGAGACAGCAAACCCACATCGAGCAGCAGCAGGTTATCTGTGACCGCTGTGTCCTCATAAACACAAGGCGATTATGCTGAAGACGTGATAGAAACATTTTACCAACATGCCCTTGCCTCTCTCTGCGGTGCTCTGCTGGCCTTCAGGCAGCAGTTGAACAAAATAACAGATAGAAAGTTACACAGAGACATTGTGTGGGATTTCTAACAACAATGTTTGTAATTGCAAAGTGATTGTTTTTTTCTTGTGTGGTAAATAAACTGGCATCTATGATGCACAAAATATTAGTTTTTACTGCCGGGGTAGCTTTTGTAATGTTGGGTTCACCTTTGTGCTGTTAGCTTAGCCTTTTTATTGCTGGGTTAGCCTTTGTGCTGCTAGGTTGGCCTTTGTGCTGCTAGGTTAGCCTTTGTGCTGCTAGGTTAGCCGTTGTACTACTAGGTTAGCCGTTGTACTACTAGTTTAGCCTTTGTACTAATAGGTTAGCCATTGTACTACTAGCTTAGCCTTTGTACTAATAGGTTAGCCGTTGTACTACTAGCTTAGCCTTTGTGCTGTTATGTTTGCCTTTGAGCTGCTAGGTTAGCAGTTGTGCTGCTAGGTTAGCCTTTGTACTAATAGGTTAGCTGTTGTATTACTAGGTTAGCCTTTATACTAATAGGTTAGCCGTTGTACTACTAGCTTAGCCTTTGTGCTGTTGTGTTTGCCTTTGAGCTGCTAGGTTAGCAGTTGTGCTGCTAGGTTAGCCTTTGTGCTACTAGGTTAGCCTTTGTGCAGCTAGGTTAGCCTTTGTGCTGCTGGTTTAGCCTTTGTGCTGCTAGGTTAGCCTTTGTGCTACTAGGTTAGCTTATGTTACTTGTGGTGCAGACACCATAAGAAAACAGGGTTTCTTTGAAGTTCTAAGTTCCTCCAGTACATAAATGCAATTTTGTCCATTAATGAAACGATCAACTTATTGTATACTGTAATTCTGAAAAAAAAACCTAGCACTTTGTGTTTCCATATGACTGCTGAAATCTGAACTTTCTCTGAATGCATTCTGGCACTGTGTTTGCCTCTCCAACCCGTCTGCTCAGACCTCGAGGAGATAGCGTAGCTACTTTCTTCTTCTTTATAGCTAGACACACGTCACTTTCAAGGTCCGAGAGGCGTGTGCACAAGAAGCAGAGCAGCCTATTACACGTGCACAAGCCTCTGTGTGTGTGGTTGTGTGTTGTAATAGAACCAGAACACACTTTGTACAACACAAAGGGCCCATTGCCCCTCGAGCAATGGGCTCCAGCCTCAGAGAGCCATCGCAGTGACAGGGCTTGGGGGTCCGCGGAGCTAATCACACCCCTGGGACATCCCATTCCCAGGCACCAGTTTTTGTTGTTGTTGATACTTAGGGATTCTCTACACACAAGGACAAAGAGGGTAAAGTCAGTCTGAAGGTCTTTCTCTCCCCTTGCTTATCGTCCACCTTTAGCTGGGTGCTGACTGCAACAATTCACGTGCTGGTATCTGTGAGTATATAAAGTTATCTTAATTGCCCCAAAAAATCACATCATGAGGTTGTCGATAAAAATAATTCTGTCCATGAAAGCAATGTCTTAACTGATCAATTTAATCCATTGCTTGAAAAATCCACAGTGAATTTGAGTTAAAGGAAATATCGCTTTTAATAAGATAAAAAGCCTCCAGAGGGATTTTAAATGCAGAATTTTTGTTGTTTGGATTCTGGACTATATCACATAACAACATCATCACTATTCAAACCAAAGGAGCGGACCTCGGGGACATGCTCTTAGCCAACAGTTTCTGTTGTTGATGCTCGGAGACACAAAGGGAATGTAGTCGGTCTGAAGGTCGTTCTCTCCTCTGCTCATCGACTGTTTCTGAGTGCCGGGTGAAGCACCACACACACATATATGCTAATACGCAGCACTTTTGGAGGAGCACAGCTGCCAGAATGTGGCTTTACATTTCATAATGTTCAAGGTAATTGGATGTCTGACCGAACGGAGGAACAAAGGAAGGCAACATAATGTTGTACCTTGTTATTTTAACATAACACAAGTATTGGTAATGACTAAAGGTGTCAAATGTGAACTGAAATCTCATTTTAACCACGGATACTGAATGCATCGTAGTACTTTTAGACATTCTTTTTGTGGGATGCGTTTAATAAAATCATTGAATGTTTGGAGAATTCATATTAGAGAAATGACAGTTGGTTTTAGATGTGATGCACCTCATGGATTATCTTGGCATTTCATTCATTTATTCCCCTTTATCTTTTGCAGTGATATAGAGAGAAGCTATATCACGATACAGTACTTTTTTGTTGTTGAAGGAATTGCAAACCCTTTTTGGGGTTGTTTCCAGAGAGGGATGTCTTTTTTTGGTTAAACCCAGTGAATGAAATACCTGACAAATCAAGGAACTTTGTCACTTTTGTGCAAATGTATCACTACCATAATAAAATCCCAAATGACCATACAGCAGTCATACTCATTGAGATGTAATTATTGCCTACATAGGTCTAATATAGGGACAATTTTTTTCACTTTTTCTCAGTGAAAACGCTTTTGCAATATCTTTCATTCTTGGTATATGTACAGTATATCACCACATCGTATAAGAGCAGTGAATGAATATTTTTATTTTTATCCAATATATGCCTTAAAGGGTATATTTCATGGATCACTCACAAAGCAAGTCGAAAATCTACAGTTTCCCTTCAATTTTGTGTGAAACCCCCCAAAAAAACAAAAAAAAAGATGCACACGCATGTACGTTTAAGGTTTTTTCACTACTAAGGGAAAAAATCTGTGTAGTAATGTTGCTACAACATAATCAGTCTGGAAACAATTCCACTGGAGTCGGTCTGCAGAGATGCACCACTCCTTGTGTTTTATGGAAATCAAATGTCAAGATTGACTAACTGGGTTCCCTCAAAGCCTCTGCAGTAATCTTGCCCTGCAGCTTCTGACATTCATGCAAAAGGTGAAGACAAACTGTCTTCAGCGATTGGTGCGATATCGCCCCAGAGGTTAGAGCAACAGCCAATCGGCGCTCTCGCAACCTAGCTGGGGTTCTGCTCCGGCTTTATTCTGTTGAGTGTGCTGTATTCTCAGGAAGCAGAGGAATGAAACATGCACAAGCCTTAAATCCAGAATTTGAATGAACACATGCATCGTCATTAAACATTTCAGCACGAGACTTTTGTGTAAATTCATTACATATAAATGCAAGTCGGCAAAAAGCTGCAGAAAATGCTTTAGGAAGTGTTGTTAATAATTCAGGTTAATAATAAAATGCAATAACTGACAGATATAAACCGCCTTCTTGCACTGCACTCGTGTTTCCTTGCTTGTGGCGGATAAAAGGAGTAGATTAAAATATTCCTCCCTTTACTCTAACAAACCATAATAATACAATGTTGTTATAAAGTTTGGAATATCAAGAGCTCTTCAGCATGAATGAAAAATACAAAGAGACGCTGGACAACAACATATTCTACTTGATTTGCAGAAGGAGTCATCTTTCTATCAAATATGACACTTTTCATAATGTTCTTCAGCCTTGACATATTTGGCGTTTGGAGTTTGTTACTTGAAGTGTTATTAAAAGTAAACAGTGTGCAGAAAAAAAGAAATAAATATTACACTGGGCTCGCTGCCAAGCACGCCACTGGCAGTGTACATCTGAAGTAGGATGAAGATATCTGGGAAACAAAGTTCGGATGATGCATCGCATCCTCGGAGACTAATTATCTGTTTTTCTCTTCTTAAACACACAACTTTCAATTTCCCCTTGTATCAAAACTAAACACTGTAAAGTGTGTGTGTGGGCGGGTGAGCGTGTGAGGCGCCGGAGAACTTTCTGTGTTTTGAAATGTCGTATTTTAAGAAAATGTTAACAGCAAATAAACCCTAAAAAAAATATGTATTTCTATATGATGGATGACATTTCCGTCAACCCCTTGACGAGTGCGAACTGTGTGTTTCGTGTACTGCAATCAATAGTTATGATGGAAAAATATTTCGACTCGATAATGGATGCTTCATATTTCTTCCCTGTGCTGCATCTTGTTTGATGTTTGACCAACAAAAGAGACGCGTCCAACGGCGTACGGTAGTTATGATACGGAACGGTGAACACTATTATGATGGGCCCGAGTCCACACACACACACACACACACACACACACACACACACACACACACACACACACACACACACACCATCGTATCATCTGATCACAGACTTGACATCGGACAATATGACCGAGCAATCATAATTGCACATCTGTGTAATTAATTTCTTCAATTCCATTTGTTACTTGACACACTGTCAGAGGTTTTGTTCCTTTAATGGGCCCCCCAAACCCCCAACCATCCAGGTCCCTGGAATCTACATTTACACCCCTGGACCCCTCGTGACTTCATAACTGACTTTGTCATTTATGTTAACATATAATAAAGATATACAGTAACTCCTGAATAAAAAGTTGTGGACATTAAAATAAAAAGTAAGGCGAGTAACGTTCCAAGGTCTTAAATCTCTGCTCAGGTGTTTTGCTTGTCTGCCACTTTGATTTGTGCCTCCGGGAGGCAGAATGACACCCTTTACCCTCCCTTCCAACGCCGACCTTGAGCTGGGGGAACAAAAAAAAAAACTAGAGGAGGTATTTGGATTGGCTCCAGCCCAAACTTGTATAGTCATCTGTCCTCCCCAATCAAGTCAGCCGTTTCTCCGCTTAAGCAAAAGGGCAGAGTGGCGGGCGAATAACATGCAGGGGTGAAACACAGGTGTCAGTGTCAAACAAATCCCCCCTCCCCCTCCATCATCAGCAGCATCCCCGGAGACACGCCTGTAAAAAGGTCTGAACACGTATGAATGGTAATGTTGGCCGTCAACGACAGCAGGAGGAAGCCGGGATTTGAATAAGAAATATTAGGAGATGCTGTAAAAATGACTAATTAGAGCTCTGGTAGCATTTTGTGGGCCCACATTCAAGATGCTCGTTTATCTATTCTATCCAGAGACATCCAGCAGAACACAATGCTCCACGCTGAACAGATGTGGGGTCACATCTCACGAGGTCCTCAGGTAATTCCAGTTCACCGCTAATGGGCCGTTATTTTCCAGGAGAGAATATCGCTGTGGCGTTTGTATGCGAGACGCCTCGCCGGATCCGGGAGGCCGACTCTGTTTGTTTGTTTGTTTGTTTGTTCACTCATCTGTTCATTTTTTCCTCGGTGACAGTTCGCCCGTCTGACCCCCCCAGTGGCCACGTGGAGGCATGGTTCATCGTACAGATGACACCCAAAAAAATGCCAAATTATTCATTTTCCCCTCCTCTGCAATGATAATGAGCTGCTGTGTCCTTGTTAAAACATACAAAATCAGAGTAATTAAGATGAAAACTGAAGGATATTAAAAAGTCATATATATCACCATGTTTTTTTGATCCACATGCTCCCAGCTGTATATGTTTAATTCATGGAGGCTTAAAAGTCACTTTTTTCCGGCTATACAGACACAAAAGGGCCACATTTCCTCCAGCAGACTGGAAAGCATGAAACAAAAGGCTTCCACGTATGAAAGCTTCATCAAACTCTCCGGCGTCAGAGCCAATTAGCAGCTGAATGATGCAGGTGACACATTGTTCTTGACTTTAATAGAATGCAATAAGAAGCAGGCGTGTGACAGTCGGCAGTCAAAGCCAGTTTTTGAAATGAAAAGCAAAAAAAAAAAAAAAAATCCACAGCTTGAGTCCTTGAAAGGGAACATAGTGGAATAAAATCACTTTGGATGAAGAATATTCATAAAGTCTCCCTCTGCTCCGTGCCAGTGGAGTCCTCATATATTAATAAGAAATCACATTAGAAAATATTATATTTAACACTTTAATGGATGACTCACATTACATGAGATGGGATCTCATGCTGTGTTATTAATGTAACTTTTAGCGAATGGACAACTTTTCTAAAGACTTAATTTTGCATGTTTTAACAGTTAGATAACCATAGAAACCATTAAGCCGTATTAAAACAAAATCAATCTGCTTGACCTCGATTGGCCAGATCTCCATCCATGGTATGATTATGATTGTTCATGTTAAAAATACTGTGTATTTACACCATAACACCTGTTCAATTTGGGTTTAATGATGAAAATGATGATGAAGTTGGATCTATCAACACAGAAAATGTACCCAAATCCCACCTTCCTCCAAACAGACCAACCACTAGGAGGCGCTCTTGCTAAAACATATAGAAGGTGTAATCCCTCACTGGCTTCCCATACCGAAACATTAAAATAGTTTTGCCTTTTATTTACTTTAAAAAAACGTAGCCATGTAAAATTAGCCATGTTACAACTTGATAATCACACACACACACACACACACACACACACACACACACACACACACACACACACACACACACACACACACACACACACACACACACACACACACATGTCCTACATGCACGTAGGATTGAGATGTTTTAGCCTTCTCTCATGTTATTTACCTGTTTGATTGCCATGAAAAGACCCCAGTATCTCTCTAGTTCACAGTATACCCTCTTATTACAAAGTTAATGTGATATGTGCAAACTTCTACCAACTAGTCCCAAAATGAAACGACCATGTCGTCGGAAACCTCAGTCGAGTAAGGGATCAACGAGTCTGGAAGACCAACATCGGTCCCTTAACAAGGGGGATGCATTCTTTCTAGCAAAGCTGGGATCGCCCTCCTGGGGTGTTCATCGTCCCCTCCCTGACAGACGCCCTCATAACTTAAAACACAACTTATCTGCCTCTATACAAACAACACATTCTTCATCCACTGCCTCATCATCAGTCCCTGTAACACGGACAATTTCTGTACACTGTCCAAGTAAACAGGAACAAAGTGGTCTGGTAATATCAGAGTCCCTTCCTTATTAGGGAAATAATGAAGCATACGCAATAACCTTGAGAGAGCTCTTAAAACACACACACACACACACACACACACACAATCAGCCGGAGTGATGGATGAACTTGACTGCGGACAAGTGCACAGATATAAATGCATCCTCCCACCAGCTGAAGTTATTTGCTCGAGCCTTGGCTCAGTTATTCAGTCAGTCAGGAGGGGAGCGGCGGCTTAAATCAATCCATCGGATCCATCCATCATCTCGCTATCTCGGCGGGAGACAAACACTGATGGATCTGCTCACATCGACTGGCATTCCACCTTAAAAAATGAGGCTCCTGTGTCTTCCATATGTTACATAGAGGGAGGGGCTGAAAGGTAGCGGTATTTGGGTTTTTAAGTCCTCCTGACATGATGAAGGATAATAAGTGTTTGGGGATGTAAAAGGAAATGTTCAATATGCTGAATCAGATATTTGATTATTTAAATAAATGAATGGCTATTGAATTATTTAAACATCTATGACATGTATTGACAAACCATATCATTTATTTAACCGTGTGTTGATGTTATTTAATGTGAAATTCAAATGCTTCGTCGGAAACCTTTCAAGCTTTAATTTGCAGCAGAGAGAGAGAAAGAAAAGCATTCAGCATCTTATAAGGCAGTAGAGAGGATAGAAGAGAGGACCACGAACGCAACACCCAGAGAAGTGACAGCAGTAATGAGCGGGTAAAAATAAACAAGTAACCAGGTAACTCCTCATTAGAGGTTTGTGATGTTCTCTGCCGGACGAATAAACCCGTTTCAAGGTTTTTGTGAATTGCTGCCAGTTTTCCGGGAGAGTAAACATATCTTTAAATGTTTGAGATGGAGATGGACGGAGATAAAAGCAGCTGATGACAGGTGTGTATAATGAGAAGTAAATGGATTAACGAACGCCAATCAAGAATCTAAATGATGTTTAAAAATAGAAGTGAGCCGATCGTTTGTGCCAAAGCTGTAATTTCTGTAGTTTGAGTTTAGAAACACATCATTCCAGAGTCTGGTATAATAAGTATAATAAGTTATACTTAGCTAGAGTAACCTAAAATCATACATTAAACCATAATGTTGTATTTATTTATCATATGCATAGAGACACACAGTCACAATGCAATGAAATGAAATGGACAATAGAGACTGGGGTAAGATGAGCCATTTTTCATATTTAGGATCACTACATCAAGGCAATCATAGTTTTGTTGCTAACTAATATATCTGCATATATTTCAGGATGTTGTGCATCCTTTCAATATAATATATATTTCGATAATATAGCATGTCCAAAAAAAGTGGTCTCGTGGCACAACTTACCCCGTGTATGGGGTAAGTTGAGCATAGGAGCGGGGTAAGTTGAGCCGTATCCCTACTCCCCCCCACCCTCCTCCCCACCTCCACCCCACGCCTCCCTCACCTTCTCCATCCCTAAATAACAGTCACTTCTTCACATGCATGGGTATTTTTATTTATTATACACAATTCAACAGGTACAATAACTTTTTTTGCATATTACTGCTAAACAGCTGTTTTGTAACAAAAACATTTTAACATGAGAATGCCTTAAAGTGCGCTTGGGAAGAGAACATTAACAGCTGTGTTTTTGGAAAGAAAACACTAGAACTGAATCCTTGGTCCAGAATCATAGTTTCTTGGTGTCCTTGGTGGCTCAACTTACCCCAGAGCTACCATTTTGACTTTATTAGTCCCCACAGCTAAAATGGTGCACTGTTATGCTAGGTTTATGACCTCATGTTATAGCTCATAGATACCACAATTGATGTATAAAACAAATTTAAAATTATCTATTTTGGTCTAAACACAATTCTCATGAAACTTATGATAGACTCAATTCACTTTCAATAGTGAAAAATGTGTTTCTGGGAATAAATGTCTAACCACTTTACCCATGTGGTTCTTACTTTCACAGACTCCAAGAAATGATGCCTCCCTCCTAAATATTTGGTCACATGATCAAAGTTTTTTACCGTTTCCTAGCAACAAGGGGTGGCTCAACTTACCCTTTGGCTCAACTTACCCCAGTCTCCCTACATGCATTAGTAAAAAAAAAAGAAGTATAAACATTTAAAAATGTGGATTCTCGTGGAAACCCAACAAAACCTAACTTCCGATAAAGACGGAAGTTTATTTTGCATGTGCACGATGCATGTAACAATATATATCAACAAGCTGTGACTAACTCGTGCAAAAGTGATGCTAGAAGAGTTTGTAGCGCTCAAAGCTTTGGATAAAGTTGGTTCAATTAACGCATTGTATAGAGAATACAACTTTAAGGCACTTCAGCGTTGGCTTCACTCCTCAGAACCGGAGGTTTCTGCCTGTTTGCAACAGGAATCACAAAATTGTGCCACATGAGACTGGAACAATCTCACGTTGCGCAACTAATATATGGCTCCTATCGGATTCTCCCTCTATGGAGCCACAGCAGCCTGAATAAAGATGAGCTCGTCCCATCCAGGATGTTTGGACACGTGGCGGTGAGGAGGAAGGAGGAGGAACCGCTTACTAACCTTTAAAAAACCTCCACTTCATTCACGCATCTAAAAAGGTCACATATAAGAATAAACTATTTACATTTAGAATGTTCTGTATGTGCAATGAAAAGGGAAGGGAATGTAATGACATCTGAAAGGTATTTCAACTGGCATACCATCATTTCCCCCCCCCCGTTTCGTTCACATAGCAGATAAAAAATGTGACCTTTTCGCCGTACACTAGTATGCAGAGCGGGTGGCGCGTTAGGAAAGTGGTTGAAGGCCGGCGATAAAACAGCTGTTGCCGGTAGGAGATAGGAGCCGGTGGAGGATAAAGATCAGTCGGCAATGAGACCAGCGCCTATATCGGGCTCTCATCAGACTGCAGTGGGGAACGGACTCGCCTGACGTGACGGAGCCAACATGTGACAAGTTCTCCAACAGTTGGACTGAAAAACAACAACAACCAAGTTGCATTTCCCTTCTGTGGTTTGACTCCTGAGGGCCAAACCGGTTGAGTCAGAGCGGGGCCCCGTGGGCATGAGTCACCCTGTGAGCATGTCATGACTCATGCTGGGGTTTGGGAAGAATGCAGCGTGCCACCACAACGCCGCCGCCGCCACGGCTTCTTTGTTCGATCCGGGCGATGGGATTTGATTTCGATTTCACACGACAAAGCGCCTGGAAACGCCTGGAAATGCCTGGAAATGCTGGAGCCACATGCTGTTGTTTCTTTATTTCGAACAATTACATTTACATTTATATTTACATTTAGGGCATTTAGCAGACGCTTTTGTCCAAAGCGACTTCCAACAAGTATTGGATAAGTATTTGTCGAAAGAAAGAAACCACAACATTGTCAGACATGTTGTCAAACATATCATTGCAGATAAAGTAAGAGCGAAAAAATGTAAACAAGTGTTAGGTCCAATTAACAAAACCGATGAAAAGAATAAACAAAATGAAAAGTACATATATATATATATATATATAAAATAAAGATACAAAATCCAATAAAATAAACGAAACGGACGGTAGAAAAAAATGACTTGAATCAAGCTATTAAGAAAAAAAGAACAAACCAAAAAGAAAAGCACAAAAGAACAAGCGCCACTACCGTCTATGAGATTTACATTAACCTTCCTCGTTGTTTTGTTCTTTTGTAAAAAAATATTTAAATTGCATTACATTCATACATTGTTTAATTCAAGGTTGCAGAAAAAATCAATGCATCTCACACGTATAAAAGTGTAGATGTATTATTGTAATGTATGTGTGTTAAGGAACACAAAAGTTTTGCCAACTGTATTATCATAACGCGGCTGCAGATGGAATTTAAATGGATGACTTAATGAAAAATGCGGTCGAGCGTTCGCACATCAAACAAGCCAGAGCTTAAAGTAATGGTTGCAACATTATGATAGATGGCAACATAAGATATAAGCTATGTCACAATGACAGCAGCACATCAACTTAATTAGCAGGTTGGTCACTCTGTGTTCTCCAGTAAGAATAGTCACATCTATTGACAGCTGAGACATATTGATAATGAATATGGATAGAATGATATTCACTGTTTCCCTGCAGGACTGTAGATGTAGTTGAACGTCTTTGTGGATCATTAAAAACATTCCTGGCTCTGATGAGTAAGTCGTGTGTGATAGCAGAGTTCTGATTATGATTGCTCGAGTTTAAATTCAACGCTGTCGTGTTGCATTAATATGCACGGTGACCAGATTTAGACCAATTCGATTAAGACGTCAATTCACAGAGTACAGATGCTGAAGTGCAAATAGCAGCAGAAGTGCAGAATATATATATATATATATATATATATATATATATATATATATATATCAAATTATTATTACAATAATTAAAAACAGATGCTGTCTCCCTGTGGCTGCTGTATATTAAATCCTTTATTATTCACACTGTGCAACTTTACACATCTAAAGTTTCTCCTCCGTTTCCAAAGTGCTGGTGCTTCGCAGCAGATGGGTTTTAAAAGGGGGGAAGATGGTTCTGATGGAAGTCATTATTAATTGATTACACGCGGAAAATACGCCACATAAATCCCAACAGCAGCCAGATTACTGCAATATTGTTGCACTGCAGAAAACTTTGTGCTGTGATGAGACGCTTCATCCATAAATGTAGTTATGCTGGATACAGAACTGAGGATATTTTAAATGTGCTCAATAGTGAATTCAGACCGTTACTAGAGCTGCAAACAACTATTTCCAATGTAAAGATGTAGTGCAGTGATGCATTCAGGGACATCCGAGTTGACCAGCAGAGTGGCACCTCAGGAGGACGTCTGCAGCACCGGCCTGGATCTGCCCCGAGGTCTCAGCAGCCTGGAGAGGGATGTGTTTGCTAAATAAGTCAGAGAAACTTCTTTCCGAAAACTTCTTCCAGCAAGTCTTTGACTTTGACTTTGGATCAACGGCGTCGGAGGAAAGAGTTGTGTAGCCGTGCAACAGTTAGTGCATGTATTGCTGCATGCCTGTGGGGACGGTTACAGGTTTTGTTTCTAACCCCCCCATAACAGGACCCGGTTCCCTGTCTGCACCTCCTCCTAATAACCCCTCCGCTCGCTGTCATCGCCTTCCGTTGGGAAGTGAGGAGCGCAGAGCTCAAAGGACCCGAGTTGTTCTTCTGCGAAACGTCTGCTTCGGAGCTACACTTTGTGACAAATCACATCGCCGGCAATTACTGTAAATTGCATCAGTGTACTTCTGTGCAACGGCGGATATAAACTAGTTCAGGGCTGTAGTACTTGTAGTACTGCCGATGAAGGTTAGCGGTGAAGGCAGCAGACGTGATTGGATGCTGATGGACGCCTGGTAAACTCTGGCACTCTGGCCCTACCAATCAGAAAACATTTACTAAAATGATGTTCCATGAATAAATCAGGTAAAGAGCCTCACCATAAGGCTTATTTGTCTGGTCTTTTAAGAAGCGAAGGAATATGAATCCATTGTAAGAAAACTAAACGTCATGACCCTTGCAGACAAAATGGATATAAAAAAAGGAATGGTAACAAAATCCGCTGTTTTTGAACCAACATAACATCCTTGGTGAAATATTTTTTCATGATATAGGTCAGAATGACGATCAAGTTCAACTGCTTCTTTACACTCACTGTGTGTTTTTGATGTGAGGTGCGTTCAGGTGCATTACAAAGCTTGGTATTTGTCCGATGTGATTTAATCATTTATGGGGTTAAAGGCTAAGTTAAATATATGTCTATCAAGTGCAGCTTTAAGACTCAATACAATATTCTCATTTCAAAGTGGTTCAGCTAGAAACAAGAGAAAGTCCGCTACAGTAACATTAGCATAATAAGCTAGCTAGCTTCCATAAAGTTTTTAATGGTCAAATCGACTTCTGCCGGCTACCAAGAAGCCTGCTTTTGTCGATCTCTTTTTCAATAGTTGGATATTTGCAGTGAAGACAAATGAAAGCTCGACAGCCAAAGCAGCCGTAGTTAAGGCGGCAGGTCTCAAGATGTCGGATTTAAGGCGGTTCGCCATAAATAAATGAAGAAATTCATCATCTAAAATTGAGCGATTGATAGTCGTGCATTCGTGTGACGAGATGATCTCATCGCATGTTAGTCAGACACTTTTCATGGAGTACGTTTCAGGAAATCGGTGTAAATGTATTCAAGCTAGATTCTAGAAACATGTGACCACATCGACTCCATTTCCATGCAAAGATCGTTCCTCGGCCGTTTCCTCTCATCTTCTCAGCCGTAACTTCATCAACCCTGCTTTTTATCGGTGCTTCGGCGGCGCTCCGGCCTCCCGGTTTGCCTCTGCTTGTTCCACAGCGCTGCATTAACCAATCCACTTTGCCACTGCGCCTGAATTGGTTTAATTAAATCCAGGGGACTTAACACAGTCATGAATTTCAAAGAGTGCACGGATGCGTGAATGCACAAGTCAAAAAAAAAAACCTACACCACCGACTCGATCCCGCCAACAGAATGTTGATCATCAATAGCTGATATTCATAATGCACTACCAGAGGTCCTCAACAAAAACAAGGAATCTCACATTCTTTATTCGCAAGCAAATTAATCATATAATTTAAAAATCATGGGAGCTGATTTGTCTCCGGACTGTACAACACATCTTTATCAGTTTTCTTAATTCCTTTTCTCCTTTCAGGTGCTTAAGCTGACACGAGACTGTGTCATTAATTCACTTAGTGTATAGAAGACGAGGCAACCAGCAATGAGAACGAAGGGAAGATTAATTTGGGGCTTTTTAATATTGATTACCGCCAGCTGAATATTATATACATTAACAAAATTGTCCAGTGCAGTGGGAGAGCTATATGGTATAATTAATGTCCGAGGTGTAAGGAGGTGCATATATTTATTTCTCACTCCCTGGGCTTTAAATACCGAAGTGATGACATCGAGGCACCCTTTGGTGTCTGGATGCTTTCAATTAACTCCCATGTAAAGCCATCGGCGTCATTATTAGACACTTGTGTGGTGTAGAGATGGAGAAAGTCCTCCATGGGGGGCGAGAACAAATCCACGGTTTTGACCCAGAGGTGGATTATTTTACTGACGAATTCCTGTCATATGCAGCGAGGTCACCGAGTCAACGGATGTTACGTTGGCAGCAAAACGTTCTTATTTTCATAGTTTTTTCATTGCCTGAACCAGAGGCCTTCATTGTTTTCAGGCCAATGACCCCCAAGGCTTATAGAGACCCGGTGGAGGGACCCCCAAGGCCTAGACCCAGTGGAGGGACCCCCAAGGCCTATAGAGACCTGGTGGAGGGACCCCCAAGGCCTATAGAGACCCAGTGGAGGGACCCCCAAGACCGATAGAGACCTGGTGGAGAGACCCCCAAGGTCTACAGAGACCCGGTGGAGGGACGCCCAAGACCTATAGAGTCCCGGTGGAGGGACCCTGAAGGCCTGTGGGACCCGGTGGAGGGACCCCCAAGGCCTATAGACACCTGGTGGTGGGACCCCCAAGGCCTATAGACACCTAGTGGTGGGACCCCCAAGGCCTATAGAGACCCGGTGGAGAGACCCCGAAGGCCTGTAGGGACCCGGTGGAGGGACGCCCAAGGCCTATAGACACCTGATGGTGGGACCCCCAAGGCCTATAGACACCTGGTGGTGGGACCCCCAAGGCCTATAGACACCTAGTGGTGGGACCCCCAAGGCCTATAGAGACCCGGTGGAGGGCCCCCCTACATTTTTGGAAGAAAAAAAGTTTGGTATCAAATAATTTCAGGGACCCCTGCAGTTACTCTGTGGACCCACTAGGGGGGTTGTAGATCTCTGCCCTAAACCTAACGTGACCTGCTTAACAAACCTCTAAAGACACTAGCAGCAATATAAGACCGGATGGGATCACATTGTTATTTCCACCAGCAGCACTGGAGTCTAATACTTTATATATGGAGACCTAAGCCTCCCTTAATGCTGGAGTGCAAGTAGCTGTGTGCTTCTTGTGTAATCCTCTGTTAGCATTTCCTGGATCCTTCGGAAATTGCACCCACCCCCCCTCCACCTCCGATTCTGGGGAGGGAAAGAAAACGAGGAAAAAGCAGTGAATTACTGCTGAACTGATGCTTAGTGATGCCTAACACTAATTACATTTTTTTTTTTTTTTGCTGCTGCTGCTGTTTTAATGGAGTTTACATAGAGTCTTGTGGCGACCGTGTGGTGGCAAGGAGGTACCTTGTTTTCATTAGATTGATCGCTGATGTGGAAAGCACCTGGAGTATATTTGTGTTTGTTACGTTAAAAAAAAGGTAATTCACGCGGTGGCTAACGTCGATGCAAAGCTGCTGTGGGGTTCTCGGGTTTCCATCAGAACCGGGGCGGGCGAGAGAGGGAGAGAGAGAGAGGCGTGATGTATTGCTTTTCCACTGTGATGAACATTTACAATTTCCACAAAGACCTTTTCTTTTTTTTTGCCCCAGGGTGGTTTTTTGGGTCAGGGGAGGGGCGATATAAGGGTGATGTATGTGATCCGCCAGAGAAAACCGCCATATGTCAAACATGTGCAAAGTGTGGCGCACTCTTTGATGTGCACTCTAATGAACCCACCTCCCGCCTTTGATCAGCGGTTTTCATTAAGGCGTGTGTTTGTGTTTACTCCTCATACATCGCTGTGTGAAGCCGGGCCAAGGCCACGCTCTTATTATCAACCTGTTTGTTTTCAACGTCTCCATTTTTACATAAAGTGATGAATGATTTTCTTTGTCGCGTCATATTTCTATCGATCGACGACATGAGGTGAGACGAGCCGACGCATTCGTTATCCGGCTTCAAGGACAACGAGGCGACATTTTGTAATTATTTCACATCTACACGGTTCATGTGTTACAGGATGGATGCGATCCACCGGTGAGAGGAAGACGGCTTCACGCTAGTTCATTTTGCGTAATCGTCTCAGACGATCCTGTTCTCCGCAGAATTAATCACAACGTCGTTAATGTGTCCAACAATTTGATTGATTTATCAAATACCTGAAAACTTAAAACTGCTTTTAGTGTTATTTTTGTTAAAAAAAAACATGATGCATGTTAAACGTTTTCAGCCCCGTCTCCGAAAAATGATGTTCCCGTGCAACAAAACTGCATGTGAATTACATTTCGAGGCTAAAATAAATTTGTCATGGATAACGTTGCTTTTTTTGATGGATCTGGTGAAGAAATAAAAGGGTTTTCACTGTTGATGTACGTTTGTTGTTTCAACATAACTAAGTTTAGTTGTATTTAGGTTTTTACATTGTTTTTCTTTCTTAATTAAACCTAACCATAAAGTTGTGTTGCCTCAAACTAAAAAAAAGTATTTTTGTAGCTCATTTTTATTTGCTTCAATTTTCCCCCCAAAAAAGTGTTTCAAACCATTTAAAACATTATGAAGAGTAGATTTCAGTTAATTTATAAGAGTTTGACCTCCACATAATAAGTGTCTAAATTCTACTCCTGTTTGCTTGCTCTTGTGCCTTTATGTACAAGTACAACATTCTGATCTGGTTTTTGTTCTCTTTGCGTTAGCCGCCATCCCGGCACATGAATGAAGGTCGGTGTAGCGCCGGGATCGTGAGACCTTGTTGGCGGAACAGAGTAGAATTATTTGCATTTCAATAATCCCCCTGACTCCAGCCTTGTATCCTTCTTTCTTTGGTTGTAGTATTCTGAGTAAACTTGAAATATTCAACAAAGTACATCTGATGCATCTTTAAATTGCCTTGATGTTTTTTTTAGTCGCTTCATTTCGTTTGACTTTTCGTTGCAAAACGGCTATTTTTATAAGCCGTAAAAAAGCAGTATTCAACTATTTTTGGATGTAATCTGGAAGACGTGATTATTAGCTCTTTCTGCAAACCTTCAACCGTGGGATTGAGTTCTGGTATCTTTGTGTTCATGTGAACGGATAATACTTGCTTTGCTTTGACTTCGCCAGCTGGGGATCTTTGGAATATTGAAGGAAAAAACATGTAATGTGTTGCACCTTTTTTTTTAAATTGACTGTTCATCACATGAAATCACTTTTTCATCATTTATCAAGTCAGTCTGGTATTTGTTACAAGAACCTAGGTGTCCCTTTCATCACTTAGATCAGAGAAAGAAAAGTAACTTTTATTTTAATTATTTAACTACTGCAATGAATGTTATATATTCATTGCAGACACTTTCCACATTTCCATATCACTGTTATGAGGATGGGTGGGAATAAAGAGGCCTTCTACCACATATATTATTGCCACCAAAAATAATCACATTGCCACACTCAATGCCGAAAAGCATGTCGGTAACACAAAGCGACGCCGACAATAATGTGCCGTGAAATTCACAACACTTCTGTGGAGAAAAAGAAGCGCAGCGAAAACAAAAATCACTCCAGTTCTGCCGTCTCACATTTCAAGAAATAAACCATAATCTGTGACCATTCTGATTAGACTCTGACTTATTATTATTATTATTATTATTATTATTATTATCACACGGAGCAGCCCGAGCTGTATATCGTATACTTTTTTTTATTCTGAGTCAAAGCCGGCCAACGGCTCTCTCGGGGGGATTTTTCTATTTGCCGATCCTATCAGGGGCGAGCCCTTGCAGAGCCAAGCCCCAGTGACCGTGTTTATTAATAGACAGTCGTCTCAACTACAAGCCAATGAACTGCAGTTCCCTCAATATATGATGGCATTTGCCAAGTTGCTGCTGAAAGGGAATGCGAATTGACCAGACTGCATATTGTTTTTGCACATATTTTATTTAACCGGTGCGGACACACTAGAATATAATCAGTACAGGCTTAAACCTTCCTGGATCTGTACAGTAGATGAACACGTGAAGTCACATACATATACATATAGTTTATGCTGGGGGCCGTGCTGCACACGTCCACCCCCTCTGATATGTGCATCTTGTTTTGATGTGTACACAGCATAATGTTGATGTTAGTCATTAATAAGAAATGCCACCATCTGCTCCCCTGCCTGTGCCAGCGCTCCGTCTCTGTGCAGGATATGTCTTACACCGGCGCTGTGATGACGGACAGCTACTCAATAATCCACCACAGAATAAGAGCTACCAGAAGGCGCTTTCTCCTTCGGTGACACATTATGCTCCTGCAAGATGTCAGCTGACCCTCGAGTAATCAATAGCATCTGCAGGCGTGGGAGGGAGGGGGTTCCTCTACCATCCACTTCTGGTCTGCTTAGCTTTAAATTAGACCTCAATTCATCTACACAGCAGTTAATTGATTCGCTTAACAGGCTGCCTGCGACCTGACAGTTGTTTCTTTAGGCGGGAAAAAGTGATTCATTTTTAGGTTAATTGTACTACATTTCAAGTGCAGCTATCACTTGAAATGTTTGTACACCCCGCAGTAATATCTCTTGACTTGATCTCACAACATCGTGGCCTTAATCAGAATACAAAAACGTGCAGAATTATGGTTCGGAAAGTGCATATTAGTCCTCTGTAAGTGCACACTGGGAAACACAAGTGTATGTAAATCAATCCGCCGCATCAACAGGCTGCTGTTTTATCGGCAACAATGACAATAAACACACACGTCGACGTGTCCTCGCCGTGCTCGTGGTGTGTTTTGGTCTTAAATCACCGCCGATCGCCACCGTTCCCGCTGAATAACAAAAAGCTGCGTGATTAATCGTGCACTTAACGCGCGGCCTTGTGCGGCACACGTGTGCTTTACCTGTTGTTTGCATCACTTTTTGACCTTGGGGGGGGATAGCAACGCCGGGATGAAATGAATTAGCTCCGGGCGATCTCATGGATCCGAGGCCTCATCACAGGAAAAGATCAGAATGATTCTTCTCTTATCTTAAGTGCGAAGATAAGGGGAAATCCTATTATCTCATTACCGAAGCCGATCTCAGACCTGCAATCTTATCTTCACTTAAGACATCCGAACTGTAAATTTAATTCTTCAGTCGGCATTGAAATGGACAACCCATTGTATCAACGGCTCTGACTTTGCTAGCTCGCTAACAGGAACAAAAAAATACAATGAAAAGACATGTGTTTTTGAGTCGTAATTGTTTCAAATCCAAAATGAATTATTTTGGTCCTCAATTAACACACAATCTGGGAAACGTAGAGCGTCATCATACCTTTTGAGGTCAATCGTTACATTATGGTTGTCACCCGTCTTCATTGCCTTTTATTATGATTCTTTTTTTTTTTTAATTTAGGACAATGCTGTCCTAACTTGGGGAATCCCTAAATTAAACTTAAACTATTTATTTATATAGTACCTTTCTTACAAAGTTGCAATACAAGGTGCTTAACAATACAATGAAATAAAACACAAAAATACAGGATGAAGATGAAGAGAATGCTAAACAGACGAGGAAAGGTTGAAGGTTCTTTTTAAAGAAATGAACAGATTGAGATGTCCTCAACAGGAAGCAGTGGTCACCATTCAGGATGCACCCACACAGTTATTGTCAAGGTTCAGGAGTTACATCTCACCCATTGGCCCACCTTCCAGCTGCTATATCCACATTCTGCTGTGAATACTCATTATTAGAGTCACATGTTTTTCATTTTAATCATCGCCGAGCTCTCTTTTATTATTTCAGGGATTTCCGAACGCAATTGAAGTGCGAAGGGCACACATTTGCAGTTACCGCTCTGAACATGAATGAATATTATGTCAGTGAGAAATCCCATCACGTTACCCTCGTGCATATTAGCATGACTATAGCTTGGAAATAAATAAAAAAAAAGGGAAAAACTGCAGTTAAACCGATTTGTTCACAAACACATTGATTAAAATTGCAAGAGAACTTTCTCCCCCAGACAATCTGGACATTTCGGAGCCGTCAACAAACATATTTTTTGGGGACAGAATTGTTAAAGCTCCACATAAAGTTCAATTTATAAGTTTAAATAAAAAAGTTGTATTATGTCTTCTGTGGGTCTGGAGATTTATCTGAAGCAGAAGAAAAGTCGACAAGAAAAGTGTAATGAAAGACACCGGCGAGTTCACTGTGGGAAATGTAGAACTGAGTGTTTTTTGGAGCCTCTGCCAATTTCACATCTAAGTGCAGTACTAAAACCGCCAGAGTACTTCTTTAAAAGTAACTTTTGTCTTGATTTTGGACATCCCTGTGGGGGGGACAGCAGTATTGCTTCCAAGCACCAGATTCCTTTTAGAAAACCTTTCGTTTTCCAGCAGCAGGGTCTGACAGTCTGGTCTGCTTGGTGCTGGAGCTCGTTCTCCTGCACCTCCATTCCCTCTGGCGGGCCCAGCAGTCCGGTCTGGGTCTGGAGCAGCTTGGTGTCTTTGCTGGTGATCTGTCTACAGGTCCAAGCCGGTTCTGGGTGTCCTCAACGGAGTCATCTGATTTTACCTGAAATCAGAACCAGAAGTTCCTTCATTCCGGATAAACTTCCTCATAACTTTCTACATTGAACTTTTATATTTTCGACATCTAAGACAACGCAGTATTGTACATGATGGAATATATAGCAGTATATAGCAACTCCATTGTTTGCATGCATTTGCAGTCAAGCCAGCTAATACTTCCTCAATGTCTTGAGGTGACTATTAATAGGCGTGTCAATGCGGAGGCACCGACATAAAGTGCATTTAATGTTCACATCATCCAACGTCTCCATGTCAGACGGAGACTTCTTTTCGTCCTCCCTCTAGTCTTTATTCCTGCCTCCCCGTCTTTATTTCGGGCTAATGGCACATGGAGGTTAAGGGCCATTAGTCCGCTCTCTGGACTATAGCTGCACCTATTATAGTGCTACAGCACGGCGTTCTTCAATGGGCCAACTCTACTTTATCACTGCTTACCCAAGACCTTTCCCAGAAGGTCAGGCTTTTCTAATGACTCGTGACTTGAGTCATGAGGAGGAGAGGAAAAGTGAATGGGGAAAATTGCCTGTAGAGAGAGAGGGAGGGAGACGGAAGAGACAGAGCAAGAATGAAAAGCAAGGACAGGAAGGAAAAATGAAGAGGGCAAGCTAAAAGGTTAGCGTTGGTGGAGAAGGAGGTATAATAATCGGTCCAGGTTGATGGATAACCTGGCTTCTATATTTAATCACACCAGGCATTTTAAATAATCCTAAACATGAATTCTGACTTGATTCATTTAACCACAAAAACATTTCCACCGACTTGATTAATAATCGAAAATGAGACTAAACGGTTCGCATTTGTTCCCAAACCAAGAAAGGATTATCTCCACGGGGCATGGGGAGTAATGAGTTGCATTATATTGTGAAATGAACCTTTAAAATGGAAAACAACATTTTGCTATTAAGTTTCCATCATTGGCTTTTTTGACACATTTTTCACCACAGAGTGATGGAGAAGGGGAACGGGAAATGTGCAGCTGGGGATTCTTTTTCATGGTGGGACTTTTGCTCAGCGTGGAAATCCTTCACCTGGATTATAATTGGTTGACCTGCGATTCAGTCATATTCCTCTTATGTGGAGACTTTATGGTTAATTGCTAGGGAATACAATAAAAAAAGTGCAGAAATGTTAAGTGCAATTTATTTTTTTCTCACTGACCTACTTACAGTTGCTTTACTGAGGTGTTCTGCTTTTGCATTGAGAGGTGAACGGAGGGCAGTTCTTACTAGTTTTTGTAATTAAGTGAGGAGGAGTGGTAGAAAATGTCATTGCTGGAAAAACATACAAAAGTATTCGTGTTGATAAGACTTTCTTTTCAAGCAAACACACGTTAAGCTGAACGCTAAATTAAAAAATGCGACTCATCAGATCCGGCATAATTGCGTCGTACTGACACGCATCACACTTTGCTCTCTTTCTATATTTTTGAGCGTTCCACAGGGTGTCCCTGAACGCCATCAAATTGCCGTCTAATAAAGTGATTTCACAGCAGCCTCTGCAGCTATAAAACCAGCATGGTTTACTCTTAATTGTCAACGAGGAAAGTGTGACTAACCCACGCTGTATTTATATAATGACGCCTCTTCTTGTGAAACACTAACGGGTGGGGAGAGATGTTTACTGCGACATACGTGACGATGGTGCCTTCAAGTGCAGAGAGCATGTCAAAGACGCCGCTGTGCTGATATGGTGATTATCTGTAAGCTCTGGTAACACTCTTGTGCTTGTAAAACTAAAAAACTTGGTACCAACAAATGGTGATCCATGATTATTACAAAGATATGAGATACAGAGTTGGGATTTCCTTTGATTTCTTGACTCTTTTTCGTATATATTTGATTTCCTGCGATACGATTAATATGAATTTGGGTAAATAAGATTCCTTATGTAATTATTATGATTTTGTACATTTAGTACGTTTATTTTTTGTATGTGTATATGTGTTATGTTATGTCTATTTGTGAATACATTTTTTTTTAAACACTGTTGTGGTTGTTTGCACTGTTAGCTGCTAGCCGTCGCCATTTTGAGAGCAGTGTGGAGGTAATCTCAATCATACATAGCCTATGCTAAAATTTGAACATTTATTATTGAGATCTACATTAGCTGCCACTACTGGGGTCCACACACAACCAAACATAACATAAAACATAGACATGTAAAACATAACGCATCAATATAAAAGTTGCTGGCTACAATACAGTCATGGTCAGCATCTGAACATGACTGTATTTTTGTACTGAGCATCTATGCAATTTGAAATAAATGAAAACTTACAGATCAAGCAGATAGAAGGTCTTTTAAAAATCATGACTCACAGTGAGGAAGAAGTGGCTCGGTGTTTTTAGTGTTGAAAGCCAGGTTATTCTGGGGGCCAGACCCCCCATCCCACTGGGGGGGGGGGGGTTTCTGGCCCAGGAAGCACCCAGAGGACCCGGCTGGACAGAAGGACTTCGTCTGGGCTCCTCTGCTTCAGCTTTGCTGCTGCCTTGACACAGATAAGCAGTGGGAAAAAATGGACCAAAAAAATAGAATATCTGTTACGTGGGAAATATGCCACCCAAGTCTCTGGGTGAGCTTATCAGCCACGAGGTATTGGACCACAATGTCTTATTACCTTCACATTTGGGCATACAAGGCACAAATGGTTGAACAAATGGAAAAGCGATAAGCAAAGGAAAGGTATATGGGGGAAGATACAGTGTCATTGTGGGGATATTGCACTCACAGCTACAGGACACAGTTGATAATGTCAGCCAGTGATTGGAAAGTAATTGCTTTCTAATGAATTTCAGGCCGAATATCATATGTTGCTTCTGTATAAGATAACAGGACCATGTGAAGACCTCCCCTCATGCAAATAATGGCAAACAATTGGACACAATTTTTTATTTTTATTTTTTTGCAGTGAGGCAAACTGCCGCTCAACTTAGTTTCCCATATATTCTGTGTCCGGTTCTACAGTTTCGGAGGGCGTTATCATCAAAACAGTAGGGAACATTGCTCCGGGCGAATGAAAATGAAATTGTGTGGTTTTTTTACAACAACAGGTAGGGAATATTGTATCTGGTGCCAGTCACGAAAAAAGTATGCAGAAGTTATGTGAAAATGAAAACTTTTTAAACATTTAAAGGGCAGTTCAGAATTTTGGGAAATAAACTTATTTGCTTTCTTGTCAAGATTTAAGTGATAAGCTCGATACCATGGACTGTAGCTAGTTAGCCTAGCTTAAGACCCTTAAGGGTGCTGGTAAGATTGAGCCAGTCTAGCTGTTCCAAGCTGTTATGCTAAGCTAAGTTAACTGTGGGTTCATGCTTACTGTTTGGATATGAGAGTGGTAATAATCTTCTCATCCAACTCTCAACAGTAAACCAAAAGAAAAAAAACATATATCCCAAACTTTTGCTCTAGAACAACAACATAAACACACATATTAATTTAATTTACCTCATGAAATCCTACATACTTTCAGGAGGTTTTGGGGATTTTTTTGGCACAGTATGTATCATATAAAAGGTGTTTTAGATTATACTAGAAGTTTATGATTAAAAAAAGATCAAGTACAGTCAACACAACGACTCAAACAATAATCATAACCCTTTTGCAGACAGATGGGCAATATTCAAATATAAATGTGCATATAGGAGGATGACTTAGATGGAGGGCTGTTGTGTCTTTGTGTCTTTTTGCATCAATAATCACTTCAATCATGTTTATTTACACAACTATACTGCTTTCCATAAGCATGGGATGGATGCAAATCTAGACCTTCTGTTTATTAATTGTCAATAGTTCAACCAAATTACTATAGGATTATTTTTGTTTGCACTCCGATCCTGCTGTATTGCAGCACGGCAGCGCCGACGCTACTTTGTTTTGGTCCAATCCTGGAATTGTTTATTTCTTTCCTTTCCCCTCAGCCGGAGGCCGATCCAATGCAGCCATTACTCCACATCCAGGGAAACTGACACAAAAACAATACCAGTGAGGGTGCACTGGTGCCTTAAAGTACAAAATAAAACCAGCAGCTCATGAAAGCAATCAAATTGAAATATAAAAACTCAATAGGGGAAACATCAGGGGAAGCACAACATGGATGTTCACATAATGTGGAAGGAAGTCATATTTGAAAAACTGATAACAATGAATGATGTGTTTGTTCTCTTCAAGGAAACCAAGGACAAGACCCCCCCCCCCCCCCCCAACACACACACACACACACACACACAATGCTTCCACGCAGCATGACGGAAATAAGAAAAGTTTGGGAGGAAACTCTGCAGCCTGACACCCCGTCCGTCCTTGTGGACGGATGTTTGCACCAGCAGAGATGCTGCTAAATGGATTTGTGTGTGTGTGTGTGTGTGTGTGTGTGTGCGTGTGTGTTTGTGAGTACCGACACATTGCTTTGTGCAGCGCTTTGGCAGAAAGCTGATTAAAGAGTGAATGAGGAAGTTGCGTTCTACCCCACAGCGGACCAACAATGTGCAGGATTAATCAGGCCCGGCTCCTATCCACGCAGGTTAATTAGGGTTAAATGATAATTAGGACACCATTAAAAAGGCAAACAACCACAGAGGACCCTTAATCCGCGCAATGCGGCGCTGCGGCGCGTAGGTTTATTTGTTTGTGGACAGGGGTGTGTGTGTGTGTGTGTGTGTGTGTGTGTGTGTGTGTGTGTGTGTGTGGACGGAAAGGGCCATCTGGTATGTACGGGCCGTGTATTTACATGTATGAATTTGTAAGTAATACTTCTAATAATACTTCAACGTGTACTTCCTCCTCTGTGGAAGTCAGTCCTGGAACTTTATTTTGAAATGTTGCAGAGTTCTTCACACACGGCGTAGTTCTTACTTTAAAGGCTGAAAAAGTTCCGCCGCCTTCGTTCAGACCTCTGTTCAAAGCCCCGCCCCCTTCGTTCAGACCAGAACGCCAAACGAGTGCTCGAGATCGGCAAAGTGCAATCAGGAAGTAAGTATTGACAGACAGGCAGGACGTCCAATCATTTCCTCCGGCCTGACTTTTGTAATTGGATGGGGTTTTTACAGTCCTACCTCGGCCACAGATGACATTTAAAAAATATATATGTCAGAGCTTAATGTATTCATTGCATTCATTCGGTATGTTACGAAGATGTCAAATAATATAACAGAAAGTGTTTCTGAATAGAATCACCTACTCCACCTTTAATGATAAATAGCCACGGTTAAAACATCAAAAATCCAGATAGAGCATCATATTAGCCGCCGTATGTCCCGAACTGCTCGCCATGACGAAAACAGGATTATGACTAATACCCAGTATGCTTTGCAGCGTCACCGTGTCAGGTGTGTTTGACCTGGAACATCCTCATCCTCCCGACTCAGATACAATCATTTGCTGGCATTTTTCGTGACACCGGGATGTTGCAGTGACAAATTAGAATTGATTCGGAGCCTTGGCTAAAACGTCTCAGGATGTGACCCCTGAGCTCCGGGGGAAAAAAACTGCATTTTCACACATTAGTATTCAGCAGCTCACCGCTCCAAGCTGGCAACTAAAGGTTTGAGAGCATGAATAGAATCGATCTGCATTATACTGTGCCTCTAGTTCCTCTCGCTATATTGTAGATAATTGCATATTTTCTTTCTCCCCCCCATTATTATTGTAATTATCATCATTATTGCATCACAGCGAGGTTTCATCGGGCTTCAACCTGGGGGATCGATCTCAACGGAGAGAGTCGTCTCAACTATTCTCCCTCCCAGAATGCAACCCGGTAATGTGTTTAATTTATTCATCTATTTTAATCCTCCGATAAAAACGGTGCGTTTTCATGCGGTCCCTCAAATTCCTTCTTGTTGCTATCCATATTTATTGTGGCCATGTGTTTCTCCACCCGTTGCACTTAATGATGGATATCGCTGTTATACACCCCGGGAACCCTGACAGGTGTGGTAGAGGTGGTTTGTAATTCTCTTTATATGGGGCCCCCAAATCTTTAAGGGGTTTTGGCAGCGGACGCCTTCTCTCTGCAGCACCCCAGATGTAGTCTGGGTGAACTTATCAGCACGGAACACCCTCGGCACGCTTGGGTGAAAGCGGGAGGCTTAGCGGCGATAGCGCTGCCCCCGTTACAGTAGCAGTGGGGCATTTTTATTCCATCTTATTTTTTTGATTTTATTTCTCTTTCATGGAAAGGTATATCTGGGGGCCTCTTGTGATCCGACCGCAGCCCCGACTGAGTTATTCCTGAGCCGCGATAAGGGCCCCGGATAAGCATAATGACGTTTGGAGGGTGTGAAGTCTGTGCTCCCTTTGAATGGAGACGGTGATTCTCTCCTTACACCTCTGTGTGTGTGTATTTAGAGCCTGGACTATGGCTGGGAATTTCAATGGAGGTCCTTATTCAGAGAGCTTTTTCCCCATGTGTGTGTGTGTGTGTGTGTGTGTGTGTGTGTGTGTGTGTGTGTGTGTGTGTGTGTGTGTGTGTGTGCGTGCGTGTGCGTGTGTGTGTGTGGTTGTGTGTGTGGTTGTGTGTGTGACCTGCATTCTCTCCAGTATTACCACCCAGCAGGTCCAGCTCCGTCCTGATGAGTGTTGAGCAGACATCGTGTTATTCCTCTCTGGAGTTGAAGGAGGTCACTCTATCAGCTTTGTGCCGCTCAGTTGCTTCATGCACTAACTCCATGTGTGTGCGTGTGTGTGTGTGTGTGTGTGTGTGTGTGTGTGTGTGTGTGTGTGTGTGTGTGTGTGTGTGTGTGTGTGTGTGTGTGTGTGTTTACTGTATGAAGGGTTGGGAGGTTTACTGATTACCTGTTAAAAAATGTTATTCAGTAACCTAATCCAAGTATCATAACATTAAAGTAACTTTGATTACTGTCTGTTACTTTTGGATGACCTTAATATCAAATATGCAAATAAAGAGTTTAGGTTTAGGCAGCTTTTGCTTCCTTTTTAATGCACGATAAAAGCGATAATTCAGCACATTTAATTCAAATGTACTTTGTTAAGTACTTGCTACTCAAACTTTAATTAAACTGCCATGAACTTTATTCGAGTCTGTGATGTGTGTCTTTGGATAGTGATCGTGTTTTAGTAGTGTTTTGTAGACGTAAACTGCTCTGCACCATGAGGTTTTCCTTTTTCAGCTTTTCCAGCCAAAGAAAGCATTCAATGATCTTGAGACCGGATAATGGACTGGAAGACATGCCACTCCAGAACAGGACTCTCATGAATTTATTTCATACACCATTCTTTATTTTGAATCGTGATGATATGCAACAAAAACACTCTAATTTTACATTATTTTGAAATTGTAATCCCGCTAATAATGCCCATTTTTTCTAATTGTTTCTGTAATCTTAATACGTCTTTTTTCTGTAATTGTAGGGGAATACCTTTTAGTTTCTAGCAATGACAACATTGGTTGGTCAATCCGGCCACCACTTTGGGCCGAGACTGAAACGTCTCTGCAACTATGCAATGGTTTGCCGTGACCTTTGGTACTGATATCCACTGATATGCACAGTCCCCAGAGGATGAACTCTTTTCAATTCAGTCATCCCTTGACTTTTCCTCCAATTGCCACCATGAGGTTGACATTTTTTTGGCCTTTTGTAAAATATCACAATAACTATACAGGATGCATTGATATGACATTTGGGCAGATACAGACATGTTTCCCCAGAGGATGAACCCTAAGGGTGTTCATATAGTGACATCATCAGAACTCTGCAGAATTAATGACATCCTTAGACATTGAGTTTTTTGTTATGAGCAGAAGTTTTGCTGACAATATGGTACATTTTCTTTTACTAGATATTGATTGAAATAGTTTGTAGTTTTAGTTGGTTGGTTATTGAAATGCAGACATTATGTAGTCAACTGTATTTTGGCCGAAAAGGGAATTCTTGACAAAAACAAAAAGAAAGGGAACAGAGGAGGATTTGTTTGAGCACTTCTGGTGGATCTGAAGTAATTCTCTCTCTTTTTTTTTTTTATTGAGCCTCTTCGGAGAGCATTACCTCTAAAATAAAAGTCCTGTTGCAGCTTGCAAAGCCTCGAGCAAACCCCTGGTTCCCTTCGAATAAATAACTTGAAGTTGATAAAAACATCTGGCAAGAGTTAAAGAAGGAGAAAGAGGCAACAGAAGCAGTTTCATAGATGAAGTGCAAAGAAAAAACACTATTATTCTAATTAGTGGAGGGACGGGGAGGTGGGGGCCGGCCAACAGCTGAGTGATGTGCTTGAGTGGCGACGTTCGGCCGTCAGCTTGGAGGTTGAGGTCGCACCAACGCAGGACTGATTACAGCAACATGGACATTATCGAACACCGCAAGGACTGAGAGTCACTGACATTTCACGATGCTGTTCTAATTGTACACTTTAGACGCAAAATCATGCTAAATGGTCCTCGAGCCATTATGCAATTAGACTTCAGACTTGTAACCTGGATGTGTTTATATGCCACCCGACATTCACACAAATATATCAAATTATATATATATATATATATATATATATATATATATACAATTTATGTATTTTTTATATTTCATTTGATTGGCATCTCATTTTTACACACTGATATTAATTGGATTTCCACAACCTGCAGATTGTCTGTTCACACTGTTCAATAAAGAGACAATAAAGGTAGAAAAACCTACAAGAGCAGGTTGAAATCATTAACCTCACCAACCTTCCGCCAACCAAGGCAACAAGTGCCAGCCAATCAGAGGCAGGGTAGGGAGGGGATCACTCTACAGTATGTTGTCAGATGCTTGTGAAAGAGGTCCTTTGGCATGCAATCTAAAAAAACTCCACAACAATATTTGTATGTACTCGTGAATAAAAGTTTGAATAATGAATACCGCTGGATAAAGCAAGCCAGTTGCAAATGATAAAAATGAAGATATATACAGATCACATAGCCGAGTAAAACCTTGAAATTTCAAATCAGCATGTGTTTTATACTGCTTGGGTTTAAAGGTGTGCGCTTGTATAGAAATACAATAAAAGGATTCACGTGAAGGTTATTACATCTGCTGGGAAATGTCAGTGTAATATGAATTAGCGTATATATTAATAACGTCTTAGTGGGACCTTTGATCGGTTGTCATTCATCCCCGTCGCTATGTTTTTGTCTTACATGGTTTGGAGAGTTAATTGGAGTCAGGCGAGGTTAGAAAAAAGGTCGCAGAAGAAACAAACGGCCGTTTTACATGAAAACGTCTGTCACAGCTTAACACCAGATCCACTCTTGAATCCAACGTATCGCTGTGCTTATAGCATCGTCTGGATCACATCCAGGAAGCACTGCTGTCCAACCTTTGTGTGACTTTTTTTTTTTTGATTTCCGTTTCTTTCTGAGAATAAAACATTCCAACGTTTTTCAGGCTTTTCCACTAAATTAGACCGCGGGTCAAAGTGGTTACGCTCGCTGTCTGAATCGCTTTCCTTTGATTCGGCTCATTCAGAGCATCCACTCAGAGTGCAGTGAATGCCCTGAAGTATTGATTGAATTAGACAAAGAACCCTCATGAGGAGAGAAAAAGACAGAATGCAATCATATTCCCATTAGTGCCAGGCTGGATGGGAGAAGGAACGTGTCGGCCTTTTTTTTTTCTTCCGAGCCTCCCTTATTCCACATTAATTACCGTTCATTTCACACAGTCTCCTCTTTCCCTCTGCCCACTTTCTTTTTAACGCTCCACGCCGTTTTCACATCATCAGGTTGGTTCCCCCCATACATATAAATCAAACATCGCAGAGTCAGCCACGAAGACAATGGCGGCAGTTATATTGTGTTTCCAGAGTGCTGACGTACCTACGGAGAGGATTGTGTCCTTTTATTCTAACGATGGCACCAAGAGCTGTTTTTGTCTCCAAGCAACTGTCTGACTGCGTTTTCGTCACTGCCACGTACCCTTTAGGTTTCTTCGCGTCTCGGCATCTCATACTCCAAATATTGCAGCGTGACTTGCCGCTCTAACCTTGATGGAGTGCTGATGCGCTCAAGGTTTAGAGGGGTGGAGGTGGAAACCAGTCGAAATAGGAATAATATTAAAAAAATGAAGAAATATGCTGCATTCATTAACTTGACTCCAGGTAACTGGCAGGTGACACATGAGTTAAAGGAGAGCTCCACCCGTTTTCACATCAAAGTCTCATTACAGGTCTTGGGAAACACAAAATCGGATTAATTTTTGTCATGAAAACAATCTGCTAAGATAAAAAGATGCGACCAGACAAACCACCGAAGACAACTCTTCATCTCAGCTTGAGGAGAGCAGCTGGAAGCTACATTAGCTGCTAATAGCTAAATTATTTGGAGGGATCGTGTAAATGTAGGCTACCCAATGTTTTTCATTCTAAACAACCGATGTGAGATTTTACCTTTTGTTAAAAACCCTCCAGTTTCCCCCCTCAGGTAAACATGGTTAGCTCTGCTATAGGACTTTTGCCATTGTTTGCACTGTTAGCACTGTTAGCTGACGCCATGTTGAGAGCCATTGAGATGCAATTGAAATGCTCCCAATCTCAAATACAGCACTTTTAATGTGGGAAATATGAATGACATTCTCATTTAAAAGAATTCAGACATTAGATACGTTTTATTGTCTCGAGAGTTCATTAAATACCTGGACCCCCCTGCAAACAAAATCCATAAGTCAGTCTCCCCAACAGAGATACAAGGCACCCCAGCATAACTTCATTTTTTTTTTTTTGGAAGGAAGGAAGGAAGGAAGCTTCATTCCATTATTTTTCATCATCTTGTCGCTGCAATGCAGTGACTGCATCCCTGATGTGCTTCAGTTAACACCAACTCAGATAACTAATCATTTCACCGTAGCTGCATTATGTTGCTGATATCTGTGAATTGGACCGTTTTAACAATGATCCTCTAAATTAAATGACATGGGAGCACCGAGACACTGTTTGCTGGGAAGTACAGTTTGGGGTGCGTTTGACCTTTTGCAGGTGTTTTGAGAATTACAGTTTCTTTTTTTACCTTAAATAATTCATGTGTGTGGGTAGAACAGCAATGACTCCACAAACAGCTTAAATAACAACAGTGTAAAGTTTTACCTGGAATTGAGTCGTGAATTCACATTTTCAGTTTTTGAATATTATGAAACTTTGGCTGCTTGCTCTCCTTCTACCAACTACAGGTTTATTATTCAATGGCCAGTTCTGCAAAACCATACACTGAGTGAGAAAGACATAAACGATTAAACTATTACTCTTCACCTTCAAGAGCTAACGGATATATGACAGGGCTGTTGTTTAAAAAGGTCAAACAGATGAAATCATCTATTGTACGCCTACTTAGGAACTCTTACTGTAAATGCACTCCTTTAGGTAGTTAGAAACTTGAGCCCACATAACACTCCAATCTAATCCATTCAGTTCATTCAGTTATAAGATCTCCACTCATGTGTCTCATATCTCATGTCAAAAGTAATATCATCATTTCTTTAGAGAGCCAAGGTATGTACAAGGTTCCATATGTTTATTCTAAGGGTATGCAGGTAGGCTGAGTGGAATACATAACAATTCATGCACTTTTGACTCCAGCAAAAACATGCCAACACACTCCACAAGCATTAAATAGTTTAGTTTCCACTCAAAGCATAAAGCAGCTACCGGTAAGTTACGCATGGCTCTGAACCAAATACCTTATCTCCGAAGGCGGCAGCCGTTCAATCCAGTTTCGACTGTGAAAACCTCACAGTGTCTCCAGATGGATCATTCAGTTGTTGATATGGTACTTTAACGAGTACGCTAACTAGTATCTATAACCCCCTTTCTACAGGAACTAAATGAAGCTAACCTTCAAAATATTGTGTTTTTTTCCCCTCTCCCCTCTTTTCTTCTGGGTTTACCTTCATTATCATCGCCATGAGGCTTTCCATTTCGGGAATGAAACATCTGCTGTTTTGGCTTTTTGTTCAACTGACAATTATCCATGCAAAGATGTTGTGTAAAAACATTTTTCATACTAATCCTCTTCCCCATCATTGCACATTTATCATTCCTGGGAGTCTATTGGTGCAATATTTCAGCGCTATGCCAAAAATGTCAGCGATATAATGCATGCGTGAGTCTGATGTTTTTTCCTTTCGCTTTTTATAGTGAACTATTTGGCATGCTTCCACAATTTAAATGGCTGTGATGTTTCCTTTTTTATGGCAAATAACACTATGATTTGCAGCAGACTCTGATGACTGAGCGCTCCATAACAGTAAACTAAAAAGTGGCATATGCAAAAGAAGGACAGACCTGCGGTTACATCATTAGTTTGTGTGTGTGACTCGAGGAAAGAGGGAAAACATTAATCTGCAATATGCAGATTGAATTCATTGCTTGTGAGCAGATGCCACCAGTGTTTTCAGGGTGTGATACGTTGCAAAACAGAATCTGTTTCAACGTATTTGAGTGCAGCGGTGCATTTCCGGAGACTATTCCGCTGTTCAGGATGTAATCAAACATTCCCCACACAGAAATAGTCAAAATCCAAATGTCTTTTAAGTGATGTTCCGCTCTTTCGAAGGGAAGCAGAAAACTGTTGCTCAGTGAAGAGAATTACTTTTCTTTTGTCAATTCCTCAGTACTTTGAGCAGAGTGTGACTTTCCTTAATGAAGCGGCTTAGGCCCGACACAGCGGGGTAACGCGGGGCAGATGCTCTTTGAAGACATTTTTAGTTAAGAGCTTGCATCACTGTCTTGCCCACAGCGGGGATGGTTAGCAACCCAAATCGTGGGCTGGCGTATTCCAATGTGTTCCATAATGTCAAGTACTCCGGTGACGAGAGGATTACTCCTTGAAATACTTAAAAAAAGGAACTCAGAAGCCCATCTGAGTTTGTCTCAGGTGGCCTATTATCATAGAACATTTAGTGTGTCTTCACATTATTCCACACATCTTCAAGTAGGGCTGGGTGTCATTTAAAACATTTCAATGTCACGACTAATACCAGTGCTAGGAGGGGCATAACAATGGAGGACTTGAGGGTGGGGTAGAAGAAAAGTGGCATTGCATGCCCTAATGGTAGATTATACATGATAAAGTGTCCTTTAGGATGCCTTTCCAGTGGAAAAAACATGATGAGATGCCCTCCCAGTGGAGAAAATGTGATACAGTGCTCTTCCAGTGGAAAAAATGCCATAAGGTGCCTGCAGTGGAGAAAACATGATGAGGTGCTCTTCCAGTGGAGAAAACATGATGCAGTGTCCCATAGGATGCCCTCCAAGTGGAAAAAACATGATGAGATGCCCTTCCAGTGTAGAAAATGTGATACGGTGCTCTTCCAGTGGAGAAAACATGATGAGGTGCTCTTCCAGTGGAGAAAACATGATGAAGTGCCCTATAGGATGCCCTTCCAGTGGAGACATTTTGATAAGGTTCCCCTCCAGTGGAGAAAACATGTTGAGGTGCCATTCCAGTGCAGAAAATTTAAAGAAATGCCATCTGAGATGCCATCCAGTGGGGGAATAAATTATTAGAAGCCCTTCCAGTGGAGAAAATGTGATGAAGTGCCCTCTAGAGTGCCCTTCCAGTGGAGAAAACGGCATAACGTGTCAGGTATAATCCTCTTCCAGTAGAGAAAACGTAATGAAGTGCCCTCACTTCAACTCTGTCGGTTTTCACATCATTGAACTTGATTGTAACCTTTTCGGTCGCCTATAAATCTTTACAGCATCCAGCGGGTTCTTAGCTCCACCCTCTCAAATCACATCTGGTTGATAGAAAACAAGATGGCGACGGCCAAAATGCCAAACTCAAGGGTTCAAACAGTCCACAACCCGGTGGGTGATGGTCACGGTGACCCCATTAACTTGTGATATACAGTCTATGAGCTTGACTTGCACAGTCAAGAGCTCTGAAAAGGTCATTTTGCGTTGTATTGGAAAGGGGAGACACCTGGGGGTCTCCGCTTTAATTCTTTCTTGATGACATGAAGACAAAGTTCGAGGACACCGTCACATTGACCTCGCAAATCCACCAGATGTGGGATATGTCCTCATTTTGAACTTAGCCAGCGTTCATCACTCCCCCTGAAGGCCAGACCTCGTCTTGCTGGCTACACCGTGATGTCAATTGATCGGAAGATAATTGCTCTGTTCTCCCGCCTCTCCCTTTCCCTTGGCTGCTTGCATTTGAGAATCAGCTACTTATGTCCAATGGTTTTCCCCATGAATTCATGCCAACTGAGATTGTGTGAGTCACTGCTGCAGGGCTCCTGTATTCAGTCTCCACATGTTAAACCCCACACACTTCCTTGCAGACATACGGGACTAAAATCTGAGGGGAATACTCCGAATATGTGGATTTGACCAAGGCCTCATTGTTCTTGATATTTTTGTTGTTGGACATGGGTGGGATCTGATGGATTTGGTGTTGCACAAAAAATATCATGATTTGTATTCTGTTGGTCCTGGCTGCCTCGCTCTCCATCTCCACGCCCTCCCTGTTTCTGTCTGTGTCCTTCCTACTTCCCCCTCCGAGTCTACACTGTTCAGGCATTATGTTTTGGGTTTCACTCACCATCCATCAAATACAATTACAGAGAGTCTTAGAGGCTTTCAAAATATCTATTGTTTTTGATAAGCGTTCAAATTCTGAAAGCATCATTACGGGTTTTTGCAATTGCTTACGCACTAAAGTGTCAAAATCTCAATACCTGGAAACGGTTAGAAAAAAAGTTTACCATGCTTTCAGTGTCTAAGTAAGTAAACACTAAAAGAACTGAACAACCAACGTACAAACAGATTTTCTGTTTTTCAACACTAAGTGAACAACGATTCGACCTCGCTGAGATCATCCAACTCTCTATGCTCGCGTCTTTGGCAGAACTTAACTTTCTTATGTTGTAAAAACCTGTTATGACAAAAAATGAAGCTGTATATTTTAGGGATTTTTTTGGACGCCTTCTCCAATTTTCTCCAATTAGAAAATGTTAAATACAGTACAGAAATGACTAAAGACAGCAGTGGTTTTGTAAGGTGTAATTCAGTGTGTTGTTGCTGCCTTGAAAGAGTCATTCAAAACGTGCATGTGTGTATCACTGTGTTTCCAACATGAACGAGGGTCGTGAGGTTCTTGAATGCAGCTTCATGGTGAGATAGAAGTGAGGTGTTTCATCTTTTTTGTCTCGTAGAGTTTTTATACGACGAGTCAGATTGCGTAACGAGTGTGTGAGCAACGGCAGGAAGAGGAAACTGTCTTGTTGCGCTCGAAGCAACGTCCATCTCTCCTCCTGATTGGCGGGCGAGCTCGGCGGAGGGTCGGGATGATGGAGCCGTCTCCGGAAGAAGAACATTTTTAATGTAATTCTGCTTGAGATCCATAATGTTCCTCGAAGAAAAAAACCCTTTGTCAGAGCATCCGTCTGTCTCTTCGCCCCCCACTCTTACCGGCCTCCCCCCGTTTACAGTGACTCTGTCACACTGTGTCATTCATTACCTCTATGTAGCTGCAGCTCATCATCACACAGGTACATAGCATGCTCTCCTCCTGGTTCTCGTCTTAAATTGAATTTTCTGGAATCAGAATTAATAACGCCAGCGTCCACGACATTTTTCATTTCGCTGTGTCGGTGCAGAAATAGAGTTTTTAAGGAAGCTGCCTTTCTGGATTATTTGTCATTTCACTGTAAATGACCTTGATATGTGCTAGATCATGTGACATCTTACACATCTAGAACATTGAAGCGATGTAACGTCTTCGCCTTATTTTCAGTTGAAAGGGGTCTCGTCGCTGCATTTCCCCCTCCGACACCCTTCCCTTCACACGGAGTCGGAGCTGAAAGCTCCACCAAACCCTGATGCCTCCGATAATGTGATTCATCACAAGATAAAAGCTTATGATGCATCCACATATTATACATATGCTGAGGTCAGCTAAACACCATAGGCGATTATTCCACTTGGTCTCGGTGATAATCTGAAAGTGCACATGATGGAGCCACGCTGAACGCTCACTCTTCATTGCCATGCTGTGTAATGTTAGAAAATGGCTATTTAAAAAAGGGGTATTTTAATACACCGGCGGTCTGAAATCTATGGAATTATTATTATTATCATCAACATTCATGCTGAGCTGGACATTTCGATTTTTTCCTCCCATTTTTATTAATTGGTTTAGAGGGTTATTTCTTTTTTTTCTTTAACCCTCTTTGATCTCCAGATCCTTTCGCCTATAAACATTTATATTCTTTAAAAAGAAGGTTTTTTGGACTTTGGACAGCATAGAAATATCACTTGGGATCAATAAAGTGTCTATCATCCATCCATCCATCCATCCATCCATCCTTCCATCCATCTATCCATCCATTGAAGAGAATCAGTCATAAAAGAAAAATTCTAATTTTATCATATCATATTTCCCTAAAAATATATTTGACGAGACATTAAGTACAACTTTGAGGACAAGGACAGCGATAAAACACCCAGAATAAAAGTCACATCGATCAGAACAATGTTGTGTGACCTGATCTAAGTCTGCGATGTGATGCTCCCAACACATTCTTGTTGTTCTCCATCATCCTGCATCCCCGGGTGTAACGCCACCGACGGCAGGCGGCCGACAGTGATGGATGGACGCGGACGGATTAAACGTCTCTTTTCCTCCCTGCCTCGGTCGTTTCCACAGGTTAGAAAAGAATCAAGTCCCTAATTAATCCCGTTAGTGCCGGGTCATGCTCCGGCTGTGTTTGATCATTAGAAAGGCAGACGAAAACTCTGACGCACATGATGCAGGCTGTTCCAGCTAGCCAGCCGTGATTGGTTGCTTAAAGTATCACCTATTTACCTCTAAACACTTTCCACATGGGAAAGTTTTTGGAAGAATCTTCAAGTTAAATAAAATGTGTGAGTTTTGTCCTGAGAGAAAGCTATTGGGATGTATTAGGACAAGATGTACAGTTATCACAAAAAGAAGAATGCACAATACAGGTGCAGGCTGTTATTTGAACTTTCTTTGTCATTTTTTCTTTCATAGATGAAGCATAATGTAAATTCCTGCTTCAAATGATGATGGAGATGGAACTTCTTAATAAAGGAACTATTTGGGGAAATTTCTTCCAAAGTGCAGAAACAGAATTGTATCAAATATTTGCAAGGACATTTTTAAAAGAACACTATTTTGTGGGGGGGGGGGGGGGGGGGACTTTTATTTTGATGGCTTTGAAATTATTCTCAAGGTGGTCAAATATTTCAATGTGATCAACATAATAAAATCACAAAAAAATCACAAAAGTGTAACCTCACATTTATCATTTTATGAGTGTTTCTTAAGCTGTGCACACACCGGAAGAACTGCCCGACTCGCGTCGGTAAATTCGGCGTCGGCTACTTAATATGGCCGACTCGAACAACGACATGGGCGGTTCACACCTACGGAATTACAGCCGACGCCATACGTTCCGCGCTTGCGCGAGATGTAATGTCTCCAAAACAACAGGCGGCGCTAATCTGTATTGTGGGCCAAAAAACACGAAAACCGGAAGTAGCCGGTCCTCTCTAGACCGCCTTCTTCGATTCCACTGGTTATCTGGTATGTTTACCATCGTCACTTCCGGGCTTCACTGATTCGCTAGTCAAGCTGCTAGCCTCCACCAATCAGAATGGTAAAAGAATGACCGACTCGAATGGCGGATTACACATTTGAATCGGCTGAAATGAACGCCGACGTGGGCCGATTCGAGCGACCACACCAAGTAGACTCATGTCACGGGCGCCGACTCTCTCAAAGACGCCGATTTTCGGTCCGGTGTGTGAGCCCCTTTAAAGGAACAGTACAACATTTTTGGGGAAAAAGACGAGAGTACGTTGGGGGGATTGATGGAGTGGAAACTTTATGCATGTCTAAAACAATTTGAGAAAACTGGCCCTTTAAGGCTCATTAATTAACACATCAAGGAGATTGTGAACTTCCTGTCTCTATGCTAAGCTAAGCTAACCGACTGTCTTATTCACTGCCCAGTAGGCCTAATAAGAGCGGCATCGGCATTATCTTCAAAGTCTCAAGAAAGTTTACTTTTCAAACATGCCAAATATCCTTTTTAACTGCTAGCATTGTGAATAATCAAGCTTATGAAACAAAAAGGCTATTTTTCTAAACAGATGTGGTCCGTGTTGAAGTACAACACTCCAGCCTACTTGACAACTCAATCACAACATCCCTCAGAGAAGATAATACACAGCTTCAAGGCCTGTTTGAGATGCTCGCCAAGCGGCGAGACAATATGGCGGGACACTCGGCTAAGCACCGGGATGACACTGAGCCTCGCGAACAGCCGAGCGTAGTTTCATCGGCCGCTGCTCGACAGCTTGAAGAATGTTACGCAATAAGCGACGTCTGCCGGGAGGCAAACGCTGCCGTGGAAGTGGCAGGCAAGACAAGTAGCTGTTGATCCTTTCAGGCAGCAAAGTGGCTTGACATGTCATTTCGCTGCCCGGTGCACGGCCCCAGCATGCTTTGCAGCCTGGAAATGTCGTGACCATTATCTGGTATTGTTGAAGATGTGCAGAAGCTGTCTGCTGTTCCGCAGGTCTGTCAGGCTGCAGGGTTTCCAGGACTCGGAGTCTGACGTGTTATTAGACTTCCTAAAAATCAAGTTATTCACAAGCATTTTGTTAAAATGAGTGTTTTTAACTCATTATTTTTATAAAATATGAATTGTCACATGTTGAGAGGATGACTTGAAAATCAAATGTTATCATTTTGAGAAAAGAATTTTAAAGAAGAAATAAAGAAGAAATTTAAAATACACTCAGATACCATTCTGTTCCCTCACTTATGTTCATGAAAGAACATGTGCTTACTTTAATTTCAATCAGGAGAGTCAAGTAAATGAAATAAATTGTTTATTATAACATGATATGTGACAATAAAGTCTGTTAAATTATGAAAGAGCGTGCACAATAAACATCCTTCCTGACTGAACTTTAGCGAGTGCTTCATTAGTATGCGATGAAACAGTAAGCTGGCTTCACCTTGTAAATTAATTTGTTCTTCATTTAAAATACACATAAATGGTTCAAGTCCATTAATAACTGTTTACTCTAATAGCTTTTCGACAAATAAGTAAATGATTCAGCAACAAAGGCAAATTGAAAAACCTTTAATAAAGCATCGTTACCACACAGATAACAATAAATCACGCACGATACATGATATAGTGTATTTTAATTGACCACGAGAGGAGCGTTTCTCCTTCCCAGGATTTCTCTTTGTTTGAAAGAAACCTACTCCTGCCTCGTCCCTTCGTTCTTTGTGCTAAACTTGCAGCCAGGTGTTTGTTAAAACGTGTCATCGGCGGCGCAGACAGCCGGCTGGTGTCGTCTAAATTGAGAAGTCACAGCAGCTTCGCTCACCTCGCCGCCGCGGCTCGCTGCTGCCAACACGTTCTACTCCACCGCCTCAAATAATGCAGCGTTGCTCCTCTCTGGTTGTATAGAAGTCTATGAGAAAATGGTCCTATTTCTCTCTGCTGGCCACCAGGGGGCGACTCCTCTCTGGTTGTATAGAAGTCTATGAGAAAATGGTCCTACTTCTCTCTGCTGGCCACCAGGGGGAGACTCCTCTCTGGTTGTATAGAAGTCTATGAGAAAATGGTCCTATTTCTCTCTGCTGGCCACCAGGGGGCGACTCCTCTCTGGTTGTATAGAAGTCTATGAGAAAATGGTCCTATACTTCTCTCTTGATGTATTATCTCAGTAAACATTGTAAACATGAGTTTATGGTCTCAATCTCTAGTTTCAAGTCTTCTTCAATCCAGCATGATGTTCATTTAGTACATTATGGTCCATTTAGAGTCCACCAGACCAGAAAGCAGGGGATGCTTTAGGGGACGGGGCTTACCTGCTGATTGACAGGTCCATTTAGAGTCAAAGCAGGGTTTTCTTTATGGGGCGGGGCTTACCAGCTGATTGACAGGTTGCTACCAAACCACCAATACTGTTAGCTACTAAGATGACTTTAACACTTGACCTTGAATTATGAAGCTAGCTTTTAGCTTTTAGCTAAGGAGCACTGACCAAGCTGCATTAATGCCAATATAAATGAAATAAATGTATTTTATCCCTGCTCAGCTGAGAGGTTGTGTCCTCGCAGCATCTTCAGTGTTGGACAAATATTTGCAAAGTAATTGGTGTCAAAACTCATTAAGGAATGCATTGATTACAGAGACGGGGAGGGGGGGGGGGGGGGGGACGACATCCCGGTGATGGTGTCTATACATAATTTAAAACAAATAATAAATAAGGTATGATAGTTCTTAATTACCAAAGTTCTGATCAAACAGGAATAGGTTTGGTTTTAAATATTTAGAGCTATTTACAGACACAGTAAAAAAAAACACAAGGAGACTAATTCTCCTTTATATTAAATTCATTGTTCACAATCAGGTAACTCATTCAAATATTTATTCAGCCGTTAAGCTCAGATGGAACATTACAATGTGCCAGATGCCACCGAATTTGGGCTTTTTATGGCCAGAAATGTTCATTATTTGTTAAATCTATTGTTTGGGCCACGTGGGAGAAGCAGGAACAAGTTGTTAATGAAACGTTTTGCCCCCCAAATGTGTGTCCTGAGGGAAACATCAGCCTCTTTAGCAGCTAAACGCTCCTCTACGCTAGCGTGCTGTAGCTAAAACGATGCTATGAGAGCAACAAAAAAACAGTAAAGTTGCAGCTAAACAAAGTTCATCAGTACAAGCTTCCCCTTTTATAATGTCATACAGTGCAATATTGCATATATAGATCATGGCCACTTTAACATCAATTATGACTTTTATCCAAAAAACAAATCACACATCCATTGTTAATTGTGTTCTAGTAGAGACCGATTGCAATTATTAACCCTATTGTTTGAAATTGAGATAAAGACAACATAAAGGCTATTAATGGTTTATGAAGTAAAATCAGAAATGTTTTTAATACCCCAAATATGTCCCGGTTGATTTGACCCGAGGGATACCAAAAATGAAGACCATACAGGGGGTAAATAATCTGAAATATTGAAATTATTTTTTTATTTAACTTCCACGATACATTCCTCTCATTTCTTTCCACAAAAAGACAGAAATGCAAGAAACGCAGTATCTCATCCTCATTCCGGATGATTTACTTTTCCAGCATGCTGGTTAACTTCACATCAGCATATCAGGGAAACGGTCCATATGCTCTCTTCTTCATGTGTAGATGCTTCTTTGCATTAAAATGCAGCATGTTCAAAAATGCTATGTGATGGGTTTTTCTTTTTTAAACGCACTGACCGTAATCAAGATTCTTAGATGCCAAACGTTTGCATTTCATTCTGCATGAATTGCACATGATTGTCTGCATACATGCACACTGAAATATGCAGCCTATACAAGGGAATGATGGGGAATTAGTCACTTATTTCACCAGGTGTAGTTAGTGTTGTACAGGTGGACCATGATTCATCGGAGTTAGTTAGATAAACTAATACACATCCATCAAGTCTGATCAGCAGCAACGATCTGCTTACTGACTTTACCTTCACATCAAATATTAAAAATGAGAATATTATCAGAAGTCCGTGGAGAGCTTGGCCCTCCGGTGGGTTTTACTGGTCCACGCTGAATGCTCAGAGACACATTACGGTTCTGTAGATGCACGGGAGGGATGTCAGCATGCAGGTTTCTGCATACAGAATCAGTTTCTGATCAGACTTTATTTTCTCTCCCCTTCTTCCACTCGCTTGTTCCACTTTCTTGTGAAAAACGTTAACTTTTCATGAGCTCAGAAAATGAGGACTGTTCTCAGCCATATTTGATTAGAGGCAAAGATTTTCAACCCATAAAAAAGTTTGGCTGAAGGATTTATTCATCACATCTGGCTGTTTATATTCTGAAGTTTGTTATTTACCTATTTTCCAATATGAAGCTAGTGATTTAAACTATAATGAGGAACTCATCTAAATTCAGTGTGGTGACACTTTACCCCCCAAAAAGCCTCTAATTGGGGGGTGTTGCTCTAATAACATGAGGAACTTATGGTGTGAAGGGATAATCGAACACAAACACAGCGGTGCTGCTTCAACTTGTGGACTGATTCATTAATGAACCAGAACAAACAAAAAATAGATTCTGGGACCATTTTAAGTGTTTTTTGGCTCCCTGACTCACGTTTTATGTACTAAAACACACAATAGTCATCTTTGTACGCAGCCGTCCAATCACAATGGAGAGATATAGGTGGATAGCACAGGACGGCATGCTCATATACACTAATAATATGCATAGTAACCTTTCAAAATAAAATCCCATAATCAACAAAACAACTCAATTAGCCTAAAATGACTGCTTTAAACATTTCAGAAAAGTGTTTCATGGTTACTTCTTTTTAGCCTTTAGTGTGTTGAAAAACTCATGGAAATGTACAATACATATTTTGAAAATTAGGTTTTTTTTTCTCATGAGTCTGGCTCATCTCCAATTCTACAGCCAAACGTTCCAGTTTAATTCCTGTCTTTTAAAAGTGGAGTTTGTTCATGAATCATTCATAACCTGATTTATTGAAAATTTTACTTTTAATGATTTTTTTTTTATGGTTGTTGACAGTATTTTCTGATTCATGGAGTGAGAACAGAGAAAACCGAAAATATGACCATTCAAAACCAAAATCAACAACAAAGAAAAAAATAGTTCATGATGATTGTTATTATTTTCTCTGAAAGTGATTATTGTGTCTAGACAAATCGAGTTTGTTTGAGAACATCCCTCAGGCTTCAGGGAAAAGAACTTTAACACGAAAACAAAATGAAACAAGAATTTTTAACTTCTGGAAATTAAGACAAATCAGTACTTATTTCATACGATTATGCATAATTTGCATATTTAAATATAGCCTTTTTCAAAAAGTTATCATTGAACACATAGGGATGTCTCACGTTGACCACGCTCACCTTGCATCTCCTCTTAAACTTGCATTTAAACTTTTCAGAGGGGGAATGTTGTACTGTTATTTTGAAAAACCTCATTTCAACCTTTTCCTTCCCCTTCCAGTCACGATCCCTCCTCCCCAGCCTATTCTCTACCTGTCCACCAGATGGCCTCAGTCTTTTCTACACAGACTGTCCCAGTCACCTGACTCCCATTGGTCCACCTGCCCACCTGTCGCCCCAAATCACCCTGACACCACTTACACCGCCCTTTTCCCCGCTAAGTGCCAGCTCGTCACAGTCTGAGCGTTCTCTCTCAGACTTGTTGGACTCTTTGAACTGCCATCTTGTTAGCCTGTTCCTGACCTTTGACCTCCAGTAAGTGTCCCTCCACTGTAGCTGCTCGCTGCGTTTGACCTCCTTCAGTTACCCCAATTTACCAACTGTGACACCGTTGCTGAAAATGATAAAATGACGCATTATTATTCAGCACATTGGAATAAAACCTGTTAAATAAGAGCTTCATCTCATCCAACTGCCATATTAAAAAACTGAGATATAACAATACAATACGAGAGAAGCCACTTAGCCTAATAGGTACTTTTATACTCAAAAGTCAATGTTACTAATTATTGACTGAATTCAAGACATGAAATTGACATTACTGATGTTTTTCTACTTTTGCCTTATTAAAAGGATGTGAATACTTCTTTCACTCATCATTAAAACACTGCTTTTATGCTTGGGTTATAATAATAATCTATAATGTTACATTTAAAATTAGCCTATATAACTTCCTGGACGACTTCTGTGAAAATGAAATACTCGGATTGGCTAAAATAATAAAAAATATAAATATCTCCATCTCAGCTAATGTATTCCTTCAGGCTGATCACATAATATAAACAGTATAGATGAATTCTGGGGAAATGTAGCCAAATTTCACTGCTTAATTGGCAATTGGACACCAATCACATGCCATATGCTCTAAGGCTGAACATAGGCATTAATTAGTAAAAAAACAGCAATTTTCCAGACAACGCCACTGGCAACAGCTCCGAGGCAACGACGTCAACTTCAGTCAACACACTCCAGAAAACAAACGGGGAGAGAGAGAGAGAGAGAGAGAGAGAGAGAGAGAGAGAGAGAGATAATTGAAAAGGTGGTGTTTTTACACAAACAAGGCGCGTGCGCACAAACACACCTTTTATAATTTCTCAACAGGTCCACAGGGGTTTGTACAACACCTCTCTCTCTCTCTCTCTCTCTCTCTCTCTCTCTCTCTCTCTCTCTCTCTCTCTCCCTCTCTCTCTCTCTCCCCTGTAAAAACCGAAAGCGGTTGGCTCGCGCGCGCTCCGTCTAATTATTCCCCCTGTCGCGCGGCAGAGTGCGGACCGCCGAGCGCTCCTTCACCACTTCCCGGCTTTCCCTCCTCTCCGCACTGCGATTCCGCCGACGATGACGGCTCTCCTGGCGGACACTTAACGAGCCAAACACCTGGACTGGGGGACTGGGGGGACGGTGGGAAGGGGTCTGCCGGTCCTGGAGGGAGGTGAGGGCGGGGGTGGTGGTGGTGCACGAGGACGCGTTTGGAGACGTCTCGAGCGGACGACAGACATGCTGGAGACCCGAGTCCAGTGGCCCCGGACCCGACGGGGAGGGACGCACGCGGAGCAGCAGTGATGGGACAGTTTTCGGGGGGATGCTACCTGAGTTTCGGCATCCTCGTGCTTCTCGCCTCGCGACTCCCGACCACGTCAGCAAGAGGTGAGCAAGCACTATTTTGGGCTAAATGTTTGTATGTCTCGCAGAGGGGGTCACTCCGCTCTCACTGTGTGTGTGTGTGTGTGTGTGTGTGTGTGTGTGCGCGTGCCATGACAGACGGTGTTTGCAGCTTTGACTTCTGGATAAAAAAGTGATAACCCTGTGTGAACACTTTGTGTGCGCGTGCATGTGACTGTGCACAAAACATAAGTGACATTTGAATTATGACAAGTTTTTTTTTGCAATGCGCCACTCGTGTTGGAGTCCTGTGGTCCTGATTGAGAAGGAGTGTGTGTGTGCGCGCGCGTGTGTGTGTGTGTGTTTTATTTTTTTTTAAATGCGATCCAAAAATGGAGTTTGAGCCGGTTTTGTTCAGGTGACACCGCTTTGTGAAGGATAACATCCGCTCTGCTGCCGTTAGCCACCTTCCAAGTGTAATGGAAAAAGGTGTTAGACGTAGCCCACTGTATGCGAGTAATTCGTTTATGTGACAAGTTGGCTTTGTTGGCTTTTGCTGAAGGAGAGACAGCTCGGTGTTTGTTGCTCTCTTCAGAATGTTTCATATTGAATGTTGTGAATGCTTCTTATTTTATTAGTCTTTTCTTCAAAGCCATGTTTCTAAAATGTCATCTGGTGGGTATAAACGCTGTTTAAACCCTCAGTCTGTCAGAGCGGTGATGCATCACATTTCTTTATCTGATGAGATTGGGATGTGAGCCTGAGATGTTAATGCATTTGTTTAAACCAAATGGTTTCCACATTCGGTGAGCGGACATCGGGAGATCTCGACCCCCCCTTTTCTTTCCTTCCTTCCTTCTTCTTCTGCTGAATCCTTCCTGACCTATTGACATCCATTTCAGCTTCTCATGGCAGTGAAACAAAGATGCATTTGCAAGTCAATTAGTTAACTCGCCCCAAGGTTTTCATTTTTGCATCTCAAGTTTTATTTTTTAAATTAGCTTCAACTTTTGAAATTTGCATAGCATAAATATTAGATTATGCATATGTATCTGCGGGGCAACTTTTGCATGTAGAGATCAGCGGGGGGGTTTGTGTCATTTTTATATATAAAAGTTAATTTGAAAGGCGTCACATTTAACCTTTTTGGAAAAACCGACTACATCACAAGATCCACACACAGTGGCTGCATGTTATAAAAAAAAACAAACCGATGCATGATATTTTTTGAAAGGAGTGACCTATGCTCGGTGAAAAATGGAAAATAATAAATAATAATAATGTTGTGCATCAAAGTGAAATGTGCCTGCTCGGGCAAAATGTAGTTTTTCCATGAAGCTGCATGGCTTCTACAAGCTGCCGGGTTGTAAAGTGGCGTCTGCGATGGGTCGCCGCCAGGCCGTGAAATAAATATTTATGTTGTGCAATAATATGGATGTCAACAGTCAAATACTTTATGCAGAAAATGAAATGGAAAGGCAGAAAAAAAACCCAAGTGGACTAAATAATGTAGAACATACAGGGCACGGCTAAGTTATGGTAGTACACACACACACACACACACACACACACACACACACACACACATACACACACACACACACACACACACACTTATAAATACAGCTGTTAATATAGTCGGGTTATTATTCAGGAATCCACCCGTCTCACTCACCTGCTAGCGTACGACGTGAAAGCTCAGCACGGCGAGAAAACGCGGAGTGACGAGAACAAACTCCCCCGACGGAGAAAACCTAGAATCAATGCCCACAGGTGCATTCTGGGAGGATGTGTGTGTGATCAGTGAAGTGGAAGCGTTGAGGACGCACCACAGCCCCCGACATGTTTATATGGCGGGTGTGTGACATGACGAGTGTGTGTGGCTACACAACTACACAACTTGAGTCACCCGTGTGACGGCCTGTGGCTTCGCACGCAGTTTTATTTTCTCTCAGATTCCCCGTGGCTGGAAATGAAATTCTTTGGAGATATTTCATCATATTTGGGGCGATGTGGATTTTAGTTCAATGGTATGAGAGCTTGTACAAAGACATCAGACATGAAGCACGGTCCGAATGTTTCGTATACGTTTTGCTACAACAATCGTTGAAAACGGTTCTTCTTTGAACCATTTTGGCCCACAACTAACTTTCTTTAAGTTCTTCAATAACCATATTTTGATGGTTCTATGAGGCACCTTTTAAAGGTTCTTTAAAGAGCCGTTTAAGGAAATGGTTCTTTAAAGAACTTTGGTCTGAAGGGTTCTTTTGTGGAACCAGAAATGGTTCTTCTATGGCATCACTCAGAAGAACTGTTTTATTTATTTAATTTTTCTGTGTGTATGTGTGTGCTGCAATAAACAATTACTTTCATGGCCAATTGATTAGTTGATAATTTGGAATATCACCAAAATGCGAAGATATTCATTTAATGCCGTCACACAAGACAAAGCAGCGAAATCCTCCCGAATGTTTTAGAAGCTGGTGCAAGAGAACCTTTGGCGTTTCGACAGAACGGAGAGTTAAGCGATTAAAAGAGTCGGCGGCTGAGAGACGGGAACGGTAGGAAAGTTGGTTGTATTGCTGGTTTTTGGTTTTCAAAGGGGTTTGGACACAATAAGAAGTGTACAGAAGAACGCCAGCTTAATTTATTTTTCTTTAAACGGGGTCCTTGGAGGGTGTAAACTAAATGGATCTAAAACATCGGTTCGGTCCTGATGATAGTTTTATTAGCCGATCCGTACAGCTTGTCAACGGAGATGAGAAAGAAGCAAGTTGCATCATGTAAAGAAACAAAATCCATGATGTAAGAGGCTAACGAGTGAGCCACCCCGCTTCTTTCTCAGAAATTTTGGCTGTACTTTTACCAATTTAGAAAAGGAAGTGTAATGTATTCCTTTTATCCCTAGATTGATCCATTCTATTGGCCTGTACGTGTTGATCGGGGTGAAATCAATTCACCCCTGTGCCGTGACACCGGCATGACAACGCTGTTAAGCCGTGTAAGCAGGTCAGCCCGAAGCTTTCTGTCTCTCTCTCTCGCTGTCTTTCTCTCTCTCTCTCTCTCTCTCCCTCGCTGTCTCTCTTCACACGCAAGCCTTTCTGATTGACCTTCCCATCACGCCACAGTAGCAGAGGTGGGACGACCGCCACTCTAACCTTCTCCCTGCGACTCGAATGTCACGCATGGATCTGTCGGAAAGAGTCGTCAACAACATCGCCGAACAGCATTTAAATTCAGGCAACATACAAGTTTTGCTTTTTAATTTAATCAATTTTGACAAATCCCCGACGTGGCGAAGGCTTTGGAAAACATCGGACCTCCTGCTGCTCGAAACGCAACCTGGCAGGAGGATGACGTACGTGGGGGGAAAACTCTGGATGGAGACAGAGACGGATAAATAAAGGGCAATGGAGTCATCTGCCATGTTTTATTTATCCCCCCCCCCCAAAAAAAAAAAAAATGACTGCCAGACTCTTTCTCAAGCTCCAGCTTTGATTTAACTGACATTTTCGCATGAGACGAATTCCCGAGCACAGATGGGCTGGTCTCCAGTTGTTTCTATTCTGTAGGATATCGCACGGTGGTCATATTGCCCAGATTCCCTGTTGCATTATTCAGAGGGAACCCATTTCTCTGTCCAATAACCCCCCCCCCCAACCCCAATCATATCTTCTCCACATTCAGAGGGATCTGAGCTCGCCAGCAGCCCAACAAGGGGGAGGGAACATGGTCCCCCAGTGGAAGCAGAACGTTGTAAAATCAGATATATGGGGAGGGAAATTATGGGTTGTAGACATTTCTGCTTGTGAGTAAACATCACGAGATAAAGTGTGATGAGAGACGCCGTTGGACGGAGCAACACTGGTAATCAAATAGCTATTGTTTTTTTTTTGTTTTGTTGTTGTCTGCGAGATATTGAGACTTTGGAATCTGGTCAATAGAGGAGCTTTTGTTCTCTGTATTCCCACAAGAGGAGGGATTGATTGGAAGAGAATCCTTTTGTTTGCTTCAATAAAAAGAAAAACAACATCCTTTTGATTATGAATCTGTTGATGTAACATCGTATTGTCTACTCGATTCCATTGTGGTGATCTATAGATTATCGTAGGTCCTTTGTCTGCTTTGCAATCTGTTTTACAGTTCTGTTATTAGATGCTGTTGTTTATTTCTGGTGTATTTTCTTTTAAGGGTGCCTCGTCATCGATTGTTGGATTCTGATCTGAATATTTTCTCTCTATCTAGGAAGGTAACGATACAAGATATATGGAATGTTGATTAAAATATCTTTCTGGAACGTCAAATATGCAGATGACTACTGATTATTTCAAGCTACTTCAAAATGAAAACATTGTGGACTCCTGAAATTGATGTGATCAGCTGGATTGGGTTTTTGGAGAAGATGAATCACTGTCGGAGCTGTTGGAACGTCAGAATGAGTCCACATGTGATTGGTTTCTGGACTGCGGCTTTGAAGCCTCGCGTTTGCCATTTCGGCCGATGCAATCTTGTATTTTGTCCTTTGCTGTCTTGTTTTTTTTTGGAACCAGAAGTGACACAAGAGGGAGCGGCAACAGAAACTTTATATTAAATAATAAAAACACAGACAATACCCACACTGGACAATACAGTCCATCACAAGATAGCCACGGCGTAAAGCATACCCTGTTTATCGTCTATTTCACTCTAAATAGACCATAATTCACTACATGATCATGTTTATGATTGAGAAAGACTTGAGGCTAGGGACTGAAAGCATAAATTCTCATAAAAATTTTCACACTCTGACTTCCTTTTTTGCAGCCAGAGGAGTCGCCCCCTGATGGCCATTCGAAAGAATGTTAACGTCACTCTGCATTGGCTTCAGTAATCAGAACCGGCTGTTTGCTGCTTAGTTGTTCCAGATTAGTGGTCCACCCTCCCGCTGCCATCGGCCACATTTTAACAGATGACTGCGTCTGTCAACACCCGCTATAAATATGTTCACATTTAATTGTCACGTGCAGAGACATTCAGAGTGCAGTGATGAAAGGTTTTAGTTTTTTTTGTGTGTATTTGACCAGGTTCACGTGAGCGTGGCCCGATCCCCATCACATATTCATAGTTACATACTACACGGTGATTATACTTTCATCACTCAGCATGATTCATATTTAATGTCACACGAGTGTTTGCCATGCATGCACTGCGCATCCTACTGTGGTATCTGATAGGCCCGGACGCTAAAAGGAAACGGCGGGGGCGTCGGATGCCGGCCATCTCGGTCGCCTCCTGCAGATTGGCCACCCGGCCTCGTCTCCCGCAGCCTTGAAGCTCTTCTGTTCGATGAGCGCCAGCATGGCTGTCATGTGTTGTCTAATAACACTGAACGGGGGAAGCCTTGGAGATAACTGCCCATCCACAATTCACCATTCAATGCCTCACTGGCTAACTCAAGGGCATCGGCACAAAGGCAAGATTCACACCATGTACCTTTCACTTCAATGCCAAACTCCTCCCCCCCTCCTCCCCCTCATGGTTTGTATCTATGGGCATCACTTTTTGGGCATCGTTTTTATTTTATTTCATAAACACCCCCGTCCCTCCTCATCCTTTTCCTGTTGTCCACTCCTCCTTTGCGATTTCCTTTTTTTTTTCTCCGATGTAATTTAGTTTCAGTGGATTGTCGCCGTGACGAATGTTTTGGTTCTGGCATCATTTCTCACCTCACCTGACTGGAGGGAGGGAGGGAGAGAGAGGGGGGAGAGGGAGAGAGAGGGAGGGGGGGAGATAGAGGGGGAGGGAGAGAGGGAGAGACGGGGGGGGAGGGAGGGAGAGAGAGAGAGGGAGGGAGGGGGGGAGATAGGGGGGAGGGAGAGAGGGAGAGACGGGGGGGAGGGAGAGAGAGGGAGAGACGGGGGGAGGGAGAGAGAGGGGGAGAGGGAGCGAGAGAGAGGGAGGGAGGGGGGAGATAGAGGGGGAGGGAGAGAGAGAGAGAGGGAGATAGAGGGGGAGGGAGAGAGAGAGAGAGGGAGGGAGGGAGGGAGGGAGGGGGGAGATAGAGGGGGAGGGAGAGAGGGAGAGACGGGGGGGAGGGGGAGAGAGGGTGGGAGAGGGAGAGAGAGGGAGAGGGAGAGAGAGGGGGAGGGAGAGAGGGAGAGACGAGGGTGGGAGAGGGAGAGAGAGGGGGAGAGGGAGAGAGAGAGAGAGAGAGGGAGGGAGTGGGAGAGAGACGGGGGGGGAGATAGAGGGGGAGGGATAGGGATAGAGAGAGACCCCCCCCAGTATCTCATGTTATCAGTAACTACCACAGCCGTTTGTCAGTAACAGCGAGCACCTGTCATTGTTTTTCCCTGATGAATTAATTTCAAGAGTAATTAAAAGCAAATGCATATTTAATGACTTGGATTAAAGTAGGGGTGCAGTGTGTGTTTCTGTGTGTGTGTTTTAGTGTGTGTGTGACAGTGTTTTGACATGCAGAAAGCGAACATGTTCAAACAACGATTTTGGTGTGAAGTGAGGAAATGTGATGAAAGTAAATCAGAAATAACACGTTTGGACATGCGGCAGCACCAGCGTTGTTTGTTGTTGTGTTTGTTGTTGTTTCGAAACGTCGTACGGGTGAAACTGTAGAACTGTAGACGGTGACGATGGAAACATCACATGTGGGAGATGTAAGAAACCCACGTCTGTGAAGGTGTGATGGATGTCCTTTAGTTGCCTTCGAGGTTGCTCCCTAAATGTTTGAGGAAATTGTCGTCAACTAAGATGAACTGTGATCCCATTAAATGTTCCTGCTCCGCGGTTTGTTTCAGTCCCAGTCCCGTTGGTTAACGGTCGGTTTGGGGTTGTTTGTCCACATTTATTTATATCTACACCTCCTTTCTTCCTTTTTTACTAAAACAAAACAAACAAACTGCAGGAAAGCACAATGCCCAGCCATATTTCAACCCCCCCCCAAACATCTATTTGACATTTTTAGTGAGTCTGAATTGCAGGTTTGGGCTTTTAGATTCCCTCTCGGTGTATGTAGTGAACATAAAGCCTCTCTGTAGTCATGTGTGACTGTTGTTGTAGTAAAACCATCAAAGCTCCGTCATCATTGGTGGGAATAAAACAGTGGATTTTTGGCGCTGTTTGGACTCGCACTGTGACGGCACTCGTTTCTTCTGCTGAAAATGTTTTGCCAAGAAACTTGATTGAATCCAGTTGTTGTGGATGAGATAGTCATTGGAGGGGTAATTATGATGTTTAACTTCCTTATTGTTTGATTTCTTTTCACCATGGCAACACATTTGGTGTAGAGAATGGAGCAATTTTAGTCTCGGAAAAAAGTGAAGGAAACAACAGGGAAGTGAAGGGACGTAAGCGAATCATACATAATATATCTGGCACCATGATAGTGTTCTTATGCGAGTGCTCTGATTAATGTTAATTATGAATTAATTATTACTCTGTTACTACATATTGACATGTTGCACATAACCACATTTCACTGTGTTGATTCGACTATATTACTGCACCTTTTTTTTAAAGAATAATGCATAAAAAAAAGCAACACGCATTCAAAACTGCAAATAATTGAAAGTTAAATGGATAAATGGTTGAAATCTTCCCTCTGTGTAGGACTCTGGATTCAGGATCTGATTTGTTCAGATATAATCAGATAAAAATACCCACATTCTGCGAGATTAAACACTAAAACTAAAATAAATCTCCTTCACACTCACTAAGACATTCATTTACAGCAGTTTTGGATGTGATGCAGTGGAACGTGTTTGCAAGTCAGCAGCACCTTCAGCCGTGTTCGTCATCAGTATGTTAAGTTTGTCGTCTGTTTTTCTTAAAAAAAAAAAATGGAATAAACAACATGGAAGTTAATGAAGTGGACATAATCTTATAGTTAAACCTGCATATTAAATGCATGTTAATCACCCACCTCATAATTAAATAACATTTTTCAAATTTGGGGTGGGAGATGTTTTTATATTATTTTGGCCAGCGACCATGTTGTACTCATACGTGATGAGAATATGTGATCGTTCAGCCGGCTGCAGGCGTTGAATCTGCAGGGAGGAGAAGATTTTCTTGGTTTACGGGAAAACAACATGTAAAAAAAATCACCAGTGAAGGTGTGTTCACAGGAGCTGGGACAAACTGCTTGCCTCAGATGTCTTCTTTTTGTTTTTATTTGGCAATGAAACGCAGGATTTATTTTCACAAAGGGCAACAGCTTCAATGATGACAAGGTGAAAGTTCAGTGTGTGCAGCTCATCTCCCAGCTTGACTGCTGTATCCCTCCCCCCCCCCTCTTAGACCCTCACAACCTTGACCAGCCATCACCGGTCAGCTGTCCTTCCCATCCTTCGTCCTCACTCTGCCAGAACCAGTGATTTTCTTTCATTTTTCTCCTCCTCAGTGGTAAAAGTCACTCTTGCAGAGCTTCTTAATCCAGCTCCAGCCCTCCCTAAACCCTAAAACCAGACCATAAACCCAGACCTGGGTTCACAACACCACTGTTTGTTGGTTTTTCGACTATCTGCCAACGTGAGTTGTGTTCTGAAATTCTCTAAAAAATGTAATTGAAAGAATAATAATTCCGCTGCAAGAAAACCTGAATGTGAGTCATTGCAAGTTACTTTTATTAATAATAATTATAATAATATTACATTTGTTTATAAAGTGCTTTCCATGAAAGTGCTGAACAAGAAGAATATACGATTAAAAAAACGATGAATTAAAAACAGTTCAATTAAAGTAAAGAACAGTCCAGAAAAAACATTCACAATAAAATTACAATAATAATAATTTAAAAATAAAACACACAGTCTTGTTCACCTCCAGCGGTGGTCTTAGCCTGCCGCTTGGTTACATTTGCTTAATATGAATTTGAATGAGGGAAAAAAAATCTATTTGTGCTACTGATTTACATTCAAATGAGAACGAATTAAGCATTTTAAAACAAAAAATTGTGAATAAATATGGATATAAGAAATATAGCGTTTTTTTATTTGCCGCGTTGACTTCCTTTTTGTGTGTTGACACTAGTTAATGACTTGAGCAGCTGAAATCTAATGTTTATCCATACATAGGTTGTGCGTTTCTCTCCCCGAGCCATCGCTGCAAGGTTACGCATGTGTAACTTTGATGAGGTTCCCCTTCAGCCAAGGACTCCCCTTTGTCACCAAGATAGATAACATCTATTCTGTGCATCGATGTGGCGACATTCATTTAAAGACTTTACTTTTGTTTCACCTCACAGACGGCGGAATCAATAAAGAGCTTTGCCTATTTCTGCTTCATTTCATCTTATTGGACCGACTCGAGCCCAGAGTTGATGGATGCTGCTTAATAATGTCACTCAAGTATTATTATTTTTTGCCCACAATTTCTCTGGAGACACTGAAAATAACAATGAATTTATCCTTTTTACAATGTCTTTTCTTTTCTTTGTATGAGCAGCTTCCTGTATGCCTCCCAGCACTATAGAGCTCCAGTCATCCAAAACTATTAAAAACATTAAACGCGGGGTGTTGTATTTTATTCTGAAAGAACTCTGAGACGTAGCTATAATATATACAATATAGTATAATATATAATATAATGCTACAATATAGCGTTGGACAGATGTCATTCTGGTTCCATATTAAAACTTGTAGTTTGCGATACATTATTTTTGTTGAAAGTCATAATAGAAATTAGAGAGACATCTTCTGCTGGTTGACTTTTGCAATTGAGCCTTCACTAAGCCCCACCCCCCACCGATGCTTCATCATGCTGTCATAGCAACCATGGAGCCCACACTGCCACTAACTGAATAAATACCTAGTACGAAAAAACTTAAATCCATAAAACTGATTCAACAAAGGAAACGGGTTCAAGTAAGTTTATGATATGCTAACATACATTGCTAATGCTAGCTCCAGAAACGTAATATTTTAGAAAATACATCTCCTTCCAAACTCTTCGGGTATCTAGTATCATCATTGCAGAAAGTTTCACCGGGATGAGCTCGAAATCCTCAAACCGGCCAAGAAAACGTAACAAAATCTGAAAAGAGACCATGAGCCAGATAGTTGTTGGACCCTGGTCAGATCCGGCTTGTGTCAGGCTAAGATCCTCCTGTCCGCCTTAAAGGGGTGGGACTTGGCGAAGGCAACGATTGTCATGACGAGATCCGTATTATTGGAGACGTATCTGAAATTGAAATATCAGTCGTGAATTAGAATGTGGAAATGGAGAAAAGACTACCTTTTGTGCTGCAGCGCCTCCCGTTGACGTCTTCGTCGTGTGTTAGCCCACTGTGTCCGATACCTCGATATCAGATGCGGAAAGAGCGAAAAAAGAGGCCTTTTCATTTTCCCCAGAAAACGGTCAGCGTTCTTTGTCCTGTGGAGTATCATAATTAGACTGCGGCACCGGTCTCATTCTCCCACTCCTAATCAGTTATCTCGAGATCCGCTAATGTCGAGGTATCGTTCCCGTGTATGTGTGCGTTGTTGTTTCGCTGTACTCCGAGAACAAGGCCTGATAAAATGAGAGGATAAAACCCAATTACCCAGCAGGCAGTCCTGAGTCATCTCCCATTTGTTCCAGCCATTTTCCTCCTCGGCCCCCGCTCCTCTTTATCTCGACTTGTATGCTTTACTCAAAGATCACCCTGGCTGATTGTAATCTGTAGGTGAAAAAGGAATAAGATGGAGGAAAATGTGAAGAAGAAACCGAAGCGATAGAGCCGGCTAATCGATGCCGAGCGGCTCGGGCGAATGGGGGATTCTCTTTTCTCTTCAAGTACAATCTTCCAGGGGGCCGATTGTGAGGTTTGTGTGCGTCGGGGCTTCTGAGGGGACCAATTAAGGATCGGCAAGGCGGGGAGCGTGAACCGCTCGCTCCCCCTTAATGGCCTCCGGACTGGAGTTGGTCCTGATCCATAGTCGGTTGATAACGCAGGCCTCCCTGGTGTCGGCCAATGAATGCCAACGATTGCACAAAATGAAGTGAGAATGAGGGGGAAGAGATACCGTTGCATGTTCAAAACCTTTTTGTTTTTCATGACATTACAGGAAAATGAGTAAAGTGATGTCATGACCTCAATACCTTAGCAACTAAGTGCAAGAAAAGATCTTCAAAGATGATGGAATTTGCTCCATTGTTTCTATGTTTTTTCTTTCTTGCCTCTTTTGTGTCTTGTCTGTTGAATACAGAGTGTGTGTGTGTGTGTGTGTGAGTGAATATATGCCGATGACATTCGGCTCTTTCCCCGTTGACCTACAAGGTGTACGATAACCTGCAGGAAACGGCAGGTTTGTTTTTCAGGGCTAATGGAAAACGCTCCCCGAGTCATAAACCAATGATGTCATGACCCAGCTGGTTCGGTTGACTCGTGACGTAACGTTTAGGGGCTTAAACAGTGATGAACAGACGTAGATCTAATTTACCCAGCTCATCAAACACACCAGCCTTTGAATTACTAGGGGTGTTCCCTTTTTGCATTTCAGTCTGCTGAAGAATCTTCCCTTTTTATAACCTTCTCCACCGGCTTCTTTGTGTATCTGATTGCTTTTCATTTGACTCATAGTCGATGCACCAGAAGGGCTGAGGGCACTCAGTCTTTCTTTAACACCGAAAAAAGAGGACAAAAGGACAGGTTCTTTCAATAAAAAACAACTATTGACATGGAAGACATTTATTTTAAGTTGTTTTGTCAATTTTTTAAAATTGTGCTCGTGAGCACCACGTCTTACATTTTCCATGCTCCCCGAGGATGAACCTTAACCCTGGCCTCTTGATTTCAGCACTATTTCACTAGGCTTTTACAAGTATAACTACTATTTTACAGGTGACAGATTTTTAAATTAGATTGCAACATTTTCTTTATTTGCTGGTTCTTTTCTTCGTATTCAGACGTTTTCTCACCAAAGTGACGACTACACCCATCAATATGAAATGGCACTCATTCTTTTTGGTCCAGAAGTGCAGTTCCTGGCCCGATGTCTATCACCCTCTAATCATTTCCCCACATTGTTATTTGCTGCTTTTGCTTATAGTGTCATAAAATATATAATACAACACATTTGGTCGCTGTGGTTTCACCGAGAGATTCAATCAATCAAATTTTCACCATGATGAATATGGGCACATTTTTGTAATTCCATTGTCCATCATACAGGGAAATGACTATATTACACCGCGGCAGGAGAATTTGTCTAGTTTTTAAAAATAAATAAAAATGAATACCTATAAAGATGATGACGGCCAGCTCCTTTTGTGAGAGTCGACATGATGAAATGACAGAAATGCACTTTTCTACGAGGCTTTCTTGTGTTAAATTAGTGAAGTAGTAAATCGGCTTTTCAACTTCCGTTTAAATGAAATGAATAATGGATACGAGGTACATCGCTGTCTATATATCCGTACCGGCCACAAGTCAATGCTACATATTGATTGCCACAATACTATTTACATTTACTTACATTGCTGTGTGTGTGTGTGTGTGTGTGTGTGTCTGTGTGTGTGTGTCTGTGTGTGTGTGTGTGTGTGTGTGTGTGTGTGTGTGTGTGTGTGTGTGTGTGTGTGTGTGTATAAAGTGTGATTGGGTAATTGTCTCGAGTGGATTCTATGGAGGTCAAGAAATCTCATGTGGTCCAATTGTGGTTTGTTGGAGCTATTGATTCGTCTGCATCTGTTTCGGGATCGTTATGCTCTTTCCGGCCCCCTATCATCACCAATTCCTTCCAATTTATGGCTCTTCTCTTCACAATTGTGTATAAAAAAAAAAAGCTTTTTGATCCTGATTGCTTTGCGTGTGCCACAGAGGGACGTTTACCACCAATTGAGCAAATGGAAGATGCAGTTAATGTTGGTGTTGTTGCTGTTTTACAGTGCATGTACGTTTAGAAAATGATCCTGGATGCCAGACTGTTGTTTACCACCATTGTCGGTGTCTCCATCCTCCTATTTATAGCTGCTCCGTTTCTGTCTGTCATTCCGTCATTTACCTATCCACCACTTGACAAAACGCCGCTCGGTGCATCAGAGCTGCCTTTTTTATATATATATAAATATATTCTTTTTATGTGCTCCATGTGATTGAAGTGGGAATGGCTTGAGACCATGGGCCGGGTGTTTGGGGGCCAGTGGATCACTTCTTTATCTCTCACTTTCTAGAAAAAGTTTGATGCCGTCGCTGTAAGCCGAGGGATTGGAGACGCACTGCACAACATTCTAGCTAAAAGCACGATTAATAATAGAAGTGTGGGCATCCTTTATGTTACTTGACGCCGTCTGTACCTAAACTACAGAATAGGTTGCGCCTAACAACCTCCACCTCGGAGTGGTTCTGTGATTTACTTCCTCCGTGGCGGTGAGGCAAATGAACAGTGTGTTACTTATTCCTTTGCTGCCGGGCGAGCACGGCCATTATTCTCAACAATGAGGTCATTAGTCAGGCGGACGCAAATGCAGTTTGTTTTAGGCGTTTGTGAAAATGACCAATACTTTCATTTTTTTCCACTTAGATTTGTTATTCCAAGACACACAAAGATTTATTTGACCCAGTTTGTTGGGTTGAGATTGTGAGGAATGCTTTGATATAAGGTTGGGCAATTTTCTATCTTAGTAGGAAATATTGGCATAAGTAGTTTTAATTATGTGTTATGAGCTGCTTATAGTGGAAGTTAGGAAGTTAAACGGGTCATAATACTTTCTCTCATATCTCAGTTTTACCGAGCAGCACTTAAACATATCATCGGGTCCACTTCCTCTCTGTTAAGTTATGTTTGACGTTAGACGGTAACTATGGTTACTCTCAGCAGCATGAATGGGAATTCATTATAATACTGTGATGAAGTTGTTCGTCCCAAATGTTTTAAACGTTGTTCCTTCGTGGCTTACTTTGGATTTGACGGCGTGTGTGTACATTTAAAAAGTACTGTGTTAGATATTATCTTTTGAGATTTGGGATTTCCTATGTCGTGGTTTCCTGGTTTTAAAGGCTTCATAAGAGTAAAGTGATGTAACCCTCAAATGTCATTCCAATATCCATATTTGTTGATTATTAGTGTTAACATAGATTTTTATATCCAGCCCTACTTTGATAGAATATTTGGATGCACTTTTATTTTGTATGCAACACGTTTACCTACATGAGGACCATATAGACACATATATGTAACCATCATATTCGTAAGTGCAAATAGAACTAGAAGTGAAGCCTTTATTGTTGAAATGTTATTTTTCCTGTCTCTTGTTATCAGAAAGGCTTTTGTTAACTCCTCTCAGGGTCAGCCGTCCTTCTGGGCTTTTGTAGCTCTAGTTGAGCATTGAAACCGTTGTTATGAATACAGAGAAACTGAACACGAGGAACCTAGAGAAAAGGCGATATATATGCATATATATGTGAAGTCAACACTTCTAATCACCTGCACAACAACATGCGATGTCTGTCTGCAGAACGCTCATACAAGCACTTTTATAAGTTAAAAAACATCCTTAGGATGGAAGGTTATTCATGAACACAAGGGGATCAGTTTGGCTCGTTAAGAAGACATACGTCTTTTCTCTGCTTGATTTAAACATTGCTTTGCTAACTTTGCAAAATAAATTGTAACAAATACACGATATAAATGTGATGAATTGTTGTTGTTTTTTTTGTGTGGAAATAACGACATCCGATAGCAAACGGCCCGTTTCCCCCCGGATGTGGATATTTGAGTGGCGAGCAGGTGTGATATTAAAGAGGCTGGAAACGACAACAGGGAAGACAAACGCTGACACCCAACGGAGTAACGGGAAGCGACATCATCATCATCATGTCACCGTGAAGAGGCCGAGGTGTCGGCGCGCTGGCTTTCCGCACTTTATTGGCACACTTGTGGAGCGGAGCCGTCGTTAATGTTATCATCGGGACTAAACGCCCCTGTGAGAGACGTTTACTGGAAGGTGCAGGTTCAGCCGGACGCTGCTGAAGTCCTGAAAACACGCAGAGTGGAGTCCTGTTGGAGGGGGAGACGGGGGTCTTCATGTCAGACGTCACTGCAACCTGCTTAGAGGCGAGTGTGTGCGTGTCTGTGTGTGTGTGTGTGTGTCTCTGTGTGTGTGTGTGTGTGTGTCTGTGTGTGTGTGTGCAAACGCAAACCCCCGAGAAAAGCTGCGAAACGCACACCGATCAAAGGAGAGAAACAAGCGTGACAGCAAAACACACCAAAGACTCGAAAATGAAACGAACGCACATAAATTGGGTAAATAAAATATTGTTTGTTTCCTTGGGATGGGGGGGGGGGGGGGGGGGGGTCCTGTTAGGGAACGGGGGAGGATGTTTTCATCTGCAGGAGGCGGAAAAGTTTTTGTGAGCCCACATGAAGTCAAAGTTTTGATTCCTAACTAGTACAAAACAACATTTCCAATTAATAGGAATCAAAAGTTGGATTGTGATACTAAAAATGGAAATGTTCAGGCTAGTTTTTAAAAGTTAATACATAAACTTAACAGGCCAGATGAACATATTAGACAACATGTCTTAAAACATTTAAATAGGAATAAACAGAGGATTTTGTCTGAAAACAAAATATCCAAACTTTGTAAATATGAGTATTTTTTATGAGCTGTTATGATTGTTATGTAATGATTAACTCACCTGGCGAGACGAAGTCCTGTAAGTTATCATCATCATAGGGAACTAACTGAACGACAGATTGTGAACGTAATTAAATATGTGATGAAATATTTAACGTTTTATTGAAAACAAAAAACAAAAACATTTATCACATCGTGAAGTTATGCCACCGCAATAAAACAGTAAATAACACCACTATTTTATTTAACGCTGACAAAATTATGTACCAGCCGCATAAATTAGAGACGACGCCCTCGTTCTCTCCGCGTCGCCCTCGTTCTCCCGACAGCTTATGCAGATGTGCTTTTTTTTTTTCGGGTGACAGGTGGCGGTAACGGATGTTAAACTGCAAACTCGGTGTCATCCTTCAAAACCCGGCTGAAGGCTCGAGCTGCCGGCGGTCGCACGCCAAAGCTCGGTCTTCGGTCTCCGGCTTTGGAACTCGGATCTCGTGGTAACCGAGCAAAAACCCGTCGGTTCTCTCCTCGTTTCACCTCCTCGGAAACCAGGACAGCACTCTGCTCATGCATTATGAGGGCGACATTGCTTACGAGCAGCTCAGGCATCATCAGGCATTTGGTTTCATCATTGGCCACGCCTCCTTTGACAAAGTTTGGCCTTTTTTTTTTTTGAGGAATGACGAAGCTGAACAAACAGAGCTTCATCACACTTTCCGATCAGAGTTTCTGACTTTAGAGAGTTGCTGAATTTATGTTCACGGCTCTCACTTTGGTGGCACAAGGGTTCAACCTTGGGTACCCATACTCCCCGGGGGTCGTAATCCTTCCCTAAGTCCTCCAAACACATGAAGCGACCTCCTTCCATGACCCCCTTTCACAGCCCAGCGGGGGTAGAAGAGCTGGAACCCTGGAATAAAAATGGAAAAATGAAAACGCATCTTATTGGCAGGAAGTTGCACCGTGTAACCTGCGTTCATAAAGGTGCTACATAAATCAAGTTGTACTTAACGTAATTAAAAGGTGTGTGGTTTCTTCTGACACCCCTGAACTGTCCTCCCTTGTGGTTTGATCCACTCAGGCAAACACAACAGGTAATAGGCTGGTCTGACTGATAAAGCTTGTTGTTATTGCAGGTTGTATGAATTATCTTTGTTATCAACCACACAAGATATGATGAATACCCAACAATTTAGTGTTTAATATTGGAATTTTTTTTCTTTTTGCAAAACGTGGCTCACTGATCAGGCGACAGCCAGGCGTTTCCCATCATGCCCTGGGGTCTTGCCGTCGGTGGAGAGCTCTTAAACACCGCGGTTGCCTTGAACTCATGAGGTCACCGTTAGTCAGGATGGAGTCAGACGTAAATTTAACCAGCATGCATTGCAGAAAGGATTCATGCAGGCGAAACCTTTTACAGGCAATTTAGTCATAAAACTGACAACTGGTCTCCGGTCAGCCTAGTGGGCAACCAGCAGAACACACAAGCTGCTACCGCTAGCAGCAGGAGCTAATAGGGGCCTAATAAGGACACATGGCTGAATCTGAAGGCTGTCAGGGCGGGGGGAAAAAATGGTAACGGGGGCGACAGCGGACAGGTGAGGAGCGACAGAGTCCCGGGGCAAAGGGAGGACGGCGTGTCACAGCCGTCTAAAGATATCACCCATGTTTAATGTCAGGTAATGATGACGGGGCGCTTTAACCTCACATACACACTCATTGCTTTTGTTACGTGTATGCGCAGTGATATAAACATAGATCTGATATGGAAATTCACCTCCGTATATCATTGGAGCCGCACACAAGATAATTTATGATGAATACTTATTCATTATTGAATTAACACTATATGTCATAAGAAGCTCAATTTCTGCATTATTAACACGTTGAACTTCTCCACAGTGACGGAATACCATGTCGGCATTTATGAGCTGATTATATGACGATGTATCTCACCTTCTCTCATCCCGTCCCGTGGTGTCAGATATCATTTTCCTGACACACGCCGTATGCATTTTAAATTCACACACAGACTCGTGCCTAAAAACCTTTCATCCACCTGCTCTTTTTTTGTCTTTTCCTCAGCAGGTAGCGAGGCATTAACCTTTAGCCAGTGCTTCTAAAATGAGGGCCGGGTCAGTGGGAGGTCTGGTACTCTTACAGCACATCCCCAATTTCCCAACGTCTCTGCTTCTTCCCCCCTATGAGCTTCCTAATTCATGCAAAAAAAAAAGCAAAGAAAATGAGGGCTCTGCAAAGGTGTCTGGCTTTGATCAAGGGGGCTCCAACGGATGGCCAACACCTTCGTAAGAAGGCTTTGAGCACAGCAGAGAGAGTGAAACCTGAATGGACTGTAAAGGTACAATCAAACAGGAGAAGGAGCAATTTTAATCCCAACAACGCTGTGATTCATCACTCACAAAAGGTGTTTTCCACAGTCATTCGGAAGCGTTTCAGAAAGCAGGATGTCGGATCAGAAAAGTCCCTGTAAAATGCTACATATGCTTTGTCGCCCCAGAAGTACCTTAACCGAGTACAAGCATCGTACCTTTTAAATGGTTCATCTTTGTACCTTCTTGACTGTACCTCCAAAAGCACAATTCTGTACCCCTAGTGACGATGTACGTTTATGTCCTGGTACAAAAGGTGTAGAGTTTGTACCTTAAGAGGTAATTTTGTACCTTTTTAAGAGACAAAAACATACCCTTAAATTAAGTATAATTATTCACCAGCATTTATTTAAATAATGAATTCTCTTACATCTTTGAACATTTTCACCAGTAACAACAATAAAAGGTCCACGAGTATCACCTTAAGGACCATTTCGGTACCATACAGGGTAATTTTCTAAAGAACCTTTGGGTACACAGACGATACCCTTATTCTTCTGTGTACGTGCGGAGGCTTTGAGCCTGAATGGACTGTAATGGTACAATCACACAGAAAAGGAGCGATTTTGAATCCAAACAGCAACGTGATTAACCGCAGCGTCTTCACTCACAAAAGGTGTTTTTCACAGTGATTTGTCAGCGTTTTAGAAAGCAGGATGTCGGATCAGAAAAGTAACAAATAACATATTTTTGTTGTTTCATTTGGAGGAATTTCATTGTGAATTAGCATATATTGACAGGCCGGACACACAAATACATGCTACCCATGTCTTTGGATCTTTTTTCCTTGTATTCTAAGTGCATCGAAGTCCATTCATGTCCCAACAGTTAGAGGACGACAGTAAGAAGAACACAGCGAGTGCTTCTCGTTAGGAGTCCGACTGTGGAAGTGTCTCCTCGCTGCTCTGCTGGAGAAACTGATCTCTGACCAGCTTATTTAATGATCGCTGTGCGTACGACGGGCTGAGCGATGCCTGACACCAATAGAGTGAAGGTAAAGTCACTGCAGTGAAGAGACATGTTGGTCCTGATAACGAAACCTGCCGATACAGGGAAGGAAATAACAGGCTCAGTGTGGCAACTTCAGGCTTTAACATCGCATTCTCAACAAAATGCTAATGAATATATAGATTTAAATATTGCTATTTATTAAAATAATGGTGCCTCGTACCAGATCCCTCGTCACCAAACTCGATGCAGCTTTTTGAGTCTGTATCAGATGATATGAAAACATCTGGATTATAATAATCAAAACCTTTACCTCACGTGTTGTTTAAATATTTTCAAATATTTTATTGGACATGCTTTTTATTTATTTATTATTAAGTGAAAAGCAAATGATCAGTCATAAACAATAAGGTCCCCTGCATAGATAACGAACAATTTAACCTTGCGTGAGTCTGATTTTTTTTATTTATTATGATACTTCCAGTATTTTTTTTAAATCAGGTTGTATTTTTCAGTTTTCGTGAAGATATTTATGATTATCCTGATCCACGATTAACTTATTGTGAGTGTTTTTGATAGTTATCCATGATAAAATCTGATATCGTCCCCTCCATATTGAGCATGGGATATGAAATATATGAATACCTCACGTCACGGTTATCCTGGCCAAAATAATTGCGATTCACGATATTATCCCGATAATCAATACGCGTAAAGCACTGTAACATCACTCACAAAGCCGATAAGCATACTTTTTATGGAAAAACAATCAAATAATCTTAATAAGATGATCCTAAATCAAAAGGTCTTTCTGCATAAATAAAGGTTAAATAGATACAAATATTTTTATCTTTTAAATCTGGCTCTATTTTTCACTTCATGCTTTTTTCAAATCACGATATTTACGATTATCCCGAAAATGGAAATTCAAAACAATCAAGTAATTGTAGGTGGAATATCGTCATAGAAGACCGATCCCCGATGTTTTGGTGCATCTCCTCTGCAGTAGTTCCACATCAGAGAGTTTTAGCGGCCGCGGGAGACCCGACGCCGCTTAATGAAAAGTAGCGTGGTTCAGATTCAGGCTGAGTGTCCCATCGGCGCCTAATTGCCTCTGAAACCCTGATGAAGCGGCGCCGAATTAAACGCGGCTATAAAGTCTAATTTGGAGCAGAAAGTCGGATCGTAACTGTGTCACGGCTGACAGCCTGCTAATATTTCATCCCAGATAAAGTGAATGTGATGAAATTATGAATCCAGCTCATCAGCTGTCTCATTTCATGGCGGGGGCCGCCATGTTGGTCCATGACACACATTAGAAAGCTGATGTAGTGAGTGTGGACGGCTCAGACTAACCTTTGGCACTTCAATAAAGCGTTTTTGATAGCTGGTAGCTGTTGCTACCTGGGCATTCAGACGGCCACCGGCCTGGAAAGGTCACTTGTCCCAAACATACGGGTAATTGGGCCTAAAATACCAGCTGGCGTGTTTTTTCTTCCCACAGAGGAGCTCTGGGTTCTGTCAACCTTTAACATATAGATGGGCGGGGATGTTCTGTCCACACAAACAATACTCGCATGCATTATTTGTCAAGTTGAGCAGATAAGTTCCCCCTAAAGTCCAACATTTCTATTATTTGTGACTCCGGTTAAAGTTCCACCTTAATACTAAATAAACTCACCAGCAGGATTTTAGTAATAAAGCGACGGCAGACTGGAAGATAAAGAAATCCTTTAGTTTTTCTATAACTGGCGTTCACAGCGAGAGACAAACAGAAATGTCATCAGGTGGGGAAGGAAGGAAGCGCTCTGAGATTGAACGCTGCTGACAGACGGCATCGTGTCCCGGTCTGTCGGCGCGCTCGATGGCGCTCGATTCTCAGCAAACTTTTCTATTGATTTGGGCATATTTACCCGGACGACGGGACGTCGGTGGGAGGTTTCAGTGTTTGTGGAGGGAATGATTTCCCTTTGTCATGAGAAGGCCGTCGATATGTGAGTCACTGCGGGCTCTAACGGGAAGAACAAGTGTGGCCTGAAGGTTTGTCTCTCTAACCTCCACTTGTGTGTGTTGGGTTGTTGTTTTTTGACATTTGATTTTTGTTCTCGGCTTGCAGTAAACTGGAACTGGAACATTGTATTGCCCTTGACTGGAATGAGGTCGGCTAAATGATTGAAATAAATGTTATATATATATATATATTACTTTTATTTTTATTTTTTTTATGTATATATTTCACATTATATATATATATATATATATATATATTACAAACTAAGTCTAAGAATATTTTAAAAGCCTTCATGAAGTGTTTTTCTTTGCCTTTGCCAGATAAATCCCCGAACACACAATGCGTGGTTCTTCTCGCCATCGTTGAATTATAATCTTCTGATCCTTATTTAACAATAAAGCGTTTCCACATTATTACTTTTTGATGTTACTCACTCGTGTGGAGTTGGCCAATTGCCGTTGTCTCAGAAATGCCAACGCCGATGGGAGTTGTCAGCGCTCTGATCCGCGTTAAGGCCACGCATCGATCTGACCCCTGCTGGCGAGCCCCCCCGGACCCACCGCACGCTAACCCCCCCTCGCTTCACACCGCCGACGGCTGCTGGAGACCACGAGGCGCCCTCGCAGCTCGTCTCCGGCTGTACTTTTTTCTTGTTGTTGTGTTACTTTAGCGAGGATGAGTCAGGCTCCTGTCCTGCAGGCGTTTCACTCGCAGCCCTCCGCTCGCTCTTCTCCCGAGCCGTTTCTTTTTTTAAAAACAACCCGTGTCAAAGTTCCTCGGCTCTCCTCTCTTGGCAGGTTTCGCACTTTGTCTTAATTTGAGCGCTGTTGTTTTCATCCTGCCATTTGAGCAGCCGCAGAGAGCAAAAGAGCAGCTTTGTAAGCTCTCCTCCGCTCCTCCACCTACACCAGACACTAATTCTCCCAGCTTCATGTTTACGGGTTGCAGCTGGATGACGGGTGATTCGGTAACTTCTCAAAGCTCGCCTTGTGGAAATGGGAAACCTGGGGAGGGATTGAAGTATAGTTGCTCGGCCACGTCTGCACCTGAATGGTGGCTTCTCACTTTTTTTAATTTATGTTCGTTAATATTCCAAATCTGCGCGTTTAGAAAGTGCCGTTTAATTGTGTTTCTCCATCATAAAATGAGACAGGATGAGGATTGTAAAACCACGTGAGCTCCGGCTTTAGATGAAGTGAGAGAGGACTTGAGTAACGGCATCATAGGATCATACATCCACTGTTCCCAGTAGGATCCCACAGATGAGGAGTTCTTTTACTTACATAAAGCTGCATACGATCTATACATAATGTTTTGACTGTGATTTAACGTTTCATGAGAAATGATCAAGGCTGGTATAAGAAATAAGAGTTTATTATAGTGGTTGCTTTTGTGTTGGAGGCTGTGGTGTGACAGGTGTCCTTGCTGTATTCTCTCTCAACGGGAGCAGATTTGTTTTTTGTGTTTGACATCTATATTCTGTCAAGGTCCGGCATTGAACACTTTCAGTCCTGCTTATCCGGCTGAAATTGTTCTTTTATAACATTCATCATTATTACTGATGCTTTTTACTCGATACATATTATGTATGATAATGAGAAACTCGAGGACTTAAAACAGGATCTTCGAACCTCATCTGCGATGTGAAAACACACATTCAAACACATAAAAGTGTGTCTTCATCATAGTGTAGAGATTATATAATAACAGCAACGGCAACGGCAAACTTTAGCAGGTATTCAAATTAATTGTTGAGTGAAATTAAAAATGTTTCACTGCAACATGAAACATTTATTTAATTAAAATTTAAAGCTCTTATTCATGGTGGTGTGGTTTTTGCTTCTAGTTATGAAGGCGCTGGATAAAAAAATGAGTTTGTGAACGAATCAGTGAAGAGATCGTTCCAAAATGACTGTTTAAGAAGAGCAGCGGCTCTCCTGGAAGTCAGGTTCTCATGGGACGACGTGTAAACGGCCCGACGTTACATGTGTGTAAATATCGTTCCACATTTTAGGCCGTTTGACGAGTCCTTGTTGTTCATGTCCGTGTTGCAAAACGACTTCATTACCGTGAAAGATTCCTCGGCTGACACGAGCGCCGGAGTTTCACTCCGAGCCCATGAAATATGCAGGTTGTGCAAAGAACCTGGCAACCGCTCGTGTTGACATGAATGCAATGAAATGGGAGGCAGAAATGGCTGGATGTCAGCAGTAGCACCTTCTTTGGAGACATTAATCCCCTTTAATACCACACACACACACCTGTATATATCAGGGGGCTGTCTAATACCTGATGCTTCCATTACATAACTAATGCAGCGTATGTTTGAAACCTTGATAATGACTGTTTGTGGCTGGATAACAATTAACTACTAATCTCATTAAATCTGCGTCTCCTCATAATGAGGCCAGCCTGGATTTCATGAGTTGTTTTTTAGTATCGTGTTTTTTTTTTTCCATTGTGAAGGAAAAAATCAAAAACACCTGTTCCTGTGATAGCTAACGGTTTCACATTCACAATCTGATGATGTCATTTGCATGAGCTCCACCTGCTGCCAATATTACAATATATTCTTAAACATGTTCCACACATTTGCTTTGATTGTCACCTTTGCTGAAAATAGAGCACATAACAGCGTAACATATGCTTCACTAACACTTCCGTTTCTAAGTTATGTGACTGAGGAGTGGAATCAACGATTTCTTTATGTGATCAGAAAATACACTTACAAATAATAACGTGTATTGAGTTGAAGCTGCAGTGAATCACGGTGATTCAGAGAGACGAAGGCGTGATGCAGCGACAATCAAACGCCCAACTGTTGGATGTTGTTTTTGTTTCTCTAGAATATGCCGTGATTACCGGTTTATTAGAATAAGGGAAACGCCAAGTCTTAAAACGGAATGAAAATTCAATAACCCCGTTGTGCAACCATTAGTTCTGCTCCAACAAGTCCCTCGCAGTTTGTTTTAAGTGATTAATTACGCCAACAAGAAAAGTGTTTCAGCCTCGGGGAAACATCAGCCTCACAGTAATTATTTTGCACTCAAAAAATTAAATAAATAAAAACTCCGTCGGTCAAAAACGAATTCGGTCAAATCTGCTTATCGTTACCATTTGCACACAGAGGGTGGAATAAAAGAGTGTGGCCTCCGTGTTGCTTCTTCCTCCAGAACAACCTTCATGTTTTTGAACCTCTGGTGAAATGCTGATCAGAGCGGACGCACTTTATGGCGAGGAAAACGCCGCCTCAATTTCATCTTTCACTAATCTCCATCCGCAGTGGCGTCGAGGGTTCCCAATAAAACACAGAGCGTGGGTTTCGCTGATGCCGTCGCTTTTCCAAGCAAAAACGAGAGTGGCTCGCCTTTAAAGTCCCAGTAGACAACATGTTTTTGATCATATTCACTGAAGCCGACACTACGCTCCGATAGAACAACATAAATCATCCGGTTTTAGAAAAAAAAGCGCGCTTCTACGTGCACGTTAGAGCCTGTTGTTTGTTTTGCAATCGACAGCGCCTGGATCATCCTGTCCAATCACCATGCAGGGCTGTGTTTGTGCACACACAGAGCCCCTCCCCCCTCGGGTCGTTCCACTATCACAGGGGGGAGGCGGAGGGAAGTAGCAACAAGCTTCTAATTCCTCGGTTAAAAACCGAAACGAGGAGGTCCAAAACACCAGTGGAAAAGAGGGAAAAAAAGAAAGATGGCGATGGTGCCCGTGATAAATCCAGAGTCAACAACCAGAGTGGCGTGACCTAAGGGATTTCAAAGGGCAGGAAGTCGAGGGGAAGGAGCTCGGTGGTCGAGGGGGTGAGCTCGGTGGTCGTGGGGGTGAGCTCGGTGGTCGTGGGGGTCGATCCGCCGGACTTTGCCGACTGGGACTTTAAGTTCTCTGATCTTCAACCCGTTGCATCGAATGTAACTCTGATTTCAATGCGCTTTAACAACCGCTCAATGCTGTTTAATTGCTTAATTCTCTGATATGTCTCCGTTGTGTTAAAAATCTTTCCCTGTCACGGCTATCGTCAAACTTTAAACTTAGTATTTTACCAACGAGTGCAAATATTGAAATTGGACCCCTTTAGACTCTCTGCTGTCAGCTATATCTTAAATGTCAGGCCAATTATGGCACTTTGCAACACCTCGAGGTTCAACAACAAACTCACACTTTATTCAACCTCATTGAGCCGGCGATCGCGGCCTCCTTCCTGGTTCTTGTTATCCCCCCGCCTGCAGGCATGTTACGGCCTTTCATCGCCACCCTCACCCGCTCTTCTTCGATCCACCGGTCTGTGGATCGGCGGGAAACTTAGCGCCGGTACTTTAATAAATTCCGGCACCCACATGGGTTGCACCTTTTGAACTGGTACAGATGTTATCCAGATACTGTCGCCAAATCCTTTATTTATTTAACTTTAACTCAGAGTTCATCTAAGTTTGCCTGTTGCAATTTCATACTTTAAAAAGAAGAATATAGAACAATGCCTCGTCTTCAGCCTCGGTCCTTCATCCTCTGGGGACCATGCATGTTTGTACATTTCATAGCAATCCCTCTAATAGTTGCCGAGACGTTATCTGGACTGACTGCCAGACACGAGCACGGCAAACAAAATGACATAATTGCAGCTTTGCATGGCTTTGTGCTTGATAATGCTGCATCTGCACCCCCTTTTTAAAATCCTTAATAACACATTCATGTATGTTTATGCAAAAGAAGACCAAAAATATACAAAGATATTTGCACAAGTCTTTGCAGAATTGGCTCCACTCCACCAGCGTCTGCTTTGCATCCATGAAAGAAAAGATTTAGAGGTTTGGTTCACGGGAGTAAACAAAAGGCAGCGTGATAAGCGATGCAATTAAAGAAGAATAAACATTAGCACTGGATTCAATGGAAACACCTCCAGGAGCTGCAGATCTGATGCAGAACAGTTCTTTTTTTAATGGAGATGGAGGTAAAAACTCTTGATATGCAGTCAGCGATGTGAGTACGGGTGTCTTGTTAGTGGATATGAAACACGCTGTGCATAAATAATTCACGCCGAGTCGGTGTAACAATCTCAGCACACGGATCCTAAAACCTGATGCATGAAAACTCTCTTTAACCGCCGAGCTCACTTCCTCTCACCCGCCTAGTTAAAACCCGTCACGGGACAATCGCAGATCCGCTATTCATTTAATTTATTCTAAAAGTTTGGGGACGCTTTGAGAAGAAACGCCGTTAGTTTTGGATGCTTTTTTCCAAGAACGCCATTAGCATGTCAAAAGACAACAAAACAACACGCGGTTTAATGGTAGAAACGTCTTTTATGTGTGGAAGAAAAAGAAAACTGGAGATCTGACTCGTTTCTGAAGTGGAACCAAGTCTTATCACATTAATAGAGCTCCAGTCGCATCTTACGTTTTAAGAGCGATATTTGATATCAAAGACGGGAAATCGTAAAAAAAAAAAAAAAAGAAAAGTAAAGGAAAGTCGCTTCTGAGAGGAATTAGAGCTCAGGTGTGTGTTTTTTTTTTAGGATTTTCATACAAAGTTTCTGGGTAATTGGAGTGCCGGTACAGAAAAGAAGAAAAAGCTGCATGAAACACACATTTGGAGTCTCACATCCTTCACTGGAAAGTGAGAGGAAGAGCTTCAGAAGGTAATTACATGTCGGTATCACAGAGCAGGTGGCAGTGGGGGCTTGAAACCCTCCAGTCCAAGCGGATTCCTCATTACCTCCCGGAGACGGCGGTGTCATCGTGAGCGGTATTAGCCGGCGTGTTTACGGCGGGTCAGCGGGCTGCGCCGTACATCCCCGTTTGCATATTGTTTGTTGACTCGTCTTTGGCAGCAGCCTTTACACTTCACAGAACAAAGCAATGTTTCCAATTACAGTGGATTTCATTTGGTTGATGCATGGTAATGGCTGCACACTTGGACAGGTGTTGTTAGTTATAAAATGTGTGTGTTAACTCCCACGTCTTCTGTCGAGATGGCGGCCGACGGGGGGGGTGTGTGGGATTCTTCCAGGGGTTTTTACTGGCCTGCGGGACAGCTGTAGCACTCCGAGTTTTTTTGTTTTTTTTGTTTTAAATTCATTACACAGTAGAGAGAAAAAAACGGAAAAGCCCATCAGTGCGGCGTCCTCCGGGGAGTGTTTAGTTCAGGGCTGCTTCGGCCTTCACGGCGTCTCTGGCACGCTTGTTTGAATAGTAAAACAGTGAGAGTGCATTGTAGCTTCGAGATTTATGTTCCTCTGTGTGGTTCGCTGGAATCGCCATTCAGAGCTGATGATGATGATGATGATGATGATGATGATGACTGGAGCTGGGATCTATCACGACATCGGTCATTTTCTATCTTGGTCAGTATTTATCCATGGTGTTGTGATTATAATAGTCTGTATGGAAGTACTACCTTTTCTTCTATATTCTCCTGTGTGAATAAAACAAATATCTTCTCATTTTATTCACTTTTTTTATTATATCATTGCTTTTAATAAGCAAGGTTCCTGCAGGGAGTCTTTTTTTTACTGGTTTTAGCCCTGCTTTGTTTCCATTCTACTTCATACTGTAATGATACTGTCATATACATTTAATTATTGTCTGTTACCCTGCAGTGTGCACGGCTTCTCCGTGGATTGTTTCTTTTTTTATTCTGTTAAAGGTTGAGTAGGTGATTCCGTTTAGAAACACTTTCTGTTCTATGACCTGAAATCGTCGTAACGTCCCGATAGCAATGACTACATAAAAAAATAAATAAATAAAAATTAAATATGCCAGGTAAGCGGCCACAGGCAACATGGGAATTGTCCAAATTGATAACAAATATGTAAAAATTCAAATAATGAAGTTTGGCAGTCTGGTTTTACGGCATCACGATGAAAATGTATAGAAATGATATAAAGATAATAAATATATATATATAGATATATATACAGGTGAGACACTGATTGGAAACTAGATCAGAATCGTGTCCTTCTGTACTTGACCACTTGTGAATAGAGGCCCAATAACCTTCATTGGCAGGAGCGCCGTTCAAGCGGTGTCAAGGGTAATCAAGCGTTCTATTTTCCCACTCTCATCAGTTACCAAAAGTGGGCCGCCATCTCCCTGACTAGACCTCATGCACGTACGTGCGCACACACACACACACACACACACACACGCCACAGCATAACATCGGGTCACTTCTGCTATCTGGTAGTCGTGATAGAAAGCAAAGTTAATAACAACCTTCATATCATGAAGGATGTAGCACTCAGGCCAGGATTCATTCTAGAAATGTGTGTCTTCGTTACTGTAGTTGATTTATATTCGTTTTCAGACTTTAGCAAGTGATAATGACAACATAAATCCCAATTTACACGTTCGCTTCTGATATTAAACTGTGAAGCGAGCGCAAGAAAGTGTGTTTGGACAAAACGACTGGTGCTATCATCGCATGGAAATGACAAATCTGGGTTAAAGCGAGGGTCCAATTTCAGTATTGCATACTTAATCCCCAGTGGACGGCAATGCTTTGGTTTTCGGAGCAGAGTATCCGAGGCTCGAGAGAAGGAAGTCAGTTGGCGTCAGTAGCAGCGGAGCAGACAAACAGAATCCTCTGGAGTTGTCGTTCGACTTTAACCATCTTCTCTTTCCCATCTGTTCTGTTCCCTCACTCTCTTTTATAGTCCTCAACAAAGCTCCAAACTGCTCCCAACATTCCTCGAGGCTTCACATCCCTTTCTAGTGAAGGGAATGTCTTCAATAATTAAATAAATAAGGGCTGCCTTAATGTTTTATGAATGGTATGCCCGCTTCTTCTTCCTAATCTTCTTCTTCGTGGCGGTGCACGAGGGTCCTCGCTGAAAGACGATGCTTCCTCCACGATGTCTTCTTCATGTTCTTCATCAGCTTGCAGTGTGCATCAGTTTGTGTTAACGAGGACTGTTTGAAGTTCCTGTTGAGGTTTTCTAACGAAGCTTCGTGCTCACCAGGAGGCAACCTCCAGTTCTGAAAAGTAAAGCCAATGCAGAAGTGCCTTAAACTTGCATTCTCTCTGCTGGCCATCAGGGGGCGACTTCTCTCTGGTTGTATAGAAGTCTATGAGAAAATGGTCCTACTTCTCTCTGCTGGCCACCAGGCGGCGACTCCTCTCTGGTTGTATAGAAGTCTATGAGAAAATGGTCCTACTTCTCTCTTGATGTATTATCTCAGTAAACATTGTAAACATGAGTTTATGGTCTCAATCTCTAGTTTCAAGTCTTCTTCAATCCAGCATGATGTTCATTTAGTACATTATGGTCCATTTAGAGTCCAGCAGACCAGAAAGCAGGGGATGCTTTAGGGGGCGTGGCTAACCTGCTGATTGACAGGTCCATTTAGAGTCCAACAGACAGGTTTTGCAGAAACAGCCAGTTTAAACTGATTGAATAGTTTTTACAGGCTTTGTACTGAATGCTCTCTCATCGTGGCGATGCTCTTTTCTTCTCTGCATTCGTCGTCCACCTTGGAGTATTATCTCTTCCACTCCTCTCTCTGTGTTTCCACCATGCTGCTTTACCACTGCAGTCCTTTCAGTCAGCTTTAGAAGTCTCCACAGTCTCAGAAATGCATCGTATGCCAATTTCTATATATCAGGTGCGTATTGCGTCCTTGGGAAGGTGCAAAGAATCACTACTCGGTCGATGCTATTAATTAATCACATTTCCTACCGGAGTGCTCCAGAAGTGCAGCAGGAGTCAGGTGGTGCAAACACACTTCACTGCTTCTACGTGAAGCGATGTGTTACTGTGGTGTGAGGCCCGGCGGCGGCGGAGATGTGGCCTACAGCGCATCGGCCCTCCTGTTGCCTCACTCCCGACGGCCGGCCACTTCCATCTGATGTGGAAATATTGAGGAGAGCTTTAAAAACCCTGGGTGGTTTCTCGGGCAGCCTGCAGATGTGCTCGAACTGTGAAGAGGAGAAAGGAAGAGGGGGAGGAGGTGGTGGTAAAGGTGGGAGAGGGGGCATCGAGTTCTCATGCAGGTGGAATTGTTTTCCATCTGCTGAACTGGAAAACATTTCAGAGAAAATGTGTGGGAGGTTCAGTCGAGGAATGCCAAAGCACCGTTCTGCAGCACTAAAAACCGCTCCGTCGGAATGTGCATCGGCTCTGCAACTGTTTTATTACCGTCCGAGCAAAGTGATCATACAGCTCCCGTCGCCGCGACCAGACTCCGATCTTTCCATTCATCAGTGGAGAAATGTATCGTAATGTATTGTACATTTCATCAAATTACAATGTTTCCCTAAATATATTTTTAGGCAAACTGTTGAATTATCACATCAGAAAAGCTGAAAAGAAAAAACATACTCAACTGTGAAAAAATGTTTACTTGAGGTGTTTTTTTTCTAAAAAGAGAATGCAAGAAATCTACGGCAAGTATGCACTTCACCTTGAATCTTCCCCACCCCCCAAAAAGCTTGCTGAACAGCTACTACTTTATTCAGACGAGAATCTAACACTTGATATGTTGTACTTTCTTTCTTTCAACAAATGTACTTTTATTGTAAGTTTCCTTGGACAAAAGCGTTTGCACATCTACTTAAAAGGTGTTTTTTATGTTCATAACTTGTTTCCACTGCCCCCAGGTGGCCAAAAACAGCCATTACAGCAAATAATAATCAACTGGCCAAACTTCATTTCATATATTATTTGGTTGTTTTTAAGTTTTATCGTCTTTCACAGTGAAATATTCTCAAACTAGCTGAACGAATGCCTCGATATCATCTATCGGTATGATGGTCGGGATCGTTGAAAGAGATTGGTAATCGAAACCAAAGAGATATACAACATTATAGTCAAGTCGTGTCCAGTTCCACATCGCTCAAAGTACAAAAACACCATCCTGTCCTGCTCAGACGAGGCCACTGCCTCGGTCCGGCGGTTCCTCGTGTTCTCAGGTGTGTTAAACTTCCACCTCGGGTCAGAGACGCTCCACTCGCGCTTTAATGCCGGGCGGCTTCCACAGCGCAGCTTTCAATATAAATCATACAGCAAACTCGTCTGGTGACTTTTGTTCACTCAAGTTGTCGTTTTCATATTCCTGTTTTACTCTCCACACTCCCACCCTTCTTCTTTTTGGATGTTTCTTTTGTTTTATGTCTCTCTTTCATGTTGGAAATATTGTTTCTTTTATGTTCCGTTTCTTCTCTTCAAACTGTTTTGGGTAATGCAGCGTAGCGGCGGTAATTATAGCACCTTTCCATAGAGCGAGGATTAAGGTGACTTCATTCAGAACACAAAGATGAGACGCGCTCTTAAAAACTGTGTTTTTTTTTTCTTCTTTTCCTCGCCGGTGGACGGCGTCTGGGAGGAAGTTGTTTGTTGCGACTTTAACGGCAGGTGAACCGTCGACGTGTTTCTTAGAAAACGTGACCTGTGGTCAATAAGCCCTCAACGTATGTCATTTCCTCTGTGAAAGCAGAATAAATAGTGAGGTTGCAACCTGAAGGTCTCGTTAACAATCACTGCATTTAATTATTGAGTCGGCATTTGTGATAAAACTCGTGCAAACACAGTTCTACAAGCGTTGTGTGATTTAATCAAAGGGGTATCCGGACATCTGTGGGGGTCGCCCTTGGAGAGAGTCACCTCCAGCCGGCGGCCATATTGTGCTCTCCAATGTTATTTGTATAAACGGCTATTGATCTTCTACGGGGAGGACTGGCACTAGTCAGCAACTTTATCAACAGCAGAAGAAGAAATGAAATTACATTTTTTTGATGGATGCTCCTGTCAGACAAAAGAAAACCAAATGCCTACAGCGTCGGGGGGCGGGGGAGGGGCGGGGGTGCACTCCTCGCCAACAATGATTGTGCAGGTAAACCTGAGCTGTACAGTAAGTTAATGTAATAGCCTCCGTTCTTCTTCTTTATTTATGTGAACGGAGCACCTCTGACACTCTTGGGGTTACTAATTTGTCCCTTTTTGACTGTTGCACCTTCACATCCCTGTGCATCACATAATGTTGCCTTGTTAACTCCGGCCCCGCTGATGGAAATGTAATTCCCCCGAGCAGAGTGGGGGGAGCGGCGGGGCCCTTAGACTCAGAGTGCTAATGAGATCCCAGTGAGCTCTTTCATAATGAAACATCTTTGAGGGCAATTGTCCATCACTAATAATCATATGGTAATAACCCAAAAAAAATCTGCACCGAGGAATAGAGTTGCACTCTTCTCTTCTCTGAGAAGAAAAAGGGATTTCTTGATTTTATTTAGATTTTTTTTTTTTTGGAAAATGTGACAATCCTGCACATTTGATTAATGCTGGAAAAAGTAAAAAAAAGAAAAGCTTTTTAAAAATCTTAGCATGAATAAGTGATCAATTAAAGTAAGTGTGTGTGTGTGTGTGTGTGGTCGACATTGGCTAATGTCTGTTTAATGTAGTTGCTAACAAATGGGCCATTCATCATAATGCTCTGTCCCTAATTTCCAAACTGGTGCATGCTGGGAAGGGACCGCATTAGCATTAGCATTAGCGCCACCAGCGGGACTGCTGATGGAGTCTGAATTGATGCCATCCAAATATCACAGTGTGTGTGGATGGAATAATTAACGGGGGGGAGACGCTTTGCATATCATTATAGGTTTGTTCAGTTGAAGTGACAAATAAAGTTTTTTTTTTTTTTTTTTTTAAACACTATTTGCAACAGTTTTTCATACCTTTGTCGAAACGCCCGCGAGGACATTTTTTCTTCAAAGGCTGATCAAAGTCCTCGAAACATTGCATCACTCTCAAAGAGTAATGATGAATATGCAGCCATAGAGGGAATATCATTACATTTTTTTGTGGAAAAATTCAAAAATATCAACGGCACGAGCCTCCAAGGTGTTCTTATAATTCAAATCTCCATGGTAACGAAAACAAGGCGTGTGACTGGTTAATAGACGCATCCCTTTCACAACTTTTTTTTATTGTTTTTAATCGGGGGTTTGAATTCCACGTGGAATGAATGGGAAAAGAAAAAAAGATGTATTTTTCTCAATAACCTTTTGTGATTTCTAACACAATTCGGATTGAACAGCAGCGATGAATACCTTAGAGGGACGTGTTGGGAATTGGCACATCGGCGGTGTAATTACAGCTCGGTGGAGATGCCTGATTCTCCCAGTTTCCAGAAAAGCCATTATCAGTGCAGCGTGGAGGAGCGAGGACCCGTCTGGTGGACTCTGGACTCGTCAATAAGAGAAGGAGCCGGACAAAAAGCCATATATTATACTAATGGATAAATAAACATGCAGACTCTGGATCGGTGGACCATCAATGAATGTTGCTCTGTTGCTGCTCAGGCTAAAAAAACAGTGAATAGAAACGGTTCCTCGCAGCAAATTGCAGCTTCACAATTAAACTCCAAATATTATACGGCAATATACATATTATTTTAAGAACTCAGCTTCAGTCTGAAGTTATGTTGAGGTGCATCATATTTTCTCCTACGCCAATTAGAGAAAACTGCTTTTTTCAGGAGGGGAGGGGGGATAAAGTTTTTTTTTTTTTTTTTTCAAATTTACAAATATCGATGGTCAAAATGCAAAAACTCCTATCTGATTATTTTTTATTGTTGAGAAAACTAAGTAAACAACTTGTTTTTTTCTTGCATAATGCTATTTGTCAAGGATACCCAATGCAAAATACAATGTTTTTGGACTATATTACTTTATTATGTGTTAACAATACCGACTAGGTGTGAAATCCACCAATCAGAAAATCCTCCAGATGGGAGGTTTTGCTTTGCGGCCAACGATATGAACTTGAAATTGAGCTTGATTTATCCTCTTTAAGGCGATACAGGCTTTCTTACACTATACATATACATTAATATTGTACATAAAGTATGTTCAGTGTGCACATTAAATCCATACCAGCTCCACAAAAAAACATTGTATTCATGACTAATGTCGCAATTACAAATTCATAGAGAAATGGAGAAATAATTATGCAAAGCAATCTATCTTGGCGTCGACCAGCCCTCAATTAGCCGGGCCAAATCCAATTATGAGGAATAAAATAATTGTACTTAACTTTTGGACTTGGGGTTAATATTAACGAGCACATTCAGTAATCTCAAACAGATGGAAGATATCGACTTTTGGCTTCACGCTGTATGTGCTTCTTCAGGATATAGTGTTTACATCTACAATATCCATATCCTGCTTCCTTATCTGCCTTTATAAACACATGTTATCTGAATTCTTCTGGCTTGGATCTTAAGGTGCTAATTAATGACCAGGAATCTGGAGCAATTATACATATTTTACCTGTTTATGGAGGAAAAAACATGAATGATGCAAACTAATGGATTTTCTGAACACGGCTACATTGATCTGTTTGTCTATAAAGGTTAATTTCACGTCATTTTTTTAAAAGGATGTTGTTTGAAGTCTGATTTTCATCTCTTTTTGATGCAAAGTTCAACCCGGTCCTAATGTTCCTGCATTGATGTGTCCGTCTGTGTAGGGATACAAAAGGGGGGGGACGCTGAGCTTTGCAACAAAAGGACCTCCGTTACAAAACGGGTTTAAAATCGAAGCTACAAAACTAAAAAAGCTAGACAGGGTGAAGATGGATTTGGTTTAAAGGAGGACACATGAAAAACCAACTCTCTGGTGCTCGTACTTTTGGGTATTTGGAGTTCCTCCAGCTGCGGAATGAGAAAACCCGGTCAGATTTTAGTCGGCTTCCGAGATCAGAAAACTGATTCACCCAGAAATTCAGATTTGGCACAAACAGACACAGATATGCACTGAACAGACACTGTTACATCGTGAATTATGGACAACAAGTATCATCTTAACCAGCACCTTGTTTATTATGGCGTAAGGCGAACGGTTGCACTCCTCGTTAAACAGGCAGGTAAACATTTCACCTGCTAACAGCACACTGACCTTGAAACGTATGTGTTTCTGGGCCCATCATTAAAATCCAGAGCTCGGACCAGATCCGATTCGATTGGCGTCAGGAGCGAGGAGCCGAAAGCCCTCGGGTCATATTGCTCCTTCGTTCTTTTTTTTTTTTATACATGGGTTACAAAAAAAGCCCTCTCCAGTTTGACGGGTTCAACACTTTAGGCCTGAGGCGATGTGGATTTTTAAACTTGCAGAAATCAACTGGTTTGATAATAACATTAAATCAAATGGCTGTTTTATGAGAGAGGTTTGGTGCAAAAACTCGCAGAGGAATAGTTTCTGTTTTTCCAGATCCTTCAGCTCGTTTCGGTTTCACGGCCGGCACGTTGACTCGGCTCCACTCGCTCTCATTGAAGGAATAATACGTCACGTTTGTCGGTCGCTGTTTGTAAACGTGTGGCGTTCAAAATCAGCGTTTGTTTTACGACAACTTCCTTATTCGGCACCAAACTCATTTTCTATCAGATAGAAAAATAATCTATAAATGCAGCTTTTTTTAGCAGGTGGTGACCAAAAATGGAGCAAAAATAGGAGAATATTGAATCTGGTGAATATATGAAAAACGTGAGCAAGCAATAGTTTGCTACAGCATTAGATGGCAACATAATAGTTGAGGACTATGTTGCACGCCCCCTAGTGGCCTTAAAACAAGCTTGAGAACTATGTGGTGCCCCCTTTAAGTGTAGCTAGTCTAGTTAGAACCATTTTGGTTCTATTCTTATATAAAACCAGGCACACTTTCCATGTAAACACCATCCAGATGGCCTATCAGTCTGGTGACCTGCGTAGCATGTTTACTGTACCGTAGCTGGAGATAAGACTGTGTACATGATTGATTTTCCTTGACGGTGATGAATTAAACAGGAAAACGGTCCAGTAACACCTGGCGCTACTCGTAAGTTGCGATTTCATTTCAACATTTAAAAAGGATGAGATACACTTTTATGTACATAAAAGTGGAGAATGATGAAGTATGGCGAGATCCTACCTCATTACACATACGTCGGGCGCTTTGTGAAACCGCTTCACCCAGCATTGTCTGTTCTGGAATCAAACACAAACACTAACTCCACGTACAGAAGAGATTTCCCCTCAGAGAGCCGCTGTAGTAGACTTCCTCACGGGGCTGGGAGCAGCTTTTTTATTGACTTCCGTGACTTTGAGGGTTGTAATTTGCTTCTCCGTATTTTGTTAGACACACGGTCATTTGGAGCTCTATCGCGAGTGTGCAATCTCACTGAAGGATGTTTATTCAGTCTCTCGGGAAGCTCCCCATCTTTAGACCCGAATCAATCATTTCCATAATAAAGACGTACAGTAGGTGTTTTTGATGAGCGCGAAAACTTAAGCAGATGTCAAAATTTTAAAAGGAACTTTAATTGTCAAATTAACATACTTTAATTATTGTTTTTTAGCTAAACTTGGGGGGAGCGTTGCTTAATACATCTTTCTTTTACACCAATTAAACAACTTCACACCCCGACATCACAGAATGAATACAACCCAATAAAAAGCCAGCAGTGAATTATTTTTTTGCATGTTACCTTAATGGATGTACAACAAGAGCAATTAAATTCGCCCGGTTTCACGGCGTTCTCACCGACTTTGTCATTTAAAAGCCTTCTGGCAGGTTTTTGTCACACATATCCATCTCTGCACTAAAACTGTCTCTGCAAAAAAAAAAAATCTCTCATCACTTTTTTTTGCTACATGCAAATATACACATTTTACACCGCGGCACAGTTTATTACTTCCCTCCTATCTATATCACTATGTTTACCAGACACACACCACAGCATGTCTGTTCCAGAAGAAGAAACCAATTTAGTTCAGTTACACAATGTAAGCTTATTGTGGTCGTATATATTAAATTACACTCTTTGCTTCCATTGATTTTCATATCTCGTTTCCAGAAGAGGGAAGATGTCGGGCGAACTTTTCCAGGAGCATTTCTGCAGAATGTTGTTCAGTCCTTCTCCCACTTCCTGTATGTATAACAAAGATAGTGGTGACCTTCTACCGGCTGGTAATGATGCAGGCAGGGAGGTTCTGGTCCGACCTCTGAATCGTGGCCTTAAATATGAAGTTTGGCCAGTCGATGTGAACCCGATCCGTCGAGTAAGGCAGACTCGCAATCATTGCATTTTATCAGAAATGCACCCAAACATTTTTTTAAAGTGTGGCTTTCCAATTCTGATTTTTCTTTCTTAGAACTCTACTTGACATTGACGCTCCAGACAGAACTGTAGTCAGTGAAAACCTTCAGAATATCTTACTTTACTGTTATTAGTAGTGATTATTTGCAGAAAAACAAAATGCTTGGTGATACTTATAATATCTAAGAATATGATCATAATTGACTCACTATTTTTGCTTTGAAGACATCTCCTTAAAACTGTATTATTTCAAGTTTCTCTCCAAAAAGTATACATGTTTTATAATTTACCTTTGCCCAATACTTGAAAGCAACACGCAAGTCACTGCAACCTGCAGTGCAACCGATCTGAGCAGAATGAATGGGAATCCATTATAATCTAGTGTCTGACTAACTCAGTTGAAGCCAATGTTTTAAGGGACGGCTGCTTATTTTTGGAGCTGTGATGTCATCGTCTCAGGATGGCGATGTCATCGTCTCCCTGTCATCGTGTGCTGGAGGCTGCAGAGAGAAGCCACCAGCCGAGGATCGACTCAGGGATGCAGCACTAATTCCCTTCATAGCGGCCGGTCTCCCAGCAGGCTGCTGCTCTCCGTCTCCCTCTGACCTCACACGGCTGCAGCTGTTATCATGGCCCTAATAAAGTTTGTATGATTATCCCATTGATTTCCTATGCGATGCCCTTAACCTGAGTCAATAAGATGCAAGCATGCACTAGTCTGTATTTACGAGGCTTTCTCTCCTTTTTAATTGTCTCTCCCCGTAACAAATGATGCAGTTAATTACTCCAAAATAATAGTCTCAGCCTTCAAAACTTTGCCATATTTCAAAAATAATCTTTTCCTAAGCGGTCGGTTTAACTTTTGAAGACGACACAAAATCGACCATTTTAAAACCTTAAAAGGATTACTTCCCCTAATTGAATCAATACTTTCCATCACATTGCTGTTTCCCCCGATTGGTAAATCTGTCGATACTGCCCTGACTATAAAAGATATGGTTATGATATGATATTCGATAATCAATTATTTCCTTACCGTGTGGTTTCAGAATAACAAATTAAAACACCCCATATAAGTTAATTATGTCTATTGAATACAATAACTGAAATACAGTTTGTGGATTTCTGCCTAATACCTTCAGTTTGTAGACATTTGAAGGGGCAAGTTATTCATTTAAGTTATATTTGAGGTTATGATTGTGAACGCATCGGAACATGAATCTCAGTGTTGAAGTGGAAATGATTTTGGGGATCGAGGGCAGAAAGTAAAGAGAAAGAGCAACGTTTTTTTCATGGGTCTTCACGGACCCCTAAGGCTGCGTGACACCTGACGTGTCATCGAGTCCTCGAGCTACGGTCGCCGCGGCAACACGCAGGAATAGAGATGACAACGCGTGGCGAAGAAAGGAATTATTATCAAAAAAAAAACCTGGAGGCCTCGACATGAGAGGAGACTGGGGAAAGCAGAGCCCTTTCAGCCTCGGATCTATCCGTATCGCTGGATGCAAAAAAGGCGACCCCCAAATCCATTACAAGCCAATTATATGTGGCGGCGGCCGGGGCCGGGGCCGGGCACTCACTCGTGAACCGCAGTGCTTAATCCACAAAGAGGAACTAATAGGAAAATTTGAAAATAGAATCCACACTCGAGTAACTTTGGGAGGGATTTGGTTGGATTAATGAACTGTCAGGCTCACTGTCAACACGCCCGGCGAGGGCGATCCGTTACCAGCCTCTGCTGAACTCTTTTCTGGTCTCGGGTCTTTTTCTAGTCCCTCTACATTTCTCACAGTATTTAAATTGACACTCGTGAGCGGGACGCCGGTGGGGGAACGGAAAACGGTGTATGTCGTCGCTAATGTTTCCCTGCTTTTAACTCGTCCGTACTCCCGTATGCACACGGATGAAGGCGTGCTCACGCACACACAAGTAGGGCAGACCGCCTAAACGAGACCCCCCCCTCCACCCTCCCGGTCTGCTTGGGTCCGAGGGGACTCGCACCGCTGCAATCACAGGGAGCCACCAGTCACACTCCGCCAGCTCAGAGTCGGCAGCGGACGAGGAGAGGGAGAAGAGGGAGGTAAACACGACGAAGAGAGACTTGAATTTGACAACTACACTCTCAAACAGACGAGGGGGGGGGGGGGGGCACTTAGACGCAAAGGAGGACTGACGTATGACATCATGACATGGATGCGTTGTGGAATGATTGAAGGTACTCAGTCAAGTCGAGCTGTGGGGAGCCTTGATAGAAAATAGTCCAAATCACAATATGATGTGAAATAGTGAGAATTTAGAGGATAGATAAAAAAGATAGTCGACTAAACGGGCAACAACAACAACACTGTCGGCCCCGTGGCTAACCCCGGGCATGAATGTGTAATTGTGTTTCAGACCGGCTACTGTAAGAAGCGGTGGTCCAACCTGACATCACCCTAGCCCTCTACAAACGGAGCTAAATTATGGATGAAGAGAGGAATGACCCCGATAGACGGAGGTGTATGTTGCATTACAGCGAGGGTCCGGCATCACCTCGCTTCTATAGAGCACTACGATATTAACAGGTGCCCCTAAAAATACCCCGGGTTTATCACGGAGGTTACTCGGCTTTGATCCGCCGCGTTTGATCTGACCATGATTTGAGGGTTTCATTTCTTTGAAGCAGTAAATTCCAGCAGGTCTAGTTCAGCATCGAGAATATTCTACAGTGTATACATATATTCATTTCCCATCAATTTCACGACTTTTATGAAGGACTAAAGGCTCGGTCACACCGGAAACATCCGTCCGTGCATCTTTTTCGATGAACATTTGGCTCCAGAAGCTTCGGTAATGTGATGGTTACTCACAGAACCGACCCAGCTGGCAGACCAAACACTATGTATGCGAGCGCTAATCAGTCACGACGGCTCCCTGCACTTCATTCTGGTTTCTCTCTCCGTCATTTGCTCACACCCGACATTCGGCTCTCAGGAGTGTGCATCACTTCGTTCAATAAACGCGAGAGGGGAGGAAAAAAAAGAAGCTCCCTCTGAGCTAACTGTCACTTAGCGAGCCCGTTACAAGACAGTTTATTCAAAAGATGTATGTGCCATCAATTCCTGTCTCCGCACCATCTGCGAGCCCATACGTCTTTCCTGGAGCTGTCATACTCTAAAGGGAGTACAGAGTTTAGATGAAAGAAGATGGTGCATTTCCATCAAAGGTCAGTGATGTCCAGTGGTTTGCATTTGGTCAATGGCAGGAATCAACATCGCAAAGGTCACCGAAGTTAGACGTGAACAATTTGTAGGGAATTTATTTCCCTGCGAGAGAACGCTTGCATCAGTACGTTAAAGTCGTTTTGTTTATCACAGAGGAAGCTGACCCAGATTCATTTTATCGGAGCGCGTATCGGAATGCATATCGGATCGTCTATCGCAGGGGTGTCAAACTGATCCAGTAAAGGGCCGTGTGGCTGCAGGTTTTCATTCCAACCAAGCAAGAACACACCTGATCCAACCAATCAAGGTGTGAAGGCCAATCAGGTAGGTGAATAAGTCAAGTCAGGTGTGTTCTTGCTTGGTTGGAATGAAAACCTGCAGCCACACGGCCCTTTACTGGATCAGTTTGACACCCCTGGTCTATCGGATTGTCTACCGGATGGTGTATAGAATCGTAGATCGGATTGTGTATCGGATCGTGTATTTGGATCGTTTATCGGATCGTCTATCGTGAAGACGCAGGAAGTCTGTGCACCAATCCTATGTCGCGTCATATCATTTATCGGCTTATTAACAGGCACACGTGTCTGAACCGATCCATGCATCCTGAACCCGATCATAGCGCACGTGCAAACTAGTGCTACTCACCTGGGGTTCAACGTTCGTGCACCGTTTTGCTACGTTGGGAGCTTCTCATCAGCAGGCGGAGAGCTGGTTAACATTAGCTGTTAGCAGTCCTGCTTGGCTAATTAAGGGAGCTAACGACTAACTTACAGAGGTTGCATTGAGTCATGCGTTGAAGGAAAATTATAACCCTTATGTTCAAACGTAATCCTGTTAAATGAAATTTAATAAATTCAGTTGATTGACGAAGATGCTTTCACAGTAATATTAAATGGATATTAGAAAGTATTATGGCTTCTTTCATTTCCTAACACAGCTTGAAATACATCATTAAAACTACTAAAAAACAAATGTGAAAATACAAGCATGTATTTTTCCTAATCGTTTGAATTGTCTTTTATGCAAATAACCATTATAAATAACAAAACAACAAAGTAAAATGGACTGATATGGTTTGGGAATCTGTATTTTACACATCACATTAAAAAAACCTCTTAAAGACGTGGGAGGCAATGGATGGACCAGGGGGGCGGGGCTTACTGGCTAGAGCCACAATCCAACAAAGTAATGCTCCCTCTTCTCCTTTCCTTTTACTGGCTTTTCAGCACAGAAAAGCTGGAACAATAAGTAGTGGCGCTTGGCAGCCGGCTGCACCAAAACACGGCGTTGCTTAGATGGATGATGCACGGTTGGTGTTGCTGCAGGAGGCGTCCAGCCGACCAGGAAGAACAGAGTGTTGCTCCGACGGAAAAAACACCTCTAAGAGACGGAGGCGATGCCTTGTAGTCCTCCTCGGCCCCTGGGAGCAATCGCTAGTAAACAAAAGCTCATTCACTTTTTGTCTTAATTCTGTCGCCAGCATCGGTCAGTGGTGAGGCACTAGGAAACACAAAAACACACACACACAAAAACACACTCGCACACCAGATAAACCCAAAATGAGAAACGAGGCATTACGACCAGAAACAATTGATTCTCCTTACATGATTCGATTTTTAAACACGATGCATCTCTATTTTGGAGCTTTCAAACCAATTCCTAATTGTTGGATATACAGTTGATGTTCTTACATTACTTCAATAAATTATGGGGAAAAAAAGATTGATCATAGACTTCACTTACGATTATAAAGTTACAGATTTGGTACTTCATTACGATGCTATAAACCGGCAGTTAACTTAATTTATGTTTCTAATGAATCCATCCCAACGTGTGATAACGCCTCGTTAAGGTCATTAGGGTGATGATGTTGATGCTTATTGTTGGTTTTATTTATATGAGGACAAATTGTCATCTTATGGGTGTTTATTGATCGGGGTGTTTGGGCTAAGATGCTAGCGGTAGCTTTCACTTGTCATAGAGGAAGTAGCACCTTTGCTACGTTATTTGCTACAACTTTTGTTTCTCTGAATATTGCCCACCTCTGGCTCCATTTTTTTTCTACAGTGGGCCTAATACGCCGTGAAATCTATAATGAATCTTTTTTTTTTTTTAGCAATATGTCCATATTTTGGGTTTTAAAGATTTGAGGGAAAAATGATTTCCTGCATCGATACAGAATCGTATTATTTCTCCCACCTCTTTGAATAATTCCCCATCGGCTGGACATCCGCGGTGGAGCGTTAAGACAATGAAACCTTTGTTCAAATGGCCATGAAATATGCAAATGAACGCCCACGTCAACTCTCCGCCATTATCAGCCACATTGTTCTGGAGCCGCCGTGGTGTCATCGGCCAGCGCTCCTCTCCTCATCTACATCACCCCAACCTTCAGACCCCCAATATCGGCTCTCTCCGTCCCACACTTCATCTCCATCTTCATCTTTGTCCTCTTCTCTTCCCTCTTAAAGCCAGTGCGTGGGCGAGTGGTTCGCTCTCTCTCGCCCTCTCCACTCGCACTGTTTTTTTCTTGATTGCCTCATATCCGTCCGTACTACAGGGAGTCCAGTATGGCTTACATTCAATTAGGCTGTCAATCCATCAGCACATCCCTAACTAGAAGCAGAGCAGAAGGAATGGCTTTTATGTGTGTGTGTGTGTGTGTGTGTGTGTGTGAGAGTAAGAGAGCGAGAAGCCATTAATGTTTCCCTGCGTGTATTTCACACACACTTCGGATCATGGCTCTATTAAAGCAATAAGAAATGTGTAGTCATAAGACACAAAAGGGGCTTCCTGCGCCCGCCACAGACCGCCCGGTGCTAACATCCGAGTCTTTATGATCGATTTTTCCTCCTTTTTTCTACCCCCAGACATGATCCATGTTTTTCCATTTACTTGTCAGATTTTATGTTCTCAAACACAATACCGATCTAATAAAAGACCGTCCTGGATCCATTCTCGCCACCAGCTAACTGTAATGTACGTCTCTGTCGAGACCGCAGAGGAGCGCCGCGCTGTACGGCAGCCTTGGGCATTTTCTTTGCATTTGTATGTGTGTGAGAGAGAGGGGGAGAGAGAGAGGTGATGGGTGTGTGTTTTATGTGTGTGAGAGCAGGTGGCGCCACTGATTGACTCCTTTTTCACTCGCTAACAAAGACGAGTAGCCGATGTTCCCTATAGAAACACTTGATTGTGAAAGTGTGAGACTTCGCTCCTTTTTGTTAATACCAACCTTTTTTCCGACGTGGAGCTGCGTTTAAGTAAAAAAAAAACATACCCCGCCCCCTCGGGAGGCTTTGTACATCTTGAACCTCTCAGCCTGAATGTATATATCTTCGCCGCCGGGAGGCCTTGAAGAGGGAGTGAGGAAAAGGCTTGATATTTGCGATTGAGATGACAGTAGAAAAACAAGCAAGTCAATTTGTCCGGGTATTAGTCCGGTGCAGGGTAAAGCCTGATTGATGCAGTCATTACTGCTCCTGGGCTGGAAGCAGCGTGCTTGGAAACCGGTTTAATCTTGATAAAATACAATGTAGAAGGAGCTAAACATGAGGGGGGATGAAGACGTATGTGTCGGGGTGGATTAGGCCTGCTGGGATCAGATCATATACAGTATATACGGGGAAAACATAAAACTGAGGGTTTTTTTTCTTAAATTTAATGGTGAATATCTAATTTGGAGAAAAAAAACAGAGATTTTGACTAATAAGTCCCGCCCCCTTCATTTAGACAGCTGCAATCAGGAAGTAAGTGTTCACAGACAGGCTGACCAATTACCTTCCACGGCCCGATTCTTTTGATTGGACGAGGTTTTTACAGTCCTGCCACGGCCACCGATGACATTTAAAAAAATATATGTCAGAGAATGTAATATATTCATTGCTGTTTGAATGTTATGAGGATTTCATGTAATATAAGAAAATGGTGTTTGAGTAGAATCACCTACTCCACCTTTAAGGTTTATTATCTCCATTCGGTTCGTTTGTAGACAAAATTACGTCAAAAATTGCCCTTATTTTTTATGAAATTTGGTGCAAGGTTATAGAAGAGGCCAAGGACGAACCCATTTCATTTTTTCCATAAAACGGTTCTGAATCACGGGGGCGGACGCACAAATGATTTCCCCATTTGGTTGACTTTGACGGGAACACGGGTTTGTGGTCGGCGGCAGCAGCAGCTTTTAAAAAGAAGCCTCCAGTATTCAAGGGAGGACGCTCTCGCTGAAGTTTCCTGACATTGCTCCAAAAGAGAGATAAATATGAAATATGAGAGCTTTCAGTACTGCTTAGGCCGGCAAAATAAGTCAATTAGTCACGGCAGGCAGCAGTCAAACGGGAGATTCTGCATGATGGTCTTAACAAGGGCCGCGTAGGACAAGCGTCCGACAGCTCGTTAAATTAATCCTTTGGGTCTGCTGCGAGTGGAATGAGGCGTGTGTCTGTGTGACCTGCTTATGTCCTCCACATTACACACACACACACACACACACACACACACACACTCGGCTCCAAATGGACTATAACATATTTGCGATCAAAGTTTCTCCTTCCTGTCCCCACGGTTGCTCAGATTACATGAAACTTGTGCCAGCGGGGGACATGGGAGTCTCTCCCTTACTCACTCTGTCTCTTTTTCTCAGTTTCTATTTTCTTCTTCTTCTTCTTTCCTGTGTTGTTCTACTTTTGTCTCTCATCACTGACTCATTACATCCTATGATGAAAGCCCCCTGTGAACACAAGTGCTCTCACTATGTAGGATGTAATGAGTATGTTATGTGACGGCTTGATGAAGAAGCTTTTTCTTTTTTTTGCCTCCTTTATGTACGAATCCTGCAACGACACTAAATGAGTCTGACTTCTCGCTCGGTAAACGTGCACGCTCGTGCTCCGTGCACGCTCGTGCTCCGTGCACGTGCGTGTTACAATAGAGAGCAAACACTGTCATATATCACAGATCCCATCTTTTACAACCTTCTTTTTAAAACCACATTATGAAGAGATAAAATCACCTTTCCAAGGCACGTTTGGGAAATATTCCTATATTGGCTTTTATTGAGTTTTTAACTTCTTTATCTTTTGTTTTTACTCATTCCTAATGTACCTGAGTGACTTTGAGGCAACTCTGCAAGGATATATGACTGTTGTGAAGTGCAATTTGGGAACATTTACTCTCACTGAACTCGATCACAGACGAGAGATACGACTGAACTATAAAAAGCAATTAAGCTTCGATAAGTAACACGATTGCAACCAATGCTCAACGTAGTGAAGGAAGCTGAACTCTTTATTCGGATCCAGCTTCCACAAAGCGGTCGCTCGTCTCCGTGGGGGTCCACACAGAAACACGTCAACAATAAGACGATTAAAATCGCTTCATTCAACACAATAACAGCTGACTTAGAATAAAAAACACAATAGTACAACCAGTAAGAGACCAAGAATTACAAAAGAAGAGCAAAATGATCACAAATACACAGCACACAACTAAAATAAACTAATATCAGAAGGTCAGCATTTGGCTTTCTGTCTCAACGTACCCAGAAATCTCTCTGTTTACCCCGGCTCGCCGCGTGCATCGCTATTCTCCTCCGTATGAACGGAATGTGCAGCTCTTTCTTATCAACGTGGCCCCACCGGCTAGCAATTTACTCCTCCTATTCTCATTTCCCAACCATAACAGAAGCCTATAAATTGCCCTCGGGGAAACCGTTTTTGACCTCCTCATGTTTCCTGCCTTCGCTTAAATCACCGTCTCACCCTCTTTGACACCTTGTGTCTCTGTGGGGCGATTTAAACATCCCTCAAAAATAAGTAAGCACAAAACAGCTCTGATAACCTCTACACACACACACACACACACACTGTACTTCCTGCAGATGAGAGCATAAGTCGAGGTGGCTCAAAGCCAGGAATAGCATTAATGAGTCGTGTTAACGAATATTTTATCGCACTGTGAAAGAAGCGAGAGGGAGAGCGTGAATATACTTCGGCAGTAAATGAACAGGATGAAGATGTGAGCTGGGCTATTGAGGCCGGCTAGCAAACCGTCATTTGTTGTTTTAGTTTTTTTTTTCCCAGGGTGCAGAGATTATCTGGTTGAGTGATAGAGGTGGCCTTGATCGGCCCTCTCGCCGCAAACCGCCGTAAATCAGATGTCACGCCGCCGCGGAACCATCAACCCTTCACCGGCCCGGGACGCACATATTTACCATGGTAAATGGCAGCCCCCCTCCTCGGTAAACACCACTGTTTTTCACCGAGCGTCAGCCCGCGCCCAACGGGTGATGCATCGCTCGCTGTACGTTCTCTGTAATTGCTCACCGCAAGATTCCGGTGGGGGTGGGATGGGGGGGACCCGACATGGAGTCGTTTCTTGAGTGAAATGTTCTGGAGGCAAGAAATGTGGTTTTCCCTTTTTTCTTTCTCCCTTTTTGATTATAGCTCGCCATCATTAAGCTGCCACTATTTTGAATTGTACAAATCTATCAAGTCAATCAGAATTAGCTGCAGGTCTTATTTTCTAAAAAAAAAAAAAAAAAAAAAGGAAAAAGTCAAGGGCTGTCACGACGGAGAGAATGAATCGGTTGGCTGAGCAGAGAATGGACCTGGAAAGCTGATTGTAAAGATGGAGGGGAGAGGGAAATATGTTCACCCATTAATTAATCTAATGGTTTTCATGGGACAAAGAGTGCATATCTCTGCTCCCTGCATAATGACAGCCTGGAACAAAGTCATTCACTGCATCCCATTTAATAAATGATGTGAGTGTGGGCTAAAGACCAGGAGACGAGGCGGAAAGCAGAGCTCGGGAAATCAAAAAAGACCGTTTTTTTTACCTCTGGATGCTGTGAGTTTAATGGAAAGTTCATTAAATGCTCTTTTATGCAAAATTCCTGAAACAAAGTGTGCAGTTTTCCTTCTTCACAAAAATAGATTGTTCAAAGTCATTAATCAGTTATGAGCACTTCATATTGGAAAATCAACAAATTAATTTCCAGCTGTTTTGTGATTGGTTGGACTAGTAGCTAAAGAGAGAGAGCGGTAGCCGGGATTTGATTGGAGAACGGGAGTGATGTCACAGCTCACTGGTGCAAAACGATTTGGGGAAACAGCCTCGATCTTATTGAATTTTAATTCAATGGATCTGTGATGCGTGTGATACGAGGGGGGGTGGGGGGTTGAGGAAGGGGAGCCGGAGGCCTTCTGGGCATCGTAATTTACTTTTCCCGCTTTTTTCCCAGAGATTTCATATGATATCCATTTCATCTTGGGGATTTTATTTCACACTTGTGGTTCAGTTTTCTTTTCTTTCTAGGCATCGTTCCTAGGAGCCTCTACGTTTGTTACAATAGAAAAGGACGGCCAATTAACGCCCGGCGATCCACTAAAGGTCTCGCAATATTTGATCGTTGTACCTCATCAGCTTCTTTTTTGCACATTTGCATAGATATGATGTCCTTGAGTAGGCTCTCGGACCGAGATGGGTAATTATATCACCCACACGCGATGTGGTATTTTCTGAATGGTGTGGTGCTGAATGTTGATTTAATGGTGAGAACTGTAGCGTAGATGCTGAAAGGTTTTCAGCCAATTATTCATTAAACACGTTGACTTTGGGGACCTGGAGTTCACCTTTTGCGTTCCAGAAGAAATCATCAAGAAAATGAAAAGAGGAGTATGCTTGTGTTCATACAGTTAGCATCAAGAATGATCTATATGCAGTGTTTAAAAGCATTATTTACTCATCTGGAATAAGCAACATGCTAAAAGGAGGAGGTAACATTAGGGGATAATGGGCTCATACGCAATCTCAGGATCTAAAATCATTACATCAGGTTTGTCAGCATTCAGCTGCAAGAAAGAACATTTGATCCAGTTTTGTCAAAGAGAGTCAATCTGCTTCCTGTCATTTCTATCAACGGAGAGAAAGAACTATCATCTGCATCACTCTGACAGCCCATTCCTCGCCTACGACATATTTTGCTGCAGGGGCGGCCAGTAAGAGGGAAGGCAAACGGATCCCAGAAGAGAATCATCTTCAGTTTCTGCACCGGACAAACCAAAACCACCGATATAATTACCATAAATCACCACACGCAAATCAGAAAACCACTGAACTGCAAATGCAAAGTTCAAGACCTTTTTTGAGCAGAATGTGTTGGTCAACAGTATCTAATGTAACCCCGAGGTGGGAAGGAACACTTGATCAATAACGTTGCGATAGTTTTGAACGGAGTTGGAAGACTGATGAGATATTTGAACTAAATTAAACTCTGAGAAATGTTCAGTCCTCCGTAGAAATGATCGTTCTGGGGGAAGCTGAGGAGGATTCGAAGCGTAAAGTCTCGGTGGAGGAGGTCAAGAGCCGATCTGCAACATTTTTAGAAAATCCTTAAAGATTCTTCTGTGGGAGGATGGGGGGCGTGGCCCGGATGGCCTGAGGGTCGTTTCGGCCTGTCGGGACCCTTTAACTTGATTTAGCCATCAGGAATGTTGTCAAATTGCGCTGCAGAGAGTTTCTTATTAAACCGGCTCGGCGTATAGGTTTGCTTTACCTGCTCCGGTGAATAAACGTTTCTATTATGACTTAAATTGTGTCTGTGTGCACACAAGGAAACCGAATGTTTGCTGCAGTCCAACAAAGAAACTGTGAGGAAGCTGCGTTTCCGTGGAGACGGTGGTCGGAGAAGGAGTCAAATTCCCACAATTACGATAGTTTGGTGGGTAAATGGGACCCCTCATGACGATGGCGCTTTCATTTAAGAATGCCAGAGAGGCTGAACATCATCATCTTATACTCAACCTCTCCAGGAAGTTTACAGCTGGAGGGTTTCTCGCGAGTCGTCTGACGAGCTCTTCAGGGAAGGAAGGTGCAGTTTAGTCTGAAGTGGAAAGGAAGAGCTAACATGTTTGTTTAGCCTCTCGATGGCAGAGGAAAGACGTTACACTGAACTCTAAAAAGCAATAAAACTACGATAAGTGACATGATTGCAACGAAGTGGAGGAAGCTGGAACAACATCTGCTGTGAAACTGTAATTAAAATACAAATAAACATATAAACATCGTTAAAACAGAATTCAGAGCTTCTTCAATGGTTGTTTGTTTCCCACCTTGGGCAATTTGTTTCATGTTATACATAGAAATATTGATTCGTACCATGACATGTATTTAAATTTAAAATCCTGCTGCTTTGTGATGCATCATTAGGAATAGTTCATCAGTCATGTTGGTTTAAGTCTTTGAATTTAACGTACTTTAATAAAATAGATGCTTTTTTTTACAGTTTCACCCAGACAGAACATTCTGACTGGAAGTTAATCACACTGTAAGTTTGAGAAATTAACAGTGTATTATATGCAGTATATACTCAAGAAGAAGTCGGTTTTTAATTTTGACTTAATGATTGTGTTTTTATTTGAGACTTTCTGAATTGAAGATTATGATCGACTGGAGAAATAAAGCCATAAAATATAATTTCACAAAAGCATGTTGATGAAGAAGACGCCAATATCAAAGGTGAAATCTTGTTTCCGTCTTTGCGGTTATTAAAAGCCATCTTCATCATGCTTTTGACTAATTGTTCTGCAAAGATGTTTTGACTTTAATTGTGTTGTTTTTTTAAATGGACTGGCTGCTTCAGCATCATGTTGACGGCGAGGAGAGGATGCAGGCGCCTTAAACGCTACACCCCCCCCCCTCCTCTCGTTTTAGAAAACTCCACCGAACCCCATTATTTCATCTGAAAGGGGGGATAAAATAGACGGAGACATTTATCTCGACTCCGACGGCGCCTCAATCTGTTGAGCTTGGCGTGAACACGCGGCACAGAAGCTCTCAGTGCTTTGGACAGTACAGTTGTTCAAAGGGACTCGGGGCCCGAGGCTTTTACCGAAGAGCGATGACAAACCTAAGGTGGCAAGTCGAAAGTCAATCTATCAGTCTGAATGAATCTCCAGTCACATTCATGTGGACAGGGGAGATAAAATAAGGAGGGAGGGGGTGGGGGGACGCCTTATTGCCACATTGAGAGGGCAGTTCCAGGGAGAACCGCACATCCCGGCATTAAACTTGTCACCGCGCCTCCTGAGAAAAACGCCATTCCTCGGATATAAAGCGGGTTATACTTTGTAAAGGCCGCGGCACGCCGGCATTTAAAGCGGTGAAATCAATGTTGTGATTCCCCCGTGGCGAGCGGTGGAGTCGTTGGACTCCGATGAACTGTGACCCTCTCAGAGTCGCACCTCCACCGGTAACAAGCTGCCTTAACGGCGGCGACCTTCGAGAGAAGGGAGTGGGAGGAGTGTTGTTGTAGTGTCTTATTATAACTGTGTTGCTGTTATTTAACCACCTTCCGTGCTAGAATAAGACATTCTTAGCTTCACAGGTTAGTGTTAAGCAACGCCAGTTACTTGTGTATTTGTCAAAGTACCTGGAAACGATTAGAACAAGTTCAAACCTTTAGAACTTCTTCCATAGCTGGATGGATAGATTTAAAAGTCTCTTATAGTCCTAAACAAATCGTATAAAAAGCCTTTAATTCATTTTTATCATGTGAAGCACTTTGTGACTTTGTCTCTTAAAAGTGCTGTATCAAATACACGTATACAATAAAATGGACTATTAATAGAGGTATTACTAATAAGTTGTTGATTTGAATCATTTAATATTCCTAGCCTCCTCAGGGTTAGCTCATATGCTACTAAAAACGATCCCTGAGATCACAGAGCCTCTAGAAACACACATTTGGTGATGATGCACGTATTAGTTTTGCTGTGTCATCTGCTGTGATTAAGCCTTGATACAAGAACGACATGAACTTGACCTTTTCCCCCAATCACTTACAGAAGTACATGACGAGACTTTAATATTCCTGAATTGTTTGTGTTTTAAAGAGTATATATATATTAGGGGTGGGTAAAAATATCGATAACTCCAAAGATCGATTAATAAAAAAAAAAAGATTCATGTTTAGACGTGTTGTGAATGCAGTACTTTATCCCTTTTCATTTTATTTTCAATATTTATTCCAGTGAATTTCATGGGAAATGGAGAGGCTGTTTTGAATGAAATAGTTTTGACTCAATTTGTCCTCTGATCAATATCATCTGATGTACATATACAGGTACTTGTGTATTCATCTTTATTTATATCACAATATAGTGATATCGTGATACGTATCGTATTGTGACCAAAGTATCGTGATACGTATCGTATTGTGACCAAAGTATCGTGACCAAAGTAACGTGAGGTTCTTGCCAACACTCACCCCTAATAAATAAATGTGTGTGTGTGTGTATATATATATATATATATTGCTTGATACCGCAGTAATCTGGAGGTTTTACTGCTCGGGCTATATCTTGTTCATCCGCCCATCGATTTTTCATTCTCCCCTTATCCTTTTTATATGCTCGGGCTTAAAGCGGCGCATACTGTTCGATAAGCAGGGAACACCCTGCAGAGTACCTGGAGAATATCCCCTTGTTCTATCCCAGAGAGGAGAAACCACAGGCTTTCATTCGGGGGATCAGTGGGATCAATAAATCACGAGAACTGATCGTAATCTCGGCAGAGAAAAAAACATGCCTTTAAATCTGTTTGAGGTAACGTCGGTCACAAACACACTCTTGGTGCTTAATTTCTTTCTTTATTTTGTCACATTCAGACCCATCTAAATATTCTAAACACAGCCTTCCCTTTGATAATCTAGGCGGGTGCTGATCCTTTGGCAAACTAGGAGGTAATTACACTATTTGCCGTATCGACTCAGCTAACCAGCAGTGATTTCACACTCAAAACAAGAAAAGAAAAAATCGGAGTGAGCCACATTATCCCAGGCTAACCATGGGAGTCTCCGGGGAGGGGGGGGGGGGGGGGGGGAGAAGGGGAAAAGGGTGAACACAGTGTGAAAGAGAGAGAGCTGGAGGAAAATACCAAGAAAGGAAGTTGGGAGTAGAGAGAGAAAGAAAAACGAGTGAGTGAGTGAGAGGTAATGAATAGCAAATCAGCTGCTTTATAAAACTTCTGCTTTCAGTGTTCAATCAGAGTAGCTCCCGATTGGCAATTTTCCTCCGGCACAATAGAGCAGGCCCATGAGGACCCTGGCCTCGGTAGAGAGAGAGAGGGCGAGGGAGATAGAGATTCAACCCCGCCGAGCCGTCGTTCTGTCAAGTTTTGGCAAAAACAGTACGGACAACGGGAGGTACTCAGTGGTTGAATTTGCTCTTTGGCTTCTCTTTTTTGTGTTCCTTCCCTTCAATGATGTATGAGGTAATGAGAGTGAGCCTTATATACTCATTTGCATAAAGGAGCTCCCCGTGATAGGAAACAGCCCGAGGGCTGCAGTCGGCCAGGAATGACTGACAGTCGGTTCACAGTGTGTTCTCTGCCGGGTCAACGGCACGCCACGCTACTTTGCTTTTTTTGTTTTTTTTTAAATCGCAGAGAAAAAGGAAAGTCAAAGCATCTTTAGCTGCCGTGGTGAGATGGATTCCCACGTTTTTCACTTCATGGCGACTTCAAAGACCCAATGAAACGGACGTTAAGGCATCTTTCGCTTCCATATTGTAACGTATACTCAAGTGAAATAGACCGCGGTTACAAGACGAGGGGATTGGATGGCTAAGAAATGGGCGGGGCTTAGAGTTCAGCACAGAGGATGAAAGTTGCGGATTAATTGATGGTTGGATATCATGATGTGAATGGCTGAAATTGGTTGCTACTATGATGTAAGCACGCGTCATATTTTTGTTTTACAGGGAAGAAAACATGATTTTATCTCAAAATATGCATATATTGTTAAACAATATGGTGAGGAATGTAATCTAAAAGGGTTAAACAGGTCTTTTCATGTAACGTCTACTTTAATGATCCAGTCAAATGGAGGTTAGAAGAGCTTTAGCTTTTATTGAAAGGGAACATTTTATATATATATATTTATATATATATATATATAATCCTTCACATTTGGTCAGACCACTTAAAATTGGGTGGGGTGGCTTAACATTCCCTTATGGCTAAAAGTTGCAGTTTGATTGCATGATATTATCGCCTGCTTGCATAAGCAAGAGTCATATTTCCTTTTACAGGAAGAAATACAAAGAAATAATTACTTTTTTATATAAACTGTTCTATAGATGCACAAGGTGATCTTCTCATGTAATTGCTGGGATGAGATACCTATATATCCATATCTTTACATCTTTACACATGTCTGCCTTTGTTGGTAGGCGGTGTGGTTATGCAGTCCACTGATGAGAACGGTGATAATACTCATGAAAGGAATTGCTTTCTGTAAATTCCATTTGTTTTGTTTTTTTGTTTTTTTCACCCCAGAAAGAAATGCAGTTTGGGTCATTGTGCAGTTGAATCTCCAATCGAGCGAACGGAGCGGCTCGTATCTCTTTTTTAAGATAATTGTTATTGCGTTGACATGCCAAATGAAATTGGAATAGAGCTCATTAAAAGTGAACTGAGCATACAAGAGAGAGAAAAAAAAGTCACACACAACTAATTTGGTGCAGCCTAATAAGACACTTGATCATAGCCGCTTGAGCCTTTATGTTATTAAATTTTTTTTACTGGGCATAATTTCCACTTCTTTAAAACTAGTGGTGGTTACATAAAAGAGAGTTGACAAAAAAAAAAAACATGCTAATTGCTTCTATAAATTGAGATGAAGTGCTGCGCGCCCAAACGGTCGACTGGCTTTGTTCAGTCGCCGAAAAACAAACGCACACAACATTAGTCCACTTCCAAATGCATGTCTTTCACCTACATTAAGCCCTGTTTCACACACACACAAACACACACACACACATCTCCGGGGGGCAACGTCGCACACTTTGTGTGGCGAGCAAAACGTGGCGAGCATTAAGAGAGCGACTCGTGGGAGAAGTAATTACTCCGGACAGCGGCGGGGCTGAATCCAGATGGACTTTGGCAGCACCAAGGCCGAAACAACCTGCTGCCAGAGTACACACACGACTCATACCTGCATTCGCAAAACACTCACTGCTTTGGCCCGCTTCGCCCCCGACAACGGCAACATTTCCAGCAACATTAAGTCTCTTCTGGCTGGCCGACGGCAATCAAGTGAGAATGCTTCAGGAAACACAAAAGAACGGTGTTGGGGGGGAAGATATGTGCAAGTCGAAAGAAAGCAATGCAACATGGGTAATCAAACATAAGAGCGGTTATTGTACTCCAATTGCTGTTGATGTCTTTTCCGAGGTATTCTATATTTGTGTTGAGTCTTGAGCCTGAAAAATGTATATTTTCTGTTCTATTTGAGATCCAAGATGAATCTCAGCTTTTAGCCCCCCCACCCAAGACTTTCTGTCTTATTGGACCAAGCTTTTATTCTATTACCGAGCACTCAGACACGAAGCAGCACTGCCGACATCTGTGTTTATTTGTCCTTGCTGGTAGCGTGGTGATGCCCATCGTGTTCCCTCCTGTAGATAAGTGTTGTCACGATACCAACATTTTGGTACCGGTACCGGTACCAACATGTATTTCGGTACTTTTCGATACTTTTTCAAATAAAAAGAGAATGCAAATAATGTCATTATTGACTTTATTTTAATAGAAAATCTTAGAACAATAACATATTAATCAGTAAATAAAATGAAATACCACAGACAAGCTTTTCTAATGCACACAATTTTAAAATAATGCATGTATACATGTTACAGCACTGGAAAAAAAAATAAGGGACCACTTCAGATTTATTGTAAATCTGCATGGCTACATGTATGGCAAACAGTTTAGAAATCACTGTGAAAATATAAATACAATAATATAAAATATAATAATATCAATAAACTAGGGGTGTAACGGTACACAAAAATCTCGGTTCGGTACGTACCTCGGTTTTGAGGTCACGGTTCGGTTCATTTTCGGTACAGTAAGAAAACAAAATGCAAAATATAAATGTGCTAGTTGTTTATTACTTTTGTGCTTTTAACAGTAGGAACATGCACTGGAGCTAGAATGCTGCTCAAAAATATAAATACAAGTATTTAAAATATTTATTTAAAAAATAAAAATAAATAAAAATAACAGACTGTTTCTTTAAAAATAATTCTCCATCTGATGTGCAACATTGAACAGTTGCAACACTAAATAGTTTCAAGTTGTTGCTCAGATTAAATAACATGAATAAGGCTCAGACTGTTTTTTTAAAAACAAATCTTTTCTCCATCTGATGTGCAAAATTGAACAGGGCAGGGAGAGGCTGTTTAAATGCGGTGGGGAGCTGTGTTTGCACTAAAGGCGGGTCCACACCGGACCGAAAATCGGCGTCTTTGAGAGAGTCGGCGTCCGTGACATGAGTCTCCTTGGTGTGGTCGCTCGAATCGGCCCACGTCGGCGTTCATTTCAGCCGATTCAAATGTGTAATCTGCCATTCGAGTCGGCCATATTAAGTAGCCCGACTTCATTTACCGACGCGAGTCGGGCAGTCGGTGCGGTGTGGACCCGCACGCTACGCTCGTCTTACTCCTCGTTGTAGCGATGTTCACGTGGGGGTGGTGCCATTTCAAATGCGTCAACAGGTTTGACGTGTTGCCAGAAACATACCCGACCTCACATGAACAATGTCGGCAAACCGCTTTGCCGAAGTGTTCCCAAACGGGAGACCTTAATGTCGCGGGAGGGTCCTCCAACTCTGGCTTGTTGCCAACGCTAGCGGCATTAGCCATGACGTCCGCTACTACTGCTGTTTATTGTGTCGCGGTGTGCGCAACTGCGCATGTGCCGCTGCAGCAGGCTCCACAAATGCGGTCCTCTACTTAATATGTCCGTATGGAAACTCGTTCGGTACGCCTCCGTTCCGAACCGAGCACCCCGTACCGAAACGGTTCAATACAAATACATGTACCGTTACACCCCTACAATAAACCAGCTCTATTTTTTTCTACCAGAGCTACTTCTGTTAAGAGTGAAGGGGGGTGGCGCTTGCTTTTAGCACTGAATGTGGCTTTTTTTCCTGAGTAAATGACCTGTCGTTCCCTGAGCTCAGTGTGCAGGTCTGGGGGCTTGTCTTGTTTGGCTAAGTCGGAGGTGTTTCCACCGTTAGCCATGCATGTTTTAAACACCGTTTACACAGTGGTGCATCGGCGTTAACTGCAAGTACCGGTCCCGTCCAAACGCAAATTAGTACCGTTTTAAATGCCTCAGTACCCCGGTACCAAATTAGTACCGGTATACCGTGCAACCCTACTGTAGATTTTGAGGAAGGTCCTCTAATGGAGATGGAAAGTGGCGGGCAACAGGAGTTTATTAAGGACGTTGTTGCACTGTGATGATAGACGTGATGCAATGACAAAACTGTCCGTGGTCTCCTAGACGACTACGATAGATCCTCACATTAGCACAGTAGACCAGGTCGCTGCCATATTTATGCCTAGACGACGTTACTTTAAGCGTCGATGGAGCAGCTACAGCTTTAGCATAGCCAAGCTCTGATCGAGCCAAACTCCATTCAGAAATCAAGCCTTTAAAAAGTTGTTTGCTTATCGCCTTGAGGACGTATCTAACAAACCATGACTTCAGACTTTTTACAAATTGTCATCATCATGCAGTAAATTTGGCATCCTTTGTACCCACTTATTGCAGTTAAATCACAACAAAATGGTTTATTTTGGGAGCATACCGCTGTAGTAAACCAGCCGATGTGTATCTCCCTATTCACAGTGAACACAGCTAAATTAAATTCACCGAGCACCTCTGGGTGATGTTATGAACTCATACAAGTCGGTGTATCTGGGACTCCACCATCCATACAAGGCAGCGATAGTGTTATTCACTTGTATGGGTTGGTTTTGGATTAAAAAGTAGGGCTGGGCAATATGGCCGAAATCTTCTAGCACAATATAAAGGTAATTTTATCTCGATAATGATCAGTTTTTCTTCGAAATTTGAGTCAGTATCTGCTTGTTATTATCACTTTTAAAGACCTAATCTAGTATCACCATATTTCAGTAGGAGTTCCTCACAATATGATTCAATTGAAGGACTATAACGTATCATATTGACTTATCACACAGCCCGACTAAAATGTTCCATTTAATGATGCCTTTCATTTGAAACTGACATGAAATGTGTGATTTAGGAGGAGGAATTCCTCCTTCAGCTAATATATACTATTCAGAAAATAAAGATGGAAATAAAGATAAGACGGCATGCAAAACAACCCTCAAATATACTGGAAATGTAGCCGTTTGAAGACACTCCACTTCTGAAGCTCGATGGGACGTCGCGGTTTCAGTACAGATTAGAAGAAGCTGTCGCTGGTGTCAACTGATATTTACTGCAATCAAAAGACACGCAAGACTGGTGATTTTGGTGGAAGTTTTCTCGGTTAAAATTTCATAATGGAAGTCCAACTCCTTTTTTGTGTTGTTGCTGGAGTTGAAGTGTGGACGAGCCAACGCTCGTTTAGGTTCAGTGTGAACGACAATCAGTAGAAGGGTTTTTTCGGAGCGTGTGCAGTGGCGAGCTGAAAGGCTGTGATCCATTTTTTAAGTGAGGGTTGGCCGTGGGGATGCAAGTTCACTAATGACGCTGTGAAGTCTCCTCGCACGCTGCTTGTTATAAATTCCCTGTAAAGATGGCAGCGAGGACCCAGGGACGGGGGGGAAAAAGGCAACGCAACAAAAAGGGTACAGTAGATTTGTCAGAGATGAGACGTTCGGAGAGCTTTCGTCAGATTTCCCAGGCAGCGTTTGAACAATAGAGAGTTCGGGGGGTTTAAAGAGCAAAAAAAAACCATGATATTGCATCACTAAGAATTAATTATCAGGCTACTCAAGTTTTGAGTGACCTACATAGTAAATAACTATATATAAGGATATTCAGAGCATGACCTGCACTGTACCAGAACAAGTCTCAGAGGACACGTTTGTGTCACTTTGTGCATTTATTACTACTGATTTTTTGTTCTTAATTGATTTGTTTATTCTATAAAAGTACATGATATAAGTTGACACGTTCACATCTTGTTTTGTTGGACCAACAGGCTCACAACCTGAACCTTTTTTCATTTGCAATGGTATAAGAAAGACAGAGATTCTGCATTTCTGTTTGATACGTCAGCGCCTCAAGAGATTAACTAATTATCTTCAATTAAATTTCTGTCAATTTATAATAGATTAATGAACTGAATTCATTAAAAACTCTGGTCTTGATTTTCTCTTAACTGCTTTGGAAATTCTACCTTCTGCTCATTTCATATCACTTAGTCTTGTTCGTTCACCGGGTGCCTTTGTGAGCCGTCCTCATTTATGTGATGACCACATGTTCTGGCCACATGCACCCCCCCCCCTCCCCCATATCACGCAGATGGACTCAGTGGGGATCCGGTGGGCTGACACATCCAGTCGCCTCATCGAGTCCCCCTTTTGCAGAATGGCAGCACATCATAGTCACATCAGGAGGATTTCTGATTCATCCATTAGCAATGAAACTTGACTTAAATGCTAATTTGCCATATATTCTCATATTTGCTCTGAATGTGTGTTTTTCAGACTAATTAACATCCAAGGTTGGTTACCATTCCCCACCAGTATAAGTCATGTTTTTGGAATGCTCAGTAATGTAAAAAAAGCTACATAATAAAGGGCAAACGCTCTCATAGAAGCAGTTTGTTTTTCATTAATATATTTATTTTACGAAATCAGATTTTTGATTTTGATTTTGCACCTCCGATGAGGTTTGCGTTGAGAATTATTGAACTTTCCTGGTTTTTGTTTGAACAATGTGGTGCTGAAAAATTAAAAAAGACGAAAGATTAGAAAAAATCTATGAAACTTTTCCAGCGCTTGTGTGGTGATAATAACCGACGGATCCAATTCCATCTCAAACAGACTGTTTGAAGATCAAAGCTGCGACTTTATCTCCAAACTAAGTTGAAAGCGTCCAGAACGAGGGCAGGGAGGGCGAAGGCTCTCTCTCTCTCTCTCTCTCTCTCTCTCTCTCTCTCTCTCTCTCTCTCTCTCTCTCTCTCTCTCTCTCTCTCTCTCTCTCTCTCTCTCCAGAACAAATCCAGCTGAATAGATAAATGGAAAATAACTTCTTTGCAAGCGTCAAATGATCCAATGATCCATAAACGGTTGCATTTCCCGGAGAGAGAAAAAGAAAAACGCATCTTCTTTGTGCTAATAGAGCGATTATAAAGGAGACCGATTCAAATTAATTGGACATCAACATTAGCTTAAGCAGATTAAGCGCGGAGCTGTCAACTGTATCGTTAGCCTTCGTGGGTTCGATATTACAATAACTGGCCGCTGCAGCTGTTGGAATGAATTAAACACCACTTTTCAATGAAAGTATTATTCAGCCGTGTCAAACTAAACCCGCTGATATGGCATCTTAATAAATGGGAGCTAAATTGGCCAATTATTCAGTTGAAAACAAAATTCATGGAAAGTTGACTTTTCTTCTGACTGACAGGTTGAATAAATAAATAAATACATTGATAGATAGAAGATCCCTGGAAGGACCTCGGCAGCCTCCATAATATTAATAGAATATTGCCCAATTTGTTGTATTTAGACCTGGGGTTGATAAGCTAATTTCATATCATGATTATCGTGAAACGATTCACCGTATGATCCCGATAACTCTTAAAATGGCAGTAAAACAAAATATTTTGTTAAGAATTAAATATTTTTGTATCCTAGGAACATTTAAAACGTGATTAAAAATAACTATTTGCCTCTCACCGTCGTCTACCGTAGATATTTTTTTTTTCAGAAATAAGCTTCCCTGAGGGACACCAAAAGGGGGCGTGTCATAACCCGTCTATGCCTCGGGTGTTTGTCGTGAATGTGCGAAGCTCCGCCCCTTTTAAAACACAGGACAGGCGAGGAATGAATGAGTCAGTAAAGACCTTCACACATAAATTAGGGAAATAAAATCTGAATATCTTCAGGGGGGCGGGGTCTTGTTGTGGGGTCTAAGGTGGAGTAGGGGGGAAATATGACAATGGATCCCATCTTCCTCTGCGCTTATGTCTTATGTATTATGATGAAACATTATTTGCCTTGTGCCGTCCACTTTCGTCCACGCTTCATTAGGAGTCCAATTTATTGCCTGTTTTAGATGAAAAAGCACCCTGGAGATTAATTCTTGGAAGTGTTGTGAAATCCTTAATCGTTTATTTATTTTCCGAGGGCCCCCGAGGCTCCAAATATTCATCAGCATTTTTGATGTATAGGTGTATTAATTTTCTTTAATATTAATTGTTTGGAGGCCAGACGTTTATGGATAGTTTGTGTGCAATTAGCGCTCCGTGCGGTGTTGATGAAATATTTCTGTAAATTACAGGGGGATGGATCGTGTTTTTAATTATCTCTTAATTTATCCTAACAATGCGGAGGAGTTACAGCCGGTCGGTTCATTATTCAGGAAAAGGATAGAGGACTCCTCTATTTGTCCTTCCTGTGGACTGGAAACACCCGGGGGGAGGGGGGGTCAGTGTCCGCATCAAGCGCTGCCCTGATCTCCTCTTCTGGGTGCAGCAGCTCTTTATCGGGGAAAGTTATGATCTCTGGTTGGAGCCGGCGTCCCTGGTGGATCCCGTAACAAGGCCGGCGTTTGACACTGGAACTGAGGGTTTTCTCCCCCAGTGGGACGGAGAGAGGGACCAGAACCTCTGGCTGTCAGGATAATTGGCAAAAGGCACCTGGATCATACGGCAGCAATGACAGAGTGACATTCATTACCTTTAATAGTATTTTCCTCCATCACTCTGTCACTCGCTCCCTTGCTTTTTTATTTTTATTTCATTGTGCTGGTGTCTTTGCCCTCATCTCGCCCTCCGCCACACAACCCCGAGGGTCAACCGCTCCGATGTCTCTCTGCCGTTGTTATCCTTGGCACCTGAGAGATAAAGTCGCTCGTCGTGACTGATGACCACGGCTGCATGCAGAGGAGAGTCCGTAATGATGCCGCTACGCCGGCTCCAAGGCTGTGTCTGCACATCCGTGTCAGGTCACAGGCTGGATCGGCGGCGGCGGCGGCGGCCTCTCCGAGTACATCATAAAAACAGTCCTTGTAAATAAAGCACTTGTTCTTTCAAGCGGCGGGTCACAGCGTCGACGTTAAAGTCCTCCAGATGAAGGGAATGTGGAGTTTCATGGAGCGGAGTGCTACCTGACTTTCTTTTTTTCTCTGCTGAAGAGCTGTTTATGATTCTGCGGCGACTGGAGCAGATAATGACCAGCTGTGGGCATCACTCGCCGAGCGTCTCGGGGACCTCGTTGGCACGCCGAAAAGATCTCATTATGACGCTTTACAGATGTCACCTCTGCCACTTGTGAGACTCGCCTGTCGGCCTCCCGCGATGCCTTTCGTTCCCGGCTTTATCTGGCCATCGCCAGGCTCCGGTTTATCGTCGGGGACCTCTGAGCCGCCGAGAGGGAGAAGGTCGACGGCCAAGCTTTCGAGTTTGTGAACAGCGAGCGAGCAGATGCTCACGGTTTATTTACCGGAATCATCCAGCAACTCGCCTTCACTTTCCTGCTTCCCTTCAGGGTTGGTTGGAAAAGTACTAGAAGTGATGCGTGAGATTCTGTCATAAACACACGTAGCCTTGTAATTTTTTTGTTTCTCCAGTGTATGGGAGGTTCAGCCTGTTGAAAATAATTGTGATCATCTGCACACAAACATGTTTACATCGGTGTGAATGCTCCCGAGGTGATTCAAACCACATCGTTACAGGAGTTTGAGTTGCAGAAGTTTGTCAGACGTGATTCTAACTGACCACAGAAGAAGATTTAACGCCACTTGCGTGGAAGAAAACTACCCGAGGTGCCGTTTAATATGGTATAGAAAACATCAGCATATATATGAAAACAGTTATTGCACAATTGTCCGTATTGCAGTAAGTGTTATTGCTCTGAGTCATTTTCTATCAAGAAAATCTAAAGTCTGACATTGCAAAAAATGTAAAGGGCATGTCTTTGTGTCGTATCCATGATAAATCAGACCATCCTCACATCCCCCAAAAAAGCTTATTCTGATTCATATTTGTGTTTATAGTTCAGTTATGTGGCCATAGTGATTACACAGACCTTCACCCTGGTGACCACCAGCCTATTCCGTCGTTTTAGGTATGTAAGTACGATGTTGTATCAACTTTATGTAAAAGCAAATGATCACCTTTTTAGTTTATGTGCGGCCATCTTCAGCACCAAGCCCACGATTTCAGATTATTTCTTTTGCCGGACATGAATCCAGTCAGAAAATCAATTATACATGGTTCACATTGGAGCTCGGTCACAGCAGGTGAAGGAGGCCCAGTGATGCTGCAGCCCCCCCAACGTGATCTCTGCAGAGCATCGCCTGTGAGATCCCGTTCAAACCTGTAATGTCTTCTTTTTGAGCGTTAACATGTTGGAAACCTAAAGCTTTTGATTGGCTTGCAGCTCAAACCGGGACGTTTAGATCGTCCTTTTCATTGCTGATGTCGTTGCTGATGATGGTTTTTACTGTTTTCCGACAAATTCCTAACGTTTTGACTTTGAGCTGACAGTGCAACTCTTTGCATGTTGGGATATTTGTTGCCACAAATAACAGAATGCAACCATGTATAAATATAGAAACGGTCGGGGTTAACGAGGTCTGTACTCCTGAACTGTAATCACCGCGATGTGAAAAACACTTCCTACTTACGTGATTGCTTCTCCCTCGCTATCAGATAAACTGGAAGGCTTCTTCACAGCGTTAAATGTGTTTGTCTCAAGCCTCAAGCTGTTAATTGGATCTGAATGCACCTTAGAAATGTGCTACCTTTTGATGTTGTGTGAAACTACGATCCAACCTTACTAATACAGAGCTCATCGGCCACGATTCGCTATTCAGTTTGAACGGAGACATGCAGCCTGATCTTTGATGGTAATGAAAACATTTTTGAAGGCAGGAACTCGATCTTATGGTTCGCCACTGAGATCAATGTTACATTGCTCGACTAATTATGCAATCAAGCTGAATATAATTGAAAGTTCAGGTGGTAACCCCGGGCAATCTGCCCAAGGTATTTATAGGGAGACGGGACATACCGTTGCATTCAAAGCAATTTTCCGTGACATTTGCAAGCAATCAAAACTGTTACTCTTCTTCCTGTCAAACCGCATCGACACGTACAGGCGAGCATCGGGAACTCACTTTGTTGGGCGAAATTAGAAATTGTGCATACAATTTGCATAAATGTTTCCTTAAAGTCCTTTTTGTTTTTGTACTTCCCCTCCAGTGAATGATGGCCTATATTCCTCCCGCTGATTGCAATCTGAGCCAACTTGCCGCGGTGAGAATGTTAATGGATGGGTTTTAATTCACTTTCTTAATTCAGTTAAGTCTCGATTTGGAGGCGCTCGATTGCCAATAAGCATATTAACTGACAATGCTTTTGCCTGTATTATTCAAATGCCGATGTGCTATGAATATCAGTGGTGGCCTTAAACCACGTTTGGAAGCGTGACTCCGTTGAATGGCAAAGAAAGGCTTCTTAATTTATTTCAGATTGACAAACCGTAACACACTCGAGTTCAATATTTAACCGTTACCCCATCACTCACAATCTCTCAAGCACTCTCATAAGACTCATAAATGTGTTTTTTTCTTGCACGTATTGATTTTGATCCGACGTAATTGATCATAGGGGAGACACTTAAAGACTCAACTCTGTCTTTCTACTTCTATAGGCAATTCCACTGCATCTCCTCGTATTCTTATTTTTTTTTTCCCCCCGCCACAATTCGAAGAAACAGGAGATGGAGAAATAAACACTGAAGTAATGAGCTTCGCAAAACTGTTACGGCGCGAAGAAAATCAACAGATGAAACAATTTGTGCGATGTAAAGCGAGATGAAAGAAGGCACGGTGTTCCCGTCTTTAATGTGCACTAGCGTTAGTCGTTAGTTTCACTTCCACGCGCTACAATGATCCGTTGTTCTGCTACAAAGATACTGTAAAGATCAAAAGCTCTGCTCTTTCATACCACCATTGAAGATTAGATATACTGGAGCACCTTCAGAGAGTGTGTTGAGAACGAGACTAATCACTACACTCAAGAGAAACACTCTTTAAACAGGTGATTCATTAAAACCCTTTAAAAACCACAAACTGTGAAGTCACAAAAGCAGAGTGGCAGCAGCTGTCTATATGAGCTATATGAAGCTAGAACATTCCCAAAACCTGAGAAGAGATGGTATGACACTTTCAGGTTCCGTTATTTAGCCAGTTTTAGCAACAAGGAGGAGAACACGTGTTAACGGAGGTTGCTGTGATCCCCCAGGTTTAGAAGGTCAAGCAATCGGCGAGATTCTTCCCCCTTTCAAAACCGGTGGAAAATTGTTTGGATGGTATTTACACAAGCTGCAAGGGAAACGAAAGTTTACATTTACGCTTTACAGACATAGATAATATGAAATTATACTGACATGGTATCTGGTTATTTGAAACGACTACAGTCTGTGGAGGAAATACAGATTATTATCCATTTTACTGTCTTTAAAGGTATAATATGCAATACATAATGTGTAGAATTATACAAAGATAATCCCTCTCAATCATCACTGATGACCCACAACAGGCTCTCTGCCTGTATGTTTTCCTTTCTTTTTATTTTGCTGGGTTTGTCACACAAAAGAGAGACCAAAGAGAGAGAGAGCAGGCAGGTCACGGCAGGATGAAGCCATTGAGCCGGAGAGGAGGAGGGAATGCTTTGTTTACAAACAACTGACTGCGTCTACTTATTATATCTTTTAAAGTGTTGACCCAGATTGTGGACTAACTCTCTCTCCCAGCTGCTCCGATCTCTTCCTGTTCATTCGTTGAGATGCAGCGATACCGATATCGGTGCGATACTGACTAATAGCTGGAGAAAACGGGTCCATCTAGTATGGGATAGAGGTGGGAGAAATAATCCATTCTATGATGCATCGCGATGCTTTGTTAAAGGGTTCTGCACCGATGCAGTAAAGTCGATAATTGATTTTTTTTGGGGCAATCTCTCCATATAAACTGTATCCTACAAATAGGAATTAGTTTGAAAAATTTGAAGGATAAATTCTCATTATATTTAAATCCAAAATAGAGATACTTTTTAGTTTTATAAAGTTAAGAAAGCAATTATCTCAGTCTCGGTGATGGAGTGAGGAAGTCAGATCCCTTATTCGTCTGTCTGTTTCTCCCACAACTCTACTTATCCATTCATCAGTCTCAAACTCAGACAGTCTGTCTGCCCCCCGCCCTCTCTGACAGCATACCAGGGCCACTCAGGGGGCAATTACAATTTAAAATGACAAAATGGAGATCATCGGCATGTCACAAGATCAAGTGAATGAAATGGCCCGTGAAAAAGGTGTGTGTGTGTGTGTGTGTGTGTGTGTGTGTGTGTGTGTGTGTGTGTGTGTGTGTGTGTGTGTGTGTGTGTGTGTGTGTGTGTGTGTGTGTGTGTGTGTGTGTGTGTGTGTGTGTGTGTGTGTTATGACATCTGCCCACCGCGGTGCGTCTCAGTCGGGGGGGGGGGGGGGGGGGGGGTAATGTAGTGTAACAGAGGGAAGGGTCGCGCTGGCCTCCTCATTTTCCAATCGCCATTACTCCCGACATTCAGCCGCACTCTTGATAGCAGCTACTATCCTCTCGCGGGGGATGTCAGCATTTTTATTTTTATTTATTTATTTCTTTTAAGCCAGTCAAATATATATCTAAATCCTGCATGCACTGCTCTTTGATAGTCATGATCCCTAAGAGGGATGCGGCAGAAAAAAAAGAAGCTTCTCACAAGCTTTTTAAAGAGGAAAGAGACACACACACACACACACACTCCAGTGGCTTCGACTGTATTGTGTGTGAGCTGTTGATTTAAGTCGCCGCTCTCTGTGTCCTGAAACAGCTGCTCTTATAAACTTTAACATTTCGGCAAAGCAAATGGGACTCTGGGAGGGCATCAACTCATGTTGTTTTAATTTAAATCTCATTTTTACAGCTTAATGTTCCTTGACTGTTGCTTCTGTTTTAAAAACCGCTGACTCGACACTAAATGTTGCATTAGAACATAAAGCTGTGCTGAAATTTCCACCCAAAGCCCCGGTTTGATCATATCGAGCCGTAGCTTTCTCTTAAGCGGAGTAGCCAGCGTTGTCGGTGCGACACATCCTTTTGCCTCAGCTTTAATTACACTACAGTCAGACAAACGTGCAGGCAGCCTCCGCCGCCTCCAGTCTCCACGCCGATCAATAAGTGGACAGACTCCAAAGCTGCCGCTGCGTGGAAAGAATACGAGCTGGTAGAAATACGAGAGAAAATTCTCTTGATGGGACATTTTGTTTTGTTTCTGCCACCTTTTCCGAATCCTGTGTGTTCATTTAAATGGATCTGATTAGGCTGGTTTTGTTACCTAGCACTTGCAGCAAATTAACATAAAAGGAGCCTTTCATTTGTATTATTTTTACTTTCCCCCTGAGCAGTGGTATTCAAAGCACACGGCGTTTTGTAAAATGTATATGCTGTCTAAATGCAAAAGCCAGACCGAGGGGGATGAAAAGAGCCGTACTCGTCCTGAAAAGTGCCTTTTTTTTTTTTTTTTTTTTTTCGACAGCTTTTTCTTAAAATGTCTTTCTGATATTCTGATATAAACACGAGCCACTCTGTGGGGATGATGTGCCGAAATGAACACGGTGGCAGAGTGCACCATTACTGTACCAAGTGCTCCAATAGAGAGAGGGAGAGAGAGAGACTGGTGGGAGGGAGGTGGGGTGAAGAGGGAGAGGCCTGTGATGTGAGAGAGACAGCGGACAGAGGGAGTGCTCGGATGGGTGGAGTGGAAGATTTGTGAGGATAGAGAGCAATATGGAAGAAGATGATTGGGAAAGATGGATAGGAAAAGATGAGACGAGGGGGTGGGTGGGAGAAAAAAAAAGGGGGGGGGGGGGGTATGATTTAGAGACAGTGGGAGAAAGAAATAGAGCTGAAAGGCGGTGAAAGGGGGGAAGAGAGCTAAGGAGCCGGCGACAGGAATAGTATAGAGGAGGTGTCACCGTCAAGGGTGTCTCAATGAGATGCCATAAAACACTCTCTTATTCTGCCTACTGTCACAGCACAGTCAGGGCCCCACAAATAGAGGCGTGACACACACACACACACACACACACACACACTCAGAGGTACATTAACATCTCTCTTGTGTTTATTCGCCAACAGATCTGCTCCCCGTTCGCACACCGGTTTCTCTGCATATCATTTACTTTCAACAGAAGTGAGCAGAATCAAAAATAACACATTTACAGTTACAGCAGTATTTGTGTCGTGCTTTCGTGGGTTTTTTTCTCGTGGAAAGGGAGGACAGTGTGACCGAATCGGGAACCGCCTTCATATTTTTTGGGGATATTTATATCATTCTTACCAGAAATATCAGCAACTGACGCAGCGGAAAGAGCGAGATAGTCCAGGATGGGTGGGAGGGTCAAAGAAACACAGGACTTTCATCCAGGAGGCCGCTGTTCGTGTCCCGGCACGAAACTAGAAGTAAACATTGACATTTTGTCACAAGCTAATTACATACATACATAATTCGTTGTTTTTTGTTTGTAACTTCCTGTGAAGACGGTATCTTATTTTGAAAAGACACAATGAATGTAACAAGTGTAAACTGACACTGGAGCACCATATAGTTTGAAGCTCGGGGCTACGGACATGAGCGTCGGTATTTGTGATACAACGGCTCTTTTCATTGCATTGGCCCTCGGTTTAGGGATTGTAAAATGACTGATATTTAATCCAGGCAGTTGGGTTGATTTTACACCTATTATATTCCTGAATACAGCGAATCTGTCCTCCCTTTTCAGTCAGGCAAGATCTCATTGAACACATCTTGTAATAGATACTCCTGTAAACATGTTTCCAGTTAATTTGTCCATGTGGATAGGTGCCAATCAAGAATGAGTCTGAGAAGTTTAGCCTCAATAACTTGTTGAGATGCGTAATTGATATTTACACCTCTAGTGCACAGAGAGAACGTGGAATAAGCGGTGTGTCGTGTCTAATTGCATTTTCACACTTGAAACATGGCGACCGTATTACAGAACAAACACCTCGCTTAAAAGGACGACTATTCCTTCGTCTCGGAACGGAAGACCTTCGGGCGCGCATCGGCACAGTGCAGCCTTCCGGTGTCGGCTCGTACTAATGGAAATATTGCCGAGCGGTGCAACCGGAGAGAAAAAGGTCAACGAGGCGGCTGAAGTGACACTCGGCTCAACGCTCCTAATTGCCTGAGGAGAATGTGGAGACGCAGACATGTGACGGGTTCTCCCTCGGTTTATCCGTTAACGACAGGCTCGTGTCGGTGTCATCAGCAGACGTTGTTGTTTGTTTGTTGTTATTTGAAGACTGGTGGAAAATAGCTGTGTTGAAAGTGGCGAGAGAATACTCCTGGATATGTTCACAATAACAACCTCCTATAAATGAGAAGTCAGGGCTTGAATACAAATAGAGATTGGTTTTGGTTATAATTAGCAGCGTTAATGGCTAACAGTTAACAGTTAGGGACAAAAGGAAGTGGAGCTGATAAGATACCGTCCTGTTTTTATCAGCAAACAGACGTTTTTTTCATCTTTATTTGAAAAAAGTTATAAATGCTTGAAAAAGAATAGTTTCCTAAAGGCTTTTGCAACATAAATAAAATATATAGTGTTTGTAAACGGCTTGAGGGGGGAGGGAGCATCGAAAATCTGCTCACCGACCATGAATTTGGAAACACTGCCGAAAGGTCTCTGAGACATTTCTAAAATGATGTCGGTTAAAAAAAGTCAGCGATCTCATTTTGCTGATGTCAGGATTTGGAGAACACGCCATTAAACAGCTGTCTGTTGATTGCAATAAAAAAAGAAACAGCCACCAGCAACAACAATAGCAATTTCCTTTGAACGTTTAGCCTCTGCTTTGACCATTATTCTGCCACTGCAACAAGGCTGCAGCGTTCCCAGGCAATCCGAGGCGTATGAGTCTCATATCTTTACACACAAGGACACTTGTTAAGGGGGCTGGAAGTTGCTGACACCTGTAAGCCCGTCGGATATCGTATCTGCATGTTAAACTGCTTTGAATAGTTCAGCTTAAAGTATTTTAACAAAAGTTGCACAAATATAACCTTCGTAAATATAAGAGAAATCATGTTCTTGCCAAAATATTTCACCAAGGCATTTATTTCCAGACTTTAGTTACTTGTGTTTCTACGATAAAGATGGAGCTGCTGGGAAGTCGGCACTAAAGTTTGGGGAGGAGTCGGCAGCCATCGTAGTCAAGTTAGGTTGACTTGCACGATTGGGTGGTGTGGCTGTTTGTGGCCACCAGGCGGCGGTACCATTTCATTTCGGTACCATTCCAGTGTTTTTGTGAGGTTTGTGTTATTTGAAACATGGCTATATTTGATTATGTTTATAAATTGTGTCATTTAAGGTGTATTTTGATGTATATTCATTACATTTACATTCTCAAATGTAGTAAAGTGCGATCTTGACTGTAATTATATTGCTTTTGATATTTAGATTACAAACTATGTACAGCCTAAAATCTTTTTATTTGTATTTTATTGTCTTCACCACCTTTTATTTGCACAAAAATAGGATGAATTACAATATTCCTTAGCTTCTCACCTTTCAAATGATGCCACAAATATGCATATAAGCTTTAAGGTTGAGGAGTTTCTCCGATTCATTAAGGGTATGTCATTTGGGTGTTTGTTTTTTCTGACCAATAGGAGTAGAGCTCAACAATTAACACATCAAACACAGAGAAAACATACAAGTGCACATATAGGCGAGCTATGGAACCAATCCATCATTTAAACCTTAGTACGCATTGGTCTGCTATCACCCCCGGCTTATGACATGCATGTATGCATCCATATTACATGGCAGCGTTTTTAATATTTCAAAGGCTTGAAGTTCAAGAGAAGGGATCTGCAGTGTGACTTGTCCATTTCCACTGTAGCACGATTTAGTCACTTAACTGGCAGGGCAGCAGGCAGAAGGTGGACTTGGTAAGTGGATTGCCGGCGCCCTAAAGCCGATTTATCTGATAGATGTTTGGACCCGGTCCGCTGGGCTGACCTCTGGGGAAAACTGTAAATTAGATTTTTTTTATTTTTTTCCAGCACAGACTGCTGTTGCTATGTCACCTCTGTTTGTCATCCCTCCACCACCTTCAGAAAAAAAAGGGAATCACTCGGTATACAGATATTATGAACTCCACTGCATCTCCTGAGACCGGCCGTCGTCGTCGGACGCCGCAATCCCATTATTCCAGAACGGAGACAGAAAGACGAGGACCCGTGAGTGATAGATGGCGTGGGCCGAAAAGGGAAATGGTCTGGAAGAGAATGCTGCGTCAAGCAGTCAACTGGCCAGGCATCGATTTAATCTCGTGCGCTGCCACTCTCGTGATTTGACCGTGTCACACCGAGATTGAAAAGCCTAAGTGGATGTGGGGGCTGGTGTTCACTCACCTGAGCACGCCGCCCTGATAAGCACACAATGAAGCTGAAAGTGGGGCTGGAACAGTGGACAAAGGAACATCACAAGACGTGGGGGTTAGACAGCTGTTTCAGGCCCTGCTAACAAGCAGCTAAATCCACTAGAAGGGGCCTGCTCTATTGATTCACACCCGGGTTGGAAGAAAGTCGCAAAGCTCGTGCAATTGGATCCTTTGTATCCAATGGATTTTGACTCGGATCTCGACAGAGATCCCTTTTGGCTCAAAGACCATCGATTGCGCTGAAGAGATTTTTATCTAATGAATATTCTCATTGCTGTCATGGCGAAGCGAGGGGCTGGTTAACTGTGTGAAGGATGTGTGTTTGAATAGGTTTGATAGATTCTAATAAAGCATGTGGATTAAGCTGCGGTCTGATGTTTATGTATAACAGGAGGAAATTGATATTGATCCCTCATCTTCCCCAGTTTGGTTTGGCTATACAGGAAACACAAATGTCACAAAATAATCTTTAATTGAAAAACAAATTAATTCAAATGATAACTTCCTGACATTTAGCCGGCTGGCTTTGCATTGTGGGATCGGTCGATGTTCAGGGTAAAGCATAATCCCCGGTGTTTGGGGCGGATACATTCATTAATGGAGAAACATGTTTTGGACAAAGTGTGCATACTTTTGCTGACACGGAGTCGCTCCATCGATAAACCGGGTCGCCGTTACTCCTCACCCCTGTTGCATATTATACATTTGACGCACATGCATTTGCACAGTGGTAACCTCGACGAGCTGCATAAGCGTGAACCGCGCGGGTCGACGCACCGTTGACCTCGCTCATGTTTTTAAAGATTGAGCAGGAGCATCACCTTGACCTCCAGTGACTTCACCTTCATTCTGTTTTGCCGCTGTCGCACTAAGGTGTTCCCGTTAGGTAGATCCTCTGGGGCTATGAACTAGATTCATTTTATTTGGGATCGATCAGCTTCCTCACACCATTCTTCATCAAATCCATCAGCAGATAAAATAGTCCCATTCCTTATAACTCAATTGTCACATAATGTAGAGCTACCATTAACCACCAAGAACATTCCTGACACATGTTGGTCTATGACTTCATTTAGGGGTCTCTGTTATTTTAACTTGGGCACCGAAAGGAAGCCTAACCAATCCGATCAGACAGGACGAACCAGACGATAACAGACGACCTACTACCTAAGATTAACAGCACAAAACACTCCCATTGGAGGGCTGTACCACTCTGAAATACATCGCCGGAGCTCACCGTCAATACAGCACTGCAGTAAAAGGAAAGTGCGTCTTGTATTTGACACGTCGGACTAGCAAACCAAAATCAAACTGATACCCAAATAATAGACAACTGCCTGCCACAAGCTTCTTTAAACGCCTCGTCGCTGCCTCCTTTATAAATTAGTCATGTTTCCAAAATGGTGAAGCGGGCATTATCTGTGATCAGGGAGGATTTGCCAGCTTACGTGGTATTATTCAAACATCGCTAGAACATTGATTTACTCGAGGGGAAGAGCACGTATACGTCTCCGGCAGCATCCAGCTACACGCACACACACACACACACACACACACACACACACACACACACACACACACACACACACACACACACACACACACATGTCCTGAGAGTGAGAGGTGGTGGTGGTTTTGACTGAGGGGTGGAGGAGCAGGGGCTGTCATGGTCTCCTAATTGAGGCGTTATTGCCTCTGATGGGTGGGCTCCGGAAGCGACTTTATAGTGGTCCTAACCTGTTAATTAAAGTCCAATAGGATTTCTAATGAGGGTAGGAATGGCCTTCTGTCAGAGGCTCAGTGGTAGACTCATAATGTGACTCATAATATCCATATGGGCTGCTGATTGCATACATCCCACCACCACCTTCCTCCTCCTTATGGCAACTATAGCCTTTTCGCTAGCTTTACTCATCATTCTCTTCCTTGAACGTTGTTGCTGAGACAGCAAACCTCGCAAAGGTAGCCGGCAATACCTGAGACACTGAGCAATGAATGTGCCTCCTTCTTCTTTTTTGTTTGTCATAAGTATTTGTAGGGTGTGCACAAATAATCAGGTTACATAAGCAGGAATCTGGGACGCTGTGTGCAGAGCCACAAGGTGCTGAGCATGCCCTCGCTCACTTTCTCGTTTGCTCGTTTATTTGAAGTGAAGCATCGTTTTATTTGACAACAGCGTGGAAGATCACGTTGACGTACTTTCGCCGTGTCCATCTAAGCTCGACAAATGAGGCTATTCAACCTTAAAAGATCTCAATTCTCGTTGTTTTGCTGCCTTTTTTCCCCTCCTTGTTCCTTTAAATATTCATTAGGAACTACGCTGGGACTGTTAAGTTATTAAGGAGTGAAATGCTAAATTGTTCATTAGTAATGTGTTGCACATCGGGGCAAGGACCTTCATCCGCTTCATCTTTAGCAGAAATCATATCTTCCCGTCAGCGGACGAGCTCGTTAAGATTGCAACCGACCGCAAGTATCTGATTTGAATACAACCTTTACCTCATCTTTGTCCCCCCCCTTGTTTATTATTCATGTCGTCTTGATCACATTCCATTTACTGCAGAGGCTTTTTTTCAGGCCGGATCACATTATTCGGCCATCCACATCGGATTGCATTACTGGGGCAGTTAAAAGTAGCGTTTGAAGACCTCCGCCGGGACTTAAAGATGCCGGGCGGACCCTGGTTCTCTGATGCAGTGCTTTGAACCACTGGCCTCTGCTCACAGAAGAAAAAAATCCCAAAGAGGTGACGGAATAGTGCTCGGCGAGAGGAGAGAAGGATAAAGTTACCCTCTTTCTTGCATTTTTCAGCGGGCCATTAGAGATTTTCCCGCCTTTTTGATATATGCAGGGACGCTTGGAGACACGAAAAAGCACTGTACAGGTGTTTGATTGTCATGAATTTTATATGTCAAGAGACCGCTGACTGCTTCTCCTGATGGGCTCCTGACCAGCTGCTATTCCCTTTTGCTCTCGAGTCAAACCAGTGTCATTTTGCCTTTTCCATACCACTCGGGAATAATACAATGAGTAAGTCATTACTGGGTAGGAGGGAGGGGGGGGTTCTTAATTCTCCAGAGGGAAATGGAAAGTGGAGTTGAACGAGTCGTACTGATATCGGCGGAAGTTAACACCTCCTCGTATTGTGGAAAGAGTGTTTTCGAATGGCAGATAAGCCTTTTTGAAAATGTTCAAGACTTTCGTGAAGCCTTAAAGCTGTAAAACCCGAAGCCTCCGATAGCTTTTAAGCCGGAAGTCAAACTGTGGAATAATAATCAACAGCGTCACAGGTTGAACTACTGTCTTTATGCCGCAGAGTTCAGTTTTTGGAATAATTGTTTGGCTTAAAGGCTTCAAGGTTTGATCACTAAGTGGCTCATTGTGCTGCACTCTGTCACCAAATCTACCACGGACAGCAAAAATACAATAGGGAAAGTGATTTAGTGTTGGGAGGGCTCTGAGAGGTTTAACACATCAACTATGGGATAGATTGATATTAAAAACACTGTGACGAACATTCATGCTCCCCTGATGATGAAGCCAACTGACTTTTGTGAGCGCTGACACGTCTCTGAGATTGAAATGTGCAGTTTGCTAATGAAATATCTCACCAGCTCGATGACAGAGTATTTGGTACACATATTCATGGTCCCCGGAGCATGAATCCTAATGACTCTGGTTGACATGACATGAGTGAGGGGTCTAATAATTTCCCCCTTCAGGACAAATTGTAATCATCTCTTCCAACTTCTAACTGTCCCCCAATCAGCCTCGGCTGTACTTTGCGTTTAGTGCTGATTAGCAAATGTCGACGCACTTAACCAAAATAGTAACACTTATACTTGCAGAACAACGAGCATGAATCTGCAGACTCTTGTTCAGACTTTAGAAACTTTCCAGAAGGAAAGTCTGCACCAGTATTAACAAAGTGGTCATCTTCATGATGCCCATTAGGGGGCGACTCCTCTCTGACTGTATAGAAGTCTATGAGAAAATCGTCTTTCTCTTGATGTATTTTCTCAGTAGTTCAACATTGTTAACATGAGTTTATGGTCTCAATCTCTAGTTTCAAGTCTCCTTCAATCCAGCATGAAGTTAATTTAGTAAATTATGGTCCATTTAAAGTTATAAAAGTTGATCTTTCGCCTAAAAATCTCTTACTATGAAACAAACGACTCGTGACGTGTGATCTGATCTCTTCTTCTTCTTCTGCCCGTTGCTCTTTGCATGCAGATCAGATTTTATTAAAAAGCTCTTTAAAGCTGTATTTCATGTTTTTTTTTTTTTTTTCATTTTTAAGTAGCGTAAAAGTAGCGTCTGGTTGTACTTCTGTTGCAAAAAAATTTATTAAAATTGCAGCAGCCAAGTCCCTACGACACAGATATAAACTGATGTTAATTGGAAAAATGCCACTGTTAAAAGTGTCTAAAGCTCCTTCATTACATTCTGGGTGGATAAAGCAGCACAAAGACTGGGCAGTTACGGTTAAATTATAGTGGATAACATTACATTTTTCATGCATTCCTGCTGCATTAAGAATACAACCCATTTCATGTTTAATCAATATTTCTCAAGCAGAAAGAAATGTTTTCAAAAGAGTAACAACATACCGTAAATGAGCAGTTTGAAGGTGTAGGAGACGCGTTGATGATAGTGAAGCCGATGCAACGGAGTGAACTTTACTGGTCTGAAACGACATACCTCAGAAGTAGGGGTGAGTATTGGCAAGAACCTCACGATACGATACGTATCATGATACTTTGGTCACGATACGATACGTATCGCGATATCACAATATAAATAAAGATGAAAACACAAGTACCTGTATATGTACATCAGATGATATTGATCGGAGGACAAATTGAATCAAAACTATTTCATTTAAAACAGCCTCTCCATTTTATTAATTTCCCTGAAATTCACTGGAATAAATATTGAAAATAAAATGAAAAAGGATAAAGTACTGCATTCACAACGCGTCTAAACGTGAATTTTTTTTTTTTTTTAATCGGTCTTTTGAGTTGAAAAATCGATATTGTATTGGGTGGCAAAGTATCGCGATATATTGCCGTATCGATATTGTTACCCACCCCTATTCAGAAGCTTGTGTTTCTGGTCTGCAGCCAAGTCATGCACCTTCTCTGGTTATTTACAGGCAGCTTCCACCGGCACCGCTGCTCTCCGTCAGCAAACATTTGTACAATCGCCTTCAAACTTAGAGACAAAGTTCTCCTAAAAAACCAAGCTGCTTTGCCCACAAA